>NW_007360991.1:928656-1175165 GCF_000409485.1 Glarea lozoyensis ATCC 20868 | reverse complement strand
CAGTAGCTAGGATTAAATTCTTGCAGTAGCTAGGATTAAATTCTTGCAGTAGCTAGGATTAAATTCTTGCAGTAGCTAGGATTAAATTTTTGCAGTAGCCCTACTGCAAGGCAAAACGATGTCTGGAATTATAGGTAGGAAGCGATCGATACCGATCCATTAGGCAGGCTATAATTCTTTTGGCGAAAACCGTCATAACTTGGTTGAACATATTGATATATGGGAACACTTGAGGCGTACATGGATCGGAAGAATTAACCATCAAGGTGATATCGAGATTACCAATGAAGACAGTGAAGTTTGTTATCGATCATGCACCCAGGATGAGAGCCAAAAGAAGTGAATATTCTCAATTTTGGTGCCATGCTAGCTAGCCTATTACTGCCAATGAAAAAGACCTCGCAAGCAATTCACTCAACCCAACTTCCTATAAGCCATGCAAATGTACTACCAATTGCTCATCCATGCTGCCAAAAGAAGTGTTCACCAACCATCTACAATTCCACGACTAGCTTTGTAGCACTAACACCAGCTTTCGACATCTCAAGAGCCTTGTTAACGTGCTCCAAGCCCTTTCCGACGACATTTGGCTTTGGAAGGCACTTGAGCTTTCCAGACTCCAAAGCAGATGTAACATAGTCCTTCCAGACCGGTGTTGCGATGTCATTGACAGCAAAGATCATACCGGCCTTGACGTTCTCTGGGACCTCTGGTGGTGGGGGATGAACACAGGCGAGATGACCTCCGCCCAACTTGGAGAGGATGGCAAGGTCGCGATTGTAGGTATCAGGACTGGCGATGGCGTCGAAGATGCCGACGAATTCGAGACCGGATTTGGTGACCGCTTCGACGACCTTGTCGACAACAGATGCATCTTTGTGGTCGAATATTTCTGCTGCACCGCAGCTCTTGCTGAACTCGAAGTTGTGGGCGCCGACGATGGAGATGACTTGAATTCCGGCGGCAGTGGCGAGTTGAGTTGTCATAGAGCCGACGGCAGATGAACCGCCATATACGACGAGTACTTTGCCTGTGGAGGCTGCTGGTTGAAGTGAAGGATATGGCAGAGCTAGGGCTGGGGTGAATACACCTGGCATTGCAGGGCCGGGTACTTTCAGTGAAAGTGCACAGACAGCTGCCTCCAGGGCGAATGGGACGACAACACCATCAGTGAAGGAAACATTACCAGGGAGAATGGCGGCTTTGTCCGCAGGAATAACGGTGTAGAGGGCATAGGCACCATCTTGAGGACGACCCGTGACCAAGTTGATAGCATGCCTATGCAGATATCAGTTACATTGCTGTATTGAAGATAACAAACACAACATAAACTTACCCAATGACACGGTCGCCTTTCTTGAAGCGTCCCTCGGCGCCGGATCCTACTTCGTGTACTTCCCCGGCAACGTCGCAGCCGAAGATTGCGGGCCATTGCTGGACAAAAACGCCGACGTCTTGCATGTGGCAGTCGAGTGGGTTGATGGCTACGGCCGCATTCTTAACGACGAGCTCACCAGGACCGGCGGTGGGCATTGGGGCTTCGTCAACTTTGAGAGGCGTGCCAGCAGTGGTGAGCCATGCGGCTTGGTTTGTTGGGGCTGCCATTGTTTTGGTGTTTTGGTGTGTATTGAGTATATTATCAGAGGTATAGGTGAGAAAGTCTGAAATGTCCAAGTTGTATGTTTAATGAGAAGTTGAAAGTAAGCAAGACGGATTCGAAGGGGGAATTTTAAAGAAAGATAAAGTGGGGAGCTGTTGTGGTAAACATCTGAATTGAAAATGAAGGTGAGCGTGGGAGCCGAGGGGGTGCCGACGGGGTGAATCAACTACCAATTCTCGCCTGGAGGCACAACAGAAGGCACGATGGAGAAAGACCAACCGCCCTGCTTAGAAATTCAAATTGATAATAGAACAATCTCGAACAACATCGAGATTTAGGCGATATGCCATGCAACCGAGAGTATACAAGGCTGAAGTTAGTAGTACTTGACACTTGTACTTTCTTACATTGTCAGCCAGACACAAGCGTACCCAATACAGCTTGTATAACTGTAGTAGAGTTCCTACTGCAGAGCACACACGCGTCTTAGCGTTATACGACAGCGCTTACGGACGTACGATGTACTATATACTCTAAATAGAACTACGCGTAGGCTGACTTTACCCCGCTTACGATTATAGATAATTTCGCGTATTCTAAAGGATTAAGTAAGTAAGAAAAAAGTTCTAAGTTCTAGCGTTTCGTTTATTTGTTATATTCTAAGAAATATCTAAAACGAATTCTACGTCTAGTAGGTTCTTTATCTTTATCTTTAGAACTACTAATAGAAATTCTAATAGAACTAGAACTAGAACTAGAAGTAGACTCTCTAGTAGTAACTTTATTACTTATAGAGCTATTTAGACCTATAATAGGTAGTTTAGGTATAAATAAGCCCTTATTAAGACTAGAGTATAGTACTTGTAAAGGCGTTATAGTAGAATCTATATTGTCTCTCTTCTTAGTACTAGTACCTTTAATACCTTCTATATTAACTAAGTAATTTCTTAGTTTTTTATAAGAAGTAGTAATAAAATTACACTTATAATACTTATATTCTTTAAGAATAAGAGGTAAACTCTTAAAGTAATAAGTATTATTAGGTATATTAGTATTAAAATCTAAATAACTAGTAATAGTATAAGATTCTAGGTTACTAAGAATAGTCTTATTAAGTTTTAGACTATTATATTTCTCTTTAAAGTATTTTCTAATAGCTTTATTATTAATAAGAGCTATAGAATAAAGAGAATAAATAAGAATCTCTAGTTCTTTATTATATTCTAAGAAACTAGGTTCTAATTTATTAGTCTTAGTAGGTTCTAAGACTTTAAAATCTTCTTCTTTATAGATAATAGAAGATATTTTATAAGTAGTATATAACTAAGCCGAGTATAGGTATATAACTAGTCAAAACAAGCTATAATAATAGAGATATATAGCTTTAAGTAAAGGTAAATAGATAGTATATATCTAAAATAAGTATAGATATATACTAGAGTAAAGAAAGCTATAGTAGTAGATAAATAGCTTTTATAAAGATATAGAGAAGTAGTATATAACTAAGATAAGTATAGATATATAGCTTAAGTTAAGACTTAATAGTAGTTAATAAAAATAAAACTAGAAGGTAGAAAAGAAGGTTTATATAGACTTTCTCGAAGATAGATTATATAACTCTTAGTAAGTAAAGGTATTAATCTAGAAAGTACTAGAAATACCTAGAGTTAATCTAGAATTTACTAGAACCTATCTAAATACTTACGTAAGCCTAGAACTTTATATTATTTTCTTAAAACTTTAAATATTAATAACTTAAGAACTACTAGCCCGATTAGACTATAAATCTAGATATAGTATATTTAGATATAATAGAATATATTAAGCTATAAAAACTTACTAAAGAAAGCTTTTAATTAAAGAGTTATTACTTATCTTTATCTTTATAGATTTTCTAGTTTAATATAAGGAAATATATATATATATTATTTTATAGTCTTATAGTTTAAGTTTTAAGCTTTAAAATAAGTCTCTATACTTCTCTCTAGCTCTATTATTATATTAGTTATTAAGAGTTCTTTATAACTCTAACTTCTAATTACTCGAGAATTTACTAAAAGTACTTTATATATTAAAATAAGTATATTTTCTCTAATAACGTAAGTATACTAGTAGTCTACCTACTAGTATACTTATATAGTTTTTAAAGTATTTTAGACTAGCGGCTCGCTTAATCTCGCTTATTTTTTTTCGAACTAGAAGACTCTACCTAAGTACCTAGACTCTTAGCTATTAAGTTAGAAAAGAGTAAGTCTACTAAAGTTTACTCGAAATTACGTATTAAGTCTAGCTTAGAGTAGAGTATTCGAGTTTCTTTTAATTTATTATATTAATAACTTAATAACTACTAGTCTAACTAGACTATAATTTTTTTTATAGTATATCTCTATATAGTAGACTAATATAAGCTATAAAAATCGACTTAGAAAGCTTTTAGTTAAAGAGTTATTAGTTATCTTTAATTTTATAGACTTATTACTTTACTATATATAGATATTTATATAACCTTAAATATTATTTATAATCTTATAGTTCTATTTTTTAGCTTTAAAATAAGCCTCTATACGTCTCTCTAGCTCTACTATAGAGTTTGTTATTAAGTATTCTTTATAACTCTAAGGTCTAACTCTAGAGTTATAGACTTCGGCTAAGCTCTAACTTAAAACCCTTATAACTTAAGCTATACTTAACTAAATTAGGTAATTTTTAGTTCTATAGATAGCCCTTTAGCTATAGTATCTTATATAAAATTATTAGTATAAAGTCCTATAGTAGAAATTTAGAGTACTAAGTAGTTTAAGATAACTTAGTATCTTTCTAATAAAAAAACTTAGTACTTTAAGAGAGTACTAAGTTTACTAGATATAGGTAGAGTTTATATATAGGCAATAGACGTATTAATAAAGCTAGAATAGTAGAGAGTTAAGAGCTTTTTAATATTAATTAAATATAATATTAAGATTAGATTAATAGTTAGTTAGTTAAGTTTAAATAGAGCTCTAAATTATTATTTTAACTTACTTAACTACTTAACTATATAACTTAAGTAGTTATTTAAAGTTAAGTCGATAGTTCTATTAATATAAGAATATCTTAAATCTAAGTAGTAGTAAAAGAGTAAATTAGAGAGTTACTTTAAAATCTAATATTTAGAAAACCTAATCTTTAATATCTTTCTTAAGTAGTAGTAGTCTTTCTATACCTTCTTTCTATACTATTAAGTCTTAGTCGACTAACTAGTTTCTTTTTAGATACTATAATAAAGTTTAAGAGTAGTTAAAAGCTAAGAATATATAATTATTATAATATAAACTATAATTATATTATCTAAAAAGAGAGTAAAAGAGAAGAGAGATAGTAGTAAATTATATATATAGGCCTAAATTAATTAGAGGTAAAATTTATATAATATAAATCTTAATAAGAAAGGCTCGCGTATAATAATAGAGCGATCTAAAGTTAATTCTATAGTATATTAATATTTATATTATAAAATAATAAATTATAATTAATAGAGTTATAAGTTATTATTAAATATAATAGTATAGTTTTTATACTATAGTAGTATACTACTTATATTATCTATATAGACCTAAATTATTTAGTAGTAGTTAGTAGCTATATTAAGAAGGTATTCTATTTTAAGTATCTCTACTTATATATAATAATAGAGTAATATAATATTAATCTAATACTAAATAGATATCTATATTAAAAGATAATAAACTTTAATCTATAGAGTTATAAGTTATTATTAAAGGTAATAGTATAGTTTTTATACTATAGTAGTATATAGATTACGTATATAGGCCTAAACTATTTATAAGTAATATTATAAATATATAATAACTTAATATAAATAAGTTATATATAACTATAAGTTAGTTTCTAGATAGGTATAGTATATATTTATTATAATACTAAGTTACATCTATTTATTTTTAGTATTAATTAAGACTTTAGTCGATAGAGTTTTAGTAGAGTTATAATATCGACCCGAAGCCGCCTAGCCGTAAAGCCGCCGCTAAACGTATAGACTATAGTAGAAACACCGCAAAATGACGCTGTCCGGAAGTTATTAAGAACACTAGAATGTCCCTAAATCACAGAAGCTTCATCTAACTATATCGGATTAGTCAGATCTTTGTACATAAATCTAACTAGAAGTCCTCGTGGGCTTGCTGAACGCCTTTGCCCGTTCAAGCGTTCTTGTTGTTCAACATAATAGTGACTTGAACAAAACTGGTTAACCAATGTAATGTCAATACGAGCCAAACGTAGAATTAGCCCTTCCTCTTCTTTTGCTGCAAATGAGCCCCTGCGAAGCTTGAACAATCCAGCCTTCATTCCGGAAATGCGTGAATGAAGACAAAGATGTTCAAAAAATGTGCTACTAAATCCATCCTTCTCTTTGACATCATCAGGAAATGCAGCGATACCACACAGGCAATCTCGTTTGGTTTTGTTTAACGTCGTAGAAAAGACGTGAACTACCCCAAGAATTGAATGAGGAGTAAGTAATAGACTCCAGTGTTCTCTCTACGGCCCAGGATACTGTCCGAGCTGTGCTATATCACTTGCCACTATAGAATATAAAGATTCATGGAAGATCGAGGACTTGAGTAAAGAATCTTCAACCTCTTGTGAGTTATTGAATATCTCCACGACCTCATCTGGTTGGCATTCCCAAAGATCGCACTTGCGAAACAAAAGAGCTGTATCACAAGGGCTCCGATGACTTGGATGTAACATTGCATTATGCAGATACTGCAGCGACGTACCATCATCTCAGACCATGGCGAAGCAATCATTGTGACCCAGATGCTTTTGGAGATTTTCCTCAACGGCTTTGTACACCACTTGATGCAGACTCTCAACCTACTGCTGAGAACAAGGAACTGGCAACGATATGAAAGGACTGAAAACCCACAGACATATGCTAACTATTCTTGTCGTATTGTATTTTGAACGTAGGAGCATACCGCCGACTAAATAGAAATATTACCGCCGGCAACTACGCTCAGTCGATAAAGGTCAGGTGCAATCAATACAACTCTTTCAATAAAAACGACCTGCTGACACAACAGAGCATTTCGATTGACACAATGATTCCCAAAAGCATTTGCATTGAGGTTGGCCCGTAACGCAGCTGAAAAGTGTAAACTTTGGATAAGTCACACCTCATGAGTTCATGCCATATGCCTTTTCAAATTAGGTTCGCGTCAAAATCTGGACCATATTGAAGCGCGACTGACTGTGTATGAAAACCGTACATTGGAGAGGTGTTGTCGTTAAGCGCATCGAGATGAAGCTTCAGTTGTGTCGGCAAGGAATGGTTCTCGGTGATTCTAGCACCCTAGTCTTCAAACAACCTCTCTATGTGAGATTCCAGTGACCTAGATACAGAGTCCATGGAGTTCCAGCCAGGAATTCCGAGATTGGAAGAAAACCGACCGTGTTAGCGACCTAACTCAGACAACTCCAACTCTTGAATGTCTTGAGTAGCTTCACTGCGTCGAGGCAGCTTTGGTAGGGGTAAAGCCATAGATTCGGCTGATGGAGGAGAGTTGATGTAATTGTACTTAATTAAAACCCCCACGTCTCTGCAGAGTTGAGGAGGGGTCGGAATCCTATAAGGTTTGTATCTTGCGTTAAATTATTGGAGGCAGGAACCATCTTGGTTGACAGAGTTTCTCGCCATCTAGAGGCTCGAATTGTAGAACCAGCACTCGGTCATTGCAGGCATTTGGTGATAGGGCCATGGCAGTTGCATTAGATGATGCAAAGCCTGTTGAATTAACAGTCTCCTTGTCTTAGACCAGCTAAATTATTTCCTTAGGAACAAATCTACATAAGACCTGGTTAGTGGAACACTGATATGAGAATTCTTCTCCGTCAATGAAAATAGATCTTGCTCGACAGTCATTTAATTGGTATTGCGTCAACTTACCACCGCTTACATCGCAGTCTACACTATGACTCCATAAAGTACAAGGCAACAGAGAAATTGTATTTTCTTAGACGCACTGACTGAATAAGCGACTCTGTCATCGTGCGCGACTGGCCTAAGCAGAGGGTTGACGTGAAAACGATGATCAAAAAGGGATAAGAAACAGACCGAGGTCAAACAGAGAAGGAAAGCCTCATCATGTGCCGAGTGCTGGGAAATCGATCGTGGACAGCAATTAAATTAGAATGATGATCCAAGTGTTAAGTATCATATGCCCATCCATTCATTCATATTATTCACAAAAGCTAGCTGAACTCATTGGTAATTTGTTTAAATCCACATTCACACCTGGAATGCAAAAAAGACGCGAGCAAAATGAGAAGCGCGATTCTGGACTTGTAACAATCAAATCTTTTATGTTGAGGGATTGACACCGACGGCAGAATAGAAGTTTAAAACTACGCAGAAAAGAATTTCCACAGGTGTATGCTGTTTTGTTGTGTCCTTCGTGGGCTTTCCTTATATTAGTTAACACTTGGATAACCACCAATTGTCCGATTGGAAGAAGGAAGAATCACGTAGTTGAAATATCATCACTGATGTATTTGAACGTAAATGACGTGACGATCTTGAACTTAAATTAGCACTGTAGTAGGAAATGCTATGTAATCAGAATGCCATTCAAAATGAGAATGATAGATTTAACACGCGTAGACAGAAATATATTCTAACGGAAGTCTAAAAACCAACTTTAGAGGCCGGATTGCGATCTGTGTAAGATCTTGGGCTTAAGATACCGCTGAATGTACTAAAGAGGAATCATTGAAAGAGTCTCTCTCATGTAACAAAGTAGGGATGGAAGACTTCCAAAATAGAAACCATAATATAAATGACTCTACAAAAAGAAACATACTTGTCAATGTATCCCGGGGTCTAAGGTGCCCAGACTTTTAAAGCTTCGGCGGTATAACTTGTTTCCTGCACTAGTTTGTTACAAATCTGACGGCAAACCTTCTTGGAAAATGATAATCTAAAGCCGAGAACGCTTTGATTACTCGATCTTCTCAAGTAACCCGAATGTCGAGTAATGCTACTTCCGCAACTTTCACAGCTTTGAAAAGTTGGTGCGTCTAGGAGCGGTGTCATTTGTCAACTTTCAAGCCTTTTACCACATTCTTGTTGTCTCGAGCACTGCAAACTTTGCTACAAAGGTCAAAAACGCGGGAACACTCAGAGAAGTATAAAGTGAATAGTGTTCTGGTGACAGCAGCTTTCCATATCGACAAGTGGCAGCAACGGAAAATATTTCCAAGACAGTCACTACTACTTAACAGATTGCAGTCTCAATAGAGATCAAATTGCAGACACTAATGAAGACCTAGCAATATCGCTAGATTAGTAATCTGCATACCTGGTAAGCTATCATCGAGACCTGGTGGCATCGGCTAAACCGATGACTGCAACCGATACCACGGAACACAAATGGCTACAAGAAAAGTCTCCTTCACACCCACTGCGTGGGTCATACCACTCGATATTTCTAAATCTCATTCGTATACTTTCAGATTATGTTGTTTGACAATGACGATACTCTGCGAAGGCCGCACGAATGAAGTAAGCGCAGCTCTCGTGTCAATAATGCTTTTTTTCAGGGTGCCTGCCACATAACATTAATAGTGTGCATTTTCAGTGACCCTGACTAATAATTGGTAGTTGCGTTTCGAAAACCACCATCATAGCTCCCTCATTCGAATGTAGCCTCGAATCGATCGACCCAAACGACATGTAAACCCGCAAACCATACAAGAGCATGTTAAAATGGACGTACAGGTCTCTTTTGAACTCGTAAAATGGATGGTGTTGGCTAAAGAACATGTTTCAATTGATATTTATGCATTCATATATTCTTAATTGACGAGCCTCGGTATCGCAGAGATGAAGGAGCTCTTGTGGAGTTCAATGTGATAGCATTCTATACTCTGCTGATAATTCTTGTCAAACGTTTAAAAGCTCAGAGCTAGGACTATTAGCCTCGGTAATAGTGTTGTAAAGGTGATTCGTAAAATTGGCGATTTCATCAAGCAATTGTGAGAATCAGTCCCGCTCGTTTAAACTGAAGTGTCACTACTCAGCAGTTCCACGCCGTGCTCTGTCCGAATCTAGAGTCAATCATTTACTTTAAATGCTACTACCGAGCCTATATTGAGTACCGGCTTGTCACGCAAAAGAGATTTCCTTAATCTTTTTCTATCTACTCCCGTTATGAATAGTGTAACTCCCTTTGATTCTATTAAATCTCAACGGATCCTAATTCGGATTTATCTTTATTACAACTTATACCTATAAAGATCGTGAAACCTCGAGGACCCCGCCACCCGTAACTATCACTATCATCACCGTCGCAACAAGTGGGAGATGATCGAGTACAAAGGTTTCAATTGATACAAGGTTTTTCCGACAAGGCTTGTTATTGGAACTTCGAGTGCTATTCTTCGAACGAATCTCGCTTATCGACATGCGTACATTAGAGTAACTCTTTTGTGTTTAACAGTTTTCCTTCATTTTACTTAAACTAGTTTAATACGTTACAACCCAAGGTTTCTTCTTCATAGGCTGTTTTCGTCTTTGATAAACAGAATATCCTCTTGAGGCATAAAAGTTGGCCTTACGGCTGTTGACCACCCATTAGAGTGGAAAAACTCGTTGCTTTAGTTCCTAGCCTAAGTAAGTCGTAGTACTGTATCGATGCTTTGACCTCCTATGTAATTGTAGAATTGGTCGCAAATTCAAGATCGCATGTTACTTTGGGGGCTATGCTACCGTGAAAGCAAACAGGACTTTAGTAGCGTATACGTTTGCATTATTGGTAAAATTATGACGACAATGAGACTTGCAAATCTTCCCGAGGATGAAAGAGCATGGTCCGATCTCAAATGATCCTCCTGCTCTTATTCGAAAAAAGCTTTTGCCTTAAAAGACGCATTTGCAGAGCGGAAGCAACCTGAAGCTCGCCACAAATGCCTCGCAAAACGCGATCCGCGAAGAGTTTGACCTCGGAAAGTTGTGCTAGCTCTTGACGAGAAACACAGTTGTAAATCCATATCATAAAAATATCACTCGCAACCATCACTAATCCAGAAACAATCTCTCTCCTTTCGCATCTGTTGTTGTTACAATCAAAAATTGCAGGTGCGTGATTGGACGGCCACTCATACATGGGTTCGACATGCAGATCTTGCTATGCGCACGTATCAAATGCGCGGTAACCTGGTCCATGTCGCTGTCAACACCATCTGAATGGAGAAATACTCCGCATGAGTACGAAGATCCAATCACCTGCCTAAATTCGAAAGCTTCATTCTAGATCGTTGCAGGGGCTGCCAGAACCGAGGCGATGTATTTTCAGGGGAAGTGGGGATTAAATCACCTCGAGTAATGCTCGCTTATTTTTCGTGATAAAACTAGTACTTAGTTGGAAGTACGAGTGCTTTAGCTTGAGAATTATTGGAATAAGATTATTTGCCCCACCATCACGAAGGATCGAATTGCATTGACCGCTGTCAGAATTCTTATATGTAGTAGATACGCTCCATCAACGAAAAGACCATCCGTCAACCACATTCGTTTCCACCCCCAAACGGTCATTTCTGCTTTTTCAAAGCCCCACGCTCTTTTTGTAACCCAATACAAATAATACCATAATGTTTTTCGCCTCCGCAGTTCTTCTTGCGGCGCCTCTTGCGCTCGCTGCCAACGTCGACCGTCTCGAGACGCGTCAATCCGCTTGTTCAGCAACGCACATCTTCCTTGCAAAGGGAAACAACGAGCCATATCCAGGACGTCAAGGAAAGCTCGTCAATGCCATCTGTTCCGGCCTCGCCAGCTGTGATTATGAGGATATTCAATACTACAACCCAGTCGAAGCTCCATACTGTGGCTCTGTAAACGAAGGTGTCGCCAATGGTGTCGCGCAAATCACCGCATACAACCAAAGATGCCCTGATACCAAGCTTGTCGTTAGTGGCTATTCGCAAGGTGCTCAGATTGTGACCGACATTCTTGGTGGAGGTGGGGGTGTTTTCTTCCAGGACTGCGTGCAGACCACTTCAGCAGGTATCGATGTCGACTCTGCTGCTGGAAAGAAGAGTAAGTCATACCAAATTCGTAACCATTCGAATAAGCTAACGCACCATAGTTGCCGCTGCGTTGGTTTTTGGAAACACTCGCCACACCGCAAACCAGCCATACAACGTCCTCTCCGGCTCTGGTTCCAACGGGCTCTTCCCTCGCTCTGGAAGCCAAGCTGCTGGTCTTCTTACCTACACCTCCGTCTTCCACGATTACTGTGTTGCAGAGGACCCAATCTGTGCCGGTGGTAATGTTGTGGCCGATCACTTGAACTACTTCGACATCTACACCGACTCCGCCGCTGCTTGGGTGAAGAGCAAGCTCCTTGAGGCTCCATCTGCAGGAACATCTTCTTCAGTAGCACCACCACCAGCTACCTCTGCTGTTGCCACTCCTGTTCCAACATCATCCGCCGCGCCATACCCAACCACCGCCGCGTACACCAATGGCACTTCCACCACCTGCACCGCCATCATCCCAATTCCAACTGTCACCACCACCTTCACAGTGACTGTTCCCTGCGTCACCCTCGCATCTTCGGTATTGTCGTCGTACACTTCCAAGTATCCCGTCACAACTCCCACCGTAATTGCTGGTGCCCCTACCACGATTGCCGGCCCACCTACCACTATTGCCAGCGGTGCCGCCTTCCCAACCAAGACAGGTGCTGCTACAAATGGAACAGTGATTTTCACTGGTGGTGCCCAAGGAATGGTTTCTGCTCCTATTGTAGGCACAATGGGTCTCGCTATCGCAGGAGCTTTGTTGTTCATGGTGTAAAAGGGTAAATGACACTCAGAATTGATGATCCTAGATAGTAAATAATGTAATATGATATCTCAATTCTGCTTTAAACAATGAACTTGACTGACTGTGTGAATTAATTATTCTATGAAAAGCATCGCTTCAAGGCTGTCAAACTTAGCCAGTGCATCCACAAACTTGGTGACGTAGGGTCAGCTTCGATTCTAACGCATTGCGTGTCTGTATTACGTACCTCAATTTGGACAATTCCCTTAACTTACAAAGCTACTTAATTCTTATCAAGTTGTTGCATACAAGATCATTATTCAACAACATTCCATGTGTAGTGATTCCTCATCGCAAGGAGTTCTGTCAACACTTCCAGCAGTGACTCTCTTTGGAAGAGCTTCATTTCCTCCCTCTTGTAATCTTCGCGAGGGCGTGGTTGTAATGACAGTCCATATCTCGGCACGTTAAGTCGAGACTGTCGGGATTCCACTGCACTGATGAATCATGAGTTGCGAACCTGTACTGACCTACAACCCTATCAAATCGTGTAATCAATGTTAAAGAATCAGAACCTCAAAGAGTCGTGAAAACCTCGACCTACTTATCAATGAAGAATCATTGCAGATACCGACAAGACAGAGTGAAAAGTTACGGAGATCTTGTTCGATCAGTCAGGTAGTTCATGAAACTCAGGCAAACATCAGAATTAATCGCTCAGCTCTAAGATTTCTCTATCTATCATTATGACAACAGAATTTTACTCTTCTTTCTAAGTCGTGGCCCATAGATTCTAAGTGCAAAAGGTATTGGTATCATGATCGCAGCTAGACATCCTAAGAGGGTTGAAGCCCATTGTATGCCCATCGCATCGAACATCTGACGCGTAAAAAGAGGAAAGGCTGCTGCAACTGATGAACGCAAGATAATATTAGCAGCAACTGTACTTGCCGCGCTAAAATATCCAAATCAGTATTTCCTCAAACCTTTGGATTATTTTGAAACTTACAGCGGTAGATAGGAGTCGACAAGATAGTTGAAGCATGGCAGAAAGACACACAAAACCCCAAACCCGATAAAAACTCCTCCCACGGTTGGAACTGCCCAGTGTATGTTTGAGTCAAATCCAGTCCATCCAAACCTAAAATTGTTAACACAACAACATAGACAGTCTGGTTGACAAACCACTTACCAAAAGATGCCAATACTAAACACCGGTGCCCCAAAAAGAGCTGGATATAGACGTTGTTCAATGACAAGATTCTTGTTGTTCTTGAAATCTTTTGTATACCTATTGTGGACCCAAATTACGAATGTGCAAGCAAAAAGCTGGCCAATCGCAAGTCCAAGAAATGGTAGGCCACCAACTCCCTGACCCATATTATACGTCCCTTGGAAGACTAATGGATATGCCCCAAGCAGACAATAAACCAATCCATAAACAAAAGACATGTAAATGGATACGACAAGAATCACAGGCTCGGTGAAGAGCATGTATAGAGGTCGACTGAAATATTTCTGTAACGGCTCTTTTGTGTTCGTCTCAAGCGTCTCAAGAGGTGCTCGAGCTTGACTGTTCTTGGTCTGAAGACGTATGCTGACGGCCTTTTTAACAAGAAGACGAGGCGCATGCGTTTCTCGCAAAAAAACCAGGGAGATCAAGCCATTGACGAGGCTCAGTATTGCCGGGAAGTAAAGGGTCCATCTCCATCCCAGATTGCCAGTAACAATAAAACCCCCAATGAATGGGGCGATAAAAGGTCCAGCAAAGACAGTTAGAGCGTACAAGGAGATTGCTACGCCACGAGTGGTATCGTCGTACACATCTGCAAGAACGCTCGGTACTAAACCAAGCTGCCCTGCTCCGCAAACTCCAGCAAAGAATCGGCAGACTAGTAAAGGAGATATACTCTTGGGAACAGCAGCTCCAATCGTAAATATGCCACCCAGGAGCATAGAGATCGTCAACGGCCACTTGCGACCTCGTAACTCCGACGCAGGGGCCCAGATGATAGGACCGAAAGCAAAACCAAGCACGAATAATGTAGTTCCCAGAGTCACGACTTCTTTATCAACGTTGAATTCGCGACTAACGGCGTTGACTGCTGTCGCAAAGACCGCACTGCTGTATGAGACGATAAGTGTCCCGCTACAGATTGTGACGGAGATAAAGAGCCTGTGATGAAGACTTAGTACTTTCTTTACGGATAAGTTGATAGAGAGCAGTACTTACTTGCTCGATCGATTCAAGTTGTAGGGATGCAGACGATCATGCTTTTCTTCAAATTTGACTATATATATCTCAGAATCAGTCGTAGCATCGTCCATTGTGGGAAAGGTTTGTCTTTCTACCCGGTTATGCTATTGTAAGTGCATGCTTGAAGAATTGTACCGCCACAGATTCCTTTCTGGCATGTGAATATATATCTTGGAACAGTAGTTAAACCTTTTGTCTGAGTAAAGCCCTAGTCTAAGTTGGCGTCACGCTAATTGAAAATTATTTGTGATGGTTAGCTACAAAGCCGCTGTTGCCGCAATTGGCGGAAGATCATTTCAAAACACCTGGACGTGCACTCTATGAATTATAAGCACCTCGTAAACATTAAGTGTTCTGCGTGCTAAATCTTCAAACTGTTGTCAAACCTAAATTGGAAAGAATTCAGTATCCACAGACTGATCAAGGTCAATGCTTGTTAAGCCAGGCAAATCAGCAAAAAGCGCTCCAAGCCACGAGTTTTCCTCAGGACCAAAGTTGATCGGTGACACATCAGTAGTAATTCGTTCTTGTTGAGGAATCGCGAGCGCTTCTCCAAAGATTGCTATGTCATCCATTCTTCGTCGTTGATAAAGCAGAAGCAGTAATTGAACTGTTTTACTAGCATCCTTCATCATTTCCGTGGGGTACAGAGACGCAGTCAAATTCAACACCTCCAAAGCTTGTGGTAATACTGCAAGTGAGGATCGCGTATCCATGGCAAGAAGTATGCAGATCGTCTGGAAAGGTACATTCGCAACTTGATGCCATGGGCAACATTCAATGGCCATCTTTCGAGCGCATTCTAGTCCGCTGTTCAACAAAGAAACAGCTTGCTCTGCTAGCTCGTAAGAAAGATCGGATTTGTAGCTGTATATGTGACGCAGGATACAAAGAACGAGGTTACACTGCGCAAGAACGGATGGGGGTTGGACGTGGTTGCCAGCCATAATCTGTTGAAGTTTGCTGGAAAGCATACTTTTCTCTACCGGCTTGCCAGGATCCAGACTTATGGAAATCGGGAGAAGCCTCAAGATCTCAATCGTGTAATCGCCTGGTGTGGTGGGGGATACATCAGGCAAGTTGTCATCGTGAAACGAGACTCTCGATAGGCCTAGATCAAAAGATGTCCACGCGTTCAGGTGAGTGGCCACACCAATTAATCTACTAGCAAGTGGTGGACAGTATTGTACGTCGTGCAAAATCGTTGAAGCAGATTCAGGATAAATCCCCGAAGCTTCGATCAGATGCATCAGGGTGCAACTGGCAACCCACGTCGAATGAGGTAGATCTGTCAGTCTCAGATATATAGTCCGTAGTAACCACCCAGTAAGAAGATCCACATGAGGGGGCCCAACCAAGCGATAGTTACTCAAAATTGATTGGGCTGTGTTTGCAAGCTGCAATTCCGTGATTGTGGCATTTCGTTGAGAGAATAGGCATCCAATGGCCGCAATGCTGCATATCACACTATCGTAAACATCCATTGACGCAGGAGCGTTCCAATGAATCTCTAAACGTTCCTCGAAATCTAAACGATCGATGAAACCATAGCATGGATCCAACTTTTCGAGATAGACTTGAGTGAGAACCTTGATCTGTTTAAGTGAGGTAATTTCTCTTATATGTTGAGTGGCGATTGGGTTGAAACCAAATGAAAGCTCTCTGACACCCACATTCCATGCAAAGAGACTCAGTTTTGGAGCTCTTGTAGGATCAATCTTGAGGCCGATTTTCCTGACAAACGCTGCTCCAGAGTTGGCTTCTAAATGTTGCGCCATCACTGAAGCACCCGACGCAGCAGGGCCTGGCTCAGCTACTTCTGGCAGTACAGAGTTCTGCTTTCCTGAATAGTGCGTCGAGTCTTGTTCGGGGGCTGGAAGTGTGCCTGGTTTGGAGTCGTTTTTGTAAGAGCAATCGTAACCCCATTCGACACAAGTAGTGCACGGCTCACCACCATCACATTTCCTTTTTCGGTGTCGACATGGCATACAGGCTTTTCGAGAGCGCTTCCGCTTTAGCGAATTCGTAGCATTCATTCTATCGGATAGAGTGGGATTCTGTCGGATGTAGTGGGAAGCACAAAAATCTGTTATGTGTCCAGGTGTGCTTCAATGACGCTGCTCGAGGGGCGAAGCGGGATCGGCTTACGCAAGGATATTGCGGAGACGAAGAATAGCTATTTCCGCAACATCCGCCGCTCTGTAGAACTTCGGTTCAAAGATTTTCCATGGGGCTTCAATTCGGAGGAACAGAACTCTAATGGTCTTCAGCGTTTTCTTAAAGTTTATTTTCCTTTGGCCTCAGGATGCTGTATAAAGAATAAGAAATCTCATTCCGAAGAGAATTTTGTGATCCTACATTGTTGTGGCCATCCAGCATTTCAATCAAGATGTCCACTTTGACGAAAAGCCAAATACAGACGATCAAAGCGACTGTTCCGGTCCTTGCGCAACATGGAGAAACAATAACCACCAAATTCTATGCGGACCTACTCGTTGCGCATCCCGAGCTCAAAAACGTGTTCAACAGCACACATCAAGCGACTGGCCGTCAAGCACGCGCGCTCGGTGCTTCTCTACATGCATACGCCTCAAATATCGATGACCTTGGGAGATTAAGTCCAGCTCTGGAATTAATCTGTCACAAACATGCAAGTCTCTACATCCAACCAGAAAGTTATGATGTGGTCGGCTACCATTTGCTGAAAGCAATGAAAGAAGTACTTGGAGATGCTGCAACGCCCGAAATTCTTGATGCCTGGGAAACGGCGTATTGGCAGTTGGCAAACATAATGATGAGCAAGGAAAAGGACTTGTACCAGCGTGGTGACGGATGGACAAACTGGAAAAGTTTTAGGATTGCGAAGAAGATCAAGGAAGCCGAGGAAATTACGTCGTTTTATCTTAAACCCGTGGATGAGACTTTTTCGCTACCGATGTATAAACTAGGTCAATACATATCGGTGAATGTTCACATTCTAGATTCGGAAGGAGGTCATTGGCAGGCTCGACAATACAGTATGAGTGATTCCCCTGGAAACGAATATCTCAGAATCAGTGTCAAAAGAGATTCTGAGGCTCATTCACCGGACTCCAGTCACGTACATCAACGTGGGCAGATTTCCAATCTACTGCATGACCAGAAAGATGTTGGGGACGAGATTCAAGTCTCTCACCCCAGAGGCGATTTCTACTTCGAGTCGCAACGGAAGGACCAGTCTCCAGTGATTTTGATTTCGGCGGGTGTAGGCTCAACATGTTTATTGAGCATCCTGAAAACAATTTCACAAAACACCACACGACCCATCACCTGGATTCATGGCGCAAGAAATCACGAGATGCGTCCCTTCAAAGAAACAGTTGACCAGATCTGCTCTCGCAATGATGCGATGCACACGGTTTACTTCTCTTCTAGACCACTTCAAACAGAGGTTGAAGGTCGCGAATATGATAAACAAGGGCGAATCAACCTGGAGAATGTGAACAAATGGTTACTTTTTACAGATGATGACAGCGCCCAATATTTTGTCTGTGGTCCTTCAGAATTTATGGTAAATACGTCCAAGCAATTGAAACGTTATGGGGTCAATGACAAAAACATCAAGATGGAGCTTTTTGGAACCGGTGCAATACCAGACTCATAGGGTTTGGCAATGGCCAGAGGGGGCTCGTGAATTGATTCAATGTCGAAGGAACGTTCAAGTGCATTAGACTCTATCTTCACTCTGATAGGTGTGAATGTCCAACATGATTTGGCAATTTCATCCTACGTGTTTTGAATGTGCTTTTCAATGAATCCATCATCGCGCCTAAAATACAGCTTGTTGTGATTTTCTTGTCTAAACAAATCGACTTATCAAGAAAATGAGAATTTTTGTTTACAAATAGTATCCGAACCTTCAGCCAAAGAGGACTGGATTGGCTAGCAGAGTACACAAGCACTGTCAAAAAGTTGCTCTATGGGCATACAAGGTTCCCAGATTGTCAACGGGAATGTTATACAACCGTGGTTATTCCTAAGTGATCGCTAGAAGTGAGGTAAATTCAACTATGATCATGTTTGTCTCTTGCGCTGCAATCTTGGGTCGAAGTTAAAATTTCGGGAAGTTGTAGATGTGTGGTGTTACCCGCAATTGCCGATCCTCGACCGGCACTTGCTAAAGCGGAGGTGGACACTAATTTTCATCTATATTACACAATTTCCCACCTTCGAACATCACCTCAAGTCAATCAGACAAAGACTAAGCCTCTGGAATAAATTAATCCCACTTTTACAAGATCAAATAGGTAGAGCGCTGGCAATTCGCAAGCTAAAATGGCCAAAAGACTATTGAGCAACTTCTCTTGGATGACGAGTCCATACATCGTGGCTGCACCAATGAGGATTATGTCAGGTCCAGAGCTTGCAGTCGCAGTATCGAAAGCAGGTGGATTAGGATTCATCGGACCGGGTGCAAAGCCAGAGGATACTGTGAAGGATCTGGCCGTGGCACGAAAATTGTTAGAAGCGATGTCAGTCACAACACGGCCGGCTTCTTCGACACTTAAATCTATCATACCCGTCGGGATTGGGTTTCAACTTTGGAACGGTGATATAAATGCCGCTGTCATCGCTGTCCAGAAGTATACACCATGTGCAGCATGGCTTTTTGCACCTCGCGACGGACAGAAAGATCTTGATCATTGGATAAAAACGCTACGAGATGCCTCTCCTGCAACTCAGATATGGATCCAGGTCGGAACACTCCAAGAAGCTGTTGAAGCGGCAAGAAGCAAATTTCGCCCAGAGGTACTTGTTGTTCAAGGCGATGAGGCCGGTGGTCATGGTATGGCAAAGAATTGCCTTGGATTGATGGCTCTCTTGCCCGAAATTGCAGATGCTTTAAAAGATTCTGGAATTTCTTTGTTTGCTGCAGGAGGAATCGCAGATGGAAGAGGAGTCGCTGCTGCTCTTGCGCTTGGTGCGTCGGGTGTAGCACTCGGTACACGCTTTCTAGCTTCGTCCGAAGCACGCATCAGCAAAGGTTATCAAAATGAGATTGTCCGAGCCAATAATGGGGGAACATCTACAGTCCGAACAACTCTTTACAATCAGCTCAGAGGCACGCACGGATGGCCAGAAAAGTACAGCCCACGTGGTATAGTCAATCGTAGTTGGCATGAGCATCAAGCCAATGTAGACTTTGATATTCTTAAAGAACGTCACGATGATGCAGCTAAGAAGGGCGACAGTGGTTGGGGTCCTGAAGGAAGATTGGCGACATATGCCGGGGCTTCTGTAGGGCTGATTCATGATGTGAGAAAGGCGGGTGAGATTGTAAAGAGTTTACAAGAAGAATCGCGAGACATCTGGAAAGTTAAATCCAAGATATGATATACTCTCAAAATAAGTCCAAGTTTTGAATAGATTTGTAATAATACCTACCTATTTAAGTTCGGCATGCTGGGGAAATACTTGGGGATAAGGTGACCATCAAATCATCTGTTAAACAAGCATCGCAACATTGTTCCGACTTCCAACACCAGCAGCTTGAATTGCAATCCTGAGTGCTTCGATAAATTCACAGCACAGTGTATCACGTCTGAGTGCATACGGCTCACTGCTGCTCCTAGCTAAGCGGGTCACCACTAAGCACCCAAACAGCCTGCTCCGAGTTTGCATTGAGAAGTGCCAACACATCGCAACCCAAGGGAGCAAAGCTAGTATTTCGTGGTAGGAATTGAAATAGGCTGTATTTGATACCAACTTCCGGATTCCATCACTTCACGAAGCAGCAAGAAATCAAACTGAGAACCCTATGTGTGGAAGCCTCATAAGCTACGATGACATAGGCAGTATTTTTGGAGTCTAAATTACTCAATCATTCAGATATAAGCAAGTGTAGTATCAAAAGCTCCTCTTGGCGTATGCCGTGTGAAAAGTACTCGTCAAAATTGAGAACCCCTTAGTTCTCTACGATATTTCTGAGCAAGCTCAGGCGGTCAACAAAATTCATATTCTTCTACCGTCTAGGTTCGAGGGCGGCCATAAGTCTTTTTCGGTAGACAAGATACATAAGGTTTAGATACTGGGTTAAGGGAAAATATGCTCAGAGTCTAATTTTCGAGTGAAAGCTCACAGCATGGAGAAGATAACAAAAAGGCGTGTAATTAATGTAGAGCACTAAAAAGAGGTACGACCCCAATGCCGCACACGATTGCATGTGGTTCATCTACTATGCTGCGAAGCAGAGCTATTCCGTTGAAAGCAAATAAAAAACTCGAGATTCGAAAAGAAATTTGCCTTTGCTTTCAGCTATCATGGTATCTATGTTAATCAAAATAATTTTTCATGCCTATCATACCCGTCCGAAGAATCCCTAATGTAATCTCACTGCTATTCGCATCTAATAACTTGTTTTTGAAAAACGAATGACTCAATGCCATTCTCCAAACCCTCGCATCTTGCTAAAGCAGTATTGCCATCTGCTTTCAAGTGGTTGTGGCACGGATAAGGGGTGTCTCTACTTTCACACCATAAGGCGCCAGGATTGCCTGTCTCATCATTCTTGTACTAACACATCACTCGCCAGGACAGTAAAACAGCATTCTCCAGGAGGTCGGTCATCGTTGGGATCGTGGTCTTTGTCAATGAGCGCTTCGGTAATTGGATGGCATTTGTACGTAGAGACGAGCAACGATTTGACATCTCCACTGACGGAGCGTGCGGGAAGAACATGAAGACGTGCAAAGGATCAACGTTCGGAGATTGCTGTGGTAGTTCTGGCTTTTTTTGCAAAACAGATGCTTTTATATAGATCTTCTATAACTAGTAAGTTAAGACTCTCTACCAAAGTAGAAGTCTAATGATAGATAGCTGAACTCTATACCATTTAAGATTTTTGTGGTTCCGGTTGCAATGCTTCGTTTGGGACATGTTCTGCGACCAACAATATCTCGCCTGACGGAGCTTGTGGCAAAAATGGGAAGACCATGTCGGGTCTACATTTGGCAACGTATGACAGCTTTTCCTTGGTCTCCATTTGGAAGCACGCTAATTTGATTTGTTGTAGTGTTGTAGCAGTACCGGCTTTTGCGGATCAACAGCAGCTGGGTATTGTAGTGTTGGGTGGTAAGACTTTCTTCTCCGATCACGGAAAACCATATGCTTACCAGAATCTTTTGAACAGTCAAAAAACATTCTCAACCGCGTGCCTGACTTTGAATATTCCCAAGGTTGACGGAACTTGTGGGTCAAAAGTTGTTCTGACATGTGCTGGCGGAGCGTTTGACGGGAATTGCTGTAGTAGTAGCGGTTTCTGCGGGACTACCAGCGCGTTCTGCGCGACTGCAAATGAATGGTACGTGATTCCGATTACTAATGAGAATCAAAAGCTAATCATTGATAATCAAAAATCATACGGAAAGTGCACATAGGAGGAGCTGCCTAGCTGCAGTTTGAGATATTATTCAACTAAAATCACCGCCACAGCAACAATTAGTATCAACGTCAGTCTGGAACAATAGCGCCTCTCAGCACGCATACCACGTTTGCGGGTTGCAGACGCGAAGAGTAATTATGAAGCACGGTGGCATCTATATTAGATTAGCGTTGGTCAACTTCTGGCCACTTCACCTGGCCACTTCATAATAAATACATACATTCTGTTTGACACATTCTGTTTGAGACATTCTGTTTTGACGCATAACTTTGCGGTGGGGGTGACATCAGAACGACTCCATCTCGAGAATGGAAGCAAAATGTGGTTCCGCAGATGAGGAGCTTCCAGGTCGAGTTGTTCGCACATTTTTGATTTATTTCGCCGGCTGAGGTAGCAAGATCAGGTGTGAAATTGGACAGAGGAGTGCCAGATACTGTGCCTCGGAAAATGACAGATCTCTGTCCGATGACACGGATTTTGTTACCTCCAGGCATTCGTGGCTAAGAAGGCAGTTGAGGGCCTGGCTTAGGTAGGTAATAGACTTTGTCATGTCAAACTTCCTCAGATGCCCTTGGAAATCTGTCCATCTCCAGGATAAAGCTCGTCTGGCGTTTGGGCATTCAAAGTGTGCCATAGTCCTGAAATCAAAACAGTTGTCGAGATCTTGAAGTATCCCGGATATTCGTCGCCTCCATTTCTATCATCATCTGCATCGTAGTTACCGTCCACTCCCCACACGAAAACACCGTCATCATCTGGAGAACGCAAAGCACTGGACCCTTCCTCGCAATCTAGCAAAGTTTCGGCGGATTCTTTATCAACGAACAATGCGAGATCCAGATCCAGTCCAAGGGGTATATGCTCCTCTGCCTCCTTAACCAACTCTGTAAAGCAATCGCGTACCTCCTGAAATGGCTTCCCATCCATACTCTCATCCTCCACTAACCACCACACCAACTCGCCTGCTATTCCCTCCTCCAAGTCACCCACTGCCCCCATGTCCCTCAACCTATAGTCCATGACATCCTTCCAGCGTCTCCAAAATATGTCCCACCTCTCGCGCTCTCCCTCTTTGCATCCCCAGGTCTTAAAGACTACGAATTCCCACGCCTCCACACCCGTCGTATACATTGCGCTCGCGACATCAAACATATCCTTTTGTGTGCTCATATCGTAATCCCCAAGCTCCATCTCTACCGCGAATGCTCGTTCGGATTCTGCGACGGTGGATAGTCCCTCTGCCACGCGCGACGCGTCTAGGGCGTCATTGCGTGCGGCAACGCTTGCGCGAAATCGAGCTTCGGATTGTGCGAGATCAGCTTTGATCCAGGCGGAAATGAGGTCTTGGTCTATAGGTGGGAGGGAAGCTCGGTCGATTTCGTTGGTAGAGTAGACGCGGGCGGAATCCCAGCACTGCTGAAAGAGGAGGCAAAGACATCTCGAGTGTTGGACAGAAGGGAATTGATCGATCTCAGAATAGGAGAGGCCAGAAAAACAGGCCTCTAGGTCATTGCGAATCATAAAGCGGAGTGATCATCTTGACGATGAGGTTATGCGAGAAGGCGCGTGAACTCGATATTATGCCTGTCGCGATTGCCTTTGCGCTCAGTGAATTGCACGCATCACGTGATGCTAGTCATTAGGAGAATCGTCCTTCGTTTAACGAACAACGGGAAGGGGTGAAATTGGTTGCAGAAATATGTGGTAACTAGAAAAGAGATGCTGTTGGACTAAATCTTGAGGTGATCGATCTTCCAGAGGCGCGTTGGTCAGATCTCCGATGGAAATGGAGGGGCGAACGCGCCTGATTCTTCTCGCTAAATTCTCAGCCCATCTGTGCATTCTGGCGAATTATTCGATCGTGTCAGATGTTTTTATATCGTACCAAAGGCTCCGTATTGTTGCTCTAATGCAAAATTAGGGTACTGATGAGTATCGAGATTACCAGGAAGGTATGGTCAAGTCGGTTTGGACAGACCTCTACTTCTCTTCTCTTCCGCCGCACAGTGTTGCACCGTACCCCTCTCCTTGAGTCTCACAACAGGTGATTAATTCACTGCCAGCTTTGATGGTTCAACATCATGTTGATGATGGCAGGCTCATTCTTATCATTGTTGTTAAAGCCCATTGCCCAAGGGTACAATACCCAGAGGCTTCTCTTTCTTTCTCTTGACGATGTCGGAACCCAGCGCTGCGAATTCAGGAATCGCCACTTCAATCATTGATGGCGTCTGTAAAGGCTGCTTAGACTTACAGCTCAATCTCTTGACGTCCTTTGCTGATCGCTATTCCACTACGTATCAATTAATTTTAGACGCAGCTAAAGAGGGATGTGAAGGTTGCCGCATTCTCCAACACGCGATCACGGAGTTATCAGACAGAAATCAAGCACCAACAACAGCAATTAGTATTTTTGTACGGAATATAGCGAATTTTAAACCATGCCTTTCCATTCATGTTGTGCAAGGGCCATCAAGCACAGAAATCTCCTTCTACACGCTTCCCGGTATCTTGCTCTGACTCATCTTGTATCATGTGCCAACACTTTCTAACGGATACGCAGACTCCCCAAGTAAATGGGAAGTATTCACATGGGATCAGTTTCGCAGCGTTTCCAGTAACACCTCTTCGCCCGAGAGTATAGACCTGGTTTGCTCGTGGATACAGGAATGTGTAGCGTCGCATCGCGCTTGTCAAGTCCACTCCTCTCAGCTGCCAACAAGAGTAATACATGTGGGTTCACAAACAATCGAGCCTAGATTATATAGCAGCGATAGGGAACATGCGAAGTATGTAGCACTCAGCTACTGCTGGGGCAATTTCCATTCTGTTACCACAACAAAAGCGACGCTGGCGCAGAACCAAATACAAATCCCGTTCTCAATGCTGCCCATCCTCTTCCAGGACGCTGTTCTTCTCACTCGAGCCTTTGGGGTCGAATACCTGTGGATTGACGCATTATGCATTATCCAGGATGATAGTAGCGATTGGACCATGGAATCGACTAGAATGGCAGATGTATATTCTCAAGCTCACCTCACAATCTCAGCAGATGCTGCCAAGGATGCGAGTGAAAGTATTTTCTCTGCAACATACGATTCGGCCAATAAAGCTGTCAGTATACCATGCTCGGGACTGTCAGATGGAGTGAGTAGTCATGTACATGCACGAGAAACGGTCTTAGATGTATCCCACAACTTTTCCGTCTTCTATCTCGAAGTCCAAAAGGATATTGGACATGGTAATTTCAAAGCAAACGTTTTAGATAAGAGAGCATGGGCATTTCAGGAGCGACTTCTCTCCCCTAGGACACTTCACCATACTGCAAATGAGAAGGTGTTTGAGTGTAGAGAAAATTGGCGTTGTGAGTGCACTCTAGAAAAGTATGAATCAAAGGGCCGATTGTTCAAGATACAGCAGCCGATCGGAAATAAAGATATCTTTACTCGGAAAGAACCGAGATTCGACTGGCAAAGTATCATTGAACAGTTCACATCAAGGAAGGTCACGTATGATACTGACCGCCTTCCCGCAATAGCAGGAGTAGCTAGTTCGATGAAGCCTTACACCCCTGACGACTACTTATTTGGCTTGTGGAAATCAGAACTTTTTACAAACTTGCTCTGGTCCACATTCATACTAGGCAACGGACACTCTCGCCGGAACAACTCACAGTATGCTCCTACGTGGAGTTGGGCGTCTGTGACCTCTCTTGTTTCCCTAGGTCGACAGAATGCAAAGCGACGATATTGTGAAGTTTTAGATACAACTGTATTGCGGACGACCAACAGTCCTTAGGGACCCGGAACTGGAACTATTACACTTAGTGGACCGTTGACTCGGGGCTCTGGCATGAACAGAGTGCATCATTATACTTTTTTGATTGACGTGGGGCGTGACGTTGTCGAAAAATGCGAGTTTTGGCCAGATATAACATCCATGGATCAGATGGAAATCACTCCTGTCGACGAGGTGTATGTTTTTGCGATTACATGGGATGATGAGAATTACAGGTTCGCTGACTGCCTCGTTCTCCAGCATGTTAATTTTGCTTCGTCTACTTTTCGGAGAACAGGGCGTACATTCGTGAAGACTGGACATCCATCTGAGTGGGCGCTAGAGACTGTTAAAATTGTCTAAATACTGTTGCCTGTAGCTGTCCTCTCTTCATGAGCTATGAAGACATGCTGAGGGTTATGTACCTGGTAGTTCAACCAACCTAGAATACCATAGATCTATGCAGATGTAAAGAGCTAAACTTCTGAAACCGTGTTCATTGGCTCTGCCCAAAATCATTGATTACTTGCAGATATTCAAAACCTCCAGTCTGTAGAAGAGGTGCCACACCAGAAGTATCAAAAACCACATTAGCAAACGCTTGATCTAGAATTGCATCATCCATCTCCTCGACCGAGATAGTCAACGGCGGCCATCCGGAATAAGCCGCACGCACCAGAAAGCGCCGAGAACTGACATGAAACTCCAAGTTCAAGCGCTTTTTGAAAAGTTTGCCAGCCCATTTCGACACCTGGATATTTGGTGATTGGACCGGAAATCGTCTCCATGCCTTGCAACAAGACGCGAATGTCGCCAATACACCAGTACTTCTTTTGCAGACCAACTAGATCATCGCAAAGTTGCTTCCCACGATCCCTCGCCATTCGGCAAATATTGTCTCGTAGACTCGTACTGCAATCTCAATCATTTTACTTCCCACTGCAGCAGCTAAGAGATTGTTGTAGTGTGTCGTCACCCAGAGATAGCCACCCACGAGAGCGAGTCTCTAAATCTCAGCAGTTTTGCTAATAAAAGCCACAGGTAGACTGCATTCCATGGTCAATAGCATGAATGATACCGACTCGTTGAAATTCAAACTTACCACCGGTTCGTCCTAGTTTAGTTTGCGACTTATGCGCGATCATCAGCATTTGAAGTTTCTTGCATTCTTGGCTAAACGTTTCAGATAATCCTCAGGTCGTTCGAGAATTTCTCCGACGAAGAGGATGGGTGCCAAGGCAAACGTTGCGAGAGATCCAACATATTGCTGGTCAATCATAGACCAGCCAAAATCCGTTCCCGTTTCCCAATCATAGCTAATATCAGGCTTACTGAACACTGATAGGTACCCCTTAGGGTTTGTAAACGCAAAGTGACCCAACACGACACGAGCCTTGTGATCATTCTGATGACTCTATCAGGATATAGATTAGCGACCACCTATCTTCAACCAGTGTTGTCAAAAAACCAAAATCCCTATTTGGTTAGCAAAAATGGGTGGCGTGTTAATAAATTAAGCCTAAAAGATATAGCTATCATATTCCAGCCTTTTTACGAAATACGAGTTCAGATATTGGCCAGTTCACATAGATCTGCCCACTCACTACACTGTGCGTGTCAATCATCGACGCCCTTTCTGCTGCTCTGTCCTCAAACCCCGCTATCGTAGCCTTACCTCTTTCAATTGGTCCAGGTGGACAGCTGAGCAAGAGGGCTCGAACAGCTGCATCGGACCTCGAGTCTGACGAAGCTTGTGTGGATTGGCTTCCACGTGTGCAGGGAGGCGCAGAAAAGTGCACTTCTGAAAAAGGCGGTAGGTTAACGTGTCACTAGGAGGGCGGGGCAGTTGAATTTTAAATCATCGCTTCTTTCCTCATTCATACTTTCTAAATCAAATATTAATATCAACAACATACCGAATTCACCACTTTAGAACAAAAGCGCATTACACGCCATAGTATCAGTGTTTTCGTTGTCCGCCTATTTAATTCTTTCACAAACATCAAGTTTTGACGTCCTCAATATTCGAACTACGACTCGGAACACTCCTCGCACCCCTTCTCTCGCACCAACTCTCATCACAGCTTTGGCTCTTTAATACGATCAATTATATTTAGTCTCTCGAGTCTGAAATTGTTTAAAGTTGACGAGTAAATAGTTCCGAAGCTCTGGCGTGCGAAATCCTCAAAGGCACGTTTGGAACGTGTCTTTGCCGGTAGCGAATTTGGTAGGACAACTTGAAATATGACACTGACCTACATCATCTACATTCTCTTGAAGAAAGAAGAAATAAGATAAAAAGAGAGGAAAGAAAAAAAAAAGAAGGGGGAAGGAAAAGAAATATCAGGGAAAAGGGCTCGTTATCCATACTGGCTGATTGTTGATTTTGTATTCGTATTGTTTCTTGGTTATTGATCTAATAACGATGTCTGATTCCTGGGAATATAATAGGCCTAAAATGCTACGCGACCGAGTATGTTTCAAGACGATGACCTTTTGAGCAAGGTCCCCCTAAGTAAACGGCGCTATCCACTCGAGCAATCCTAGACGCCCTTCCAGCCACTGTTTCGCAGAGTGCGCATCAAACATCGCAGTTGTGAGGTCGCCCTTTTCATCTTCTACTCCAATCCTTAGCTAACAAAGTTCTCAAGCATGACTTACAACACAAGCACTATCACGAGCGCGCAAAATCCACCTGCTGCGCCAGCTTCTCAACAGTAAGCCTCTTCCAAATGCAATTCTCGGGTTTTCCACTAATTTACACGAATCAGACTCAATCAGCGATATCATTGCCCAATTTTCGGATGCACCAAGCACTACAAGCGAAAGCACGAGCTACATCGTCATCAGAAATATCATACCGGTGTCAAGCCTCATCGATGTACTATCTCAGGGTGTAAGAGATCCGGCGAGAATCTTTACGCGAAAAGACCATTTGACACAGCACGTGAGAAAGGTGCATCAGACGACGATTCCTTCCATGACAACGAACAGCGCATGAGACTGGGCGTGCTACTATCACGATTTTCTTTATGTGCCAAACTGTTTTCTCCGATACACAAAGAGATACATTCGGCAAAAGCTTTCTTTTTTGGTCGTAAGATGGGTACGTGTAGCAAGTTATATGCTGTAGCTAAAATAGTTGCAGCTATCTTAATACAGATCTTATACAGTTTTGGAGCAGACATAGCGATGTATAAGTTCATCTCAATGGGCAGTAGTTTTAGTGCAGTTTGTTATTCATGTTTAAAAGAGATATATCCCTTTCTCTAGAAAATATTGCAGAAGATAGACGCAACCCTAACTCACTAGGACTTTAATTCTTCGCGACTATAAGACTATACTCTCCAAAACTTTCCTGACTTATTCTCAAGATAAGAAGATGTTCGGATAGGAATTGAAAACGGTATTTTGGGCGACTACTGCGGCATGCTTTTCCAGGCTCGATAACACACTGACAATATCCGGCAAAGATATAACGATAAGTGCAGCGGAACTCTGAAGATCCCGTCATAAAAACAACATTCGTCCGACGTGTCGCTGTTTTGAAGATGGCGCATTTCAAATTGAACATCGTGACAGTACTCCCACACGCGAAGACCGCATCACCTCAGAATACATATTTCATGATCTACAATCGCTCAGAATAAGAAACAAAAATGTTTGTTCAACGCATGACCTGACAGGAAATACCCAAATCAGGATGGAGTTGCGATTAGGGTTGCAATCACAGGAAATAGCTTCGTAGGACGTGGGACATGGGATTGTCACCCATTGGTAAAGCAAGGATGTTCTATTTTCACATAACATTTGCCGGTGCACGATTGAACTTGAGTTGAGCTGAATGGGTAGATCCAAAACACATAAATCATGGGTCTATTATCGTGGATTCCGACGTTTCTGGGCAAATGGACTGTATATGAACCGCTGCCACCGGATGTGTCAATTCCTCAACCACTTTAAAGCGTTGACAAACTCAACAACCATCGCTTTCCTCTCCCATTTCTGCTCTCCATATAATATCACATCGCAGCGATGAAATTGATTACATCAACAATCCTTTTTAGTCTCGTTCCTCTCATTATCGGAAGGACTATCCCTCGGCAGCTAGCTGCTGATACTGTGGATTCCGTGTCCAGCAATCTGGACGACCTATCAGCTACGATCCAGGTGCTCGTTCCTTCCCCGTATGTTCGAGACACTTTGGAGAATAGATTCGAACACAGCTACGAAACTACCGAGAATGGACAAGACTTCCAAAGGTACGTTCAAGACCTCCTGTCAAGCTTGAATAGTTTCAGCCACGACTTAAAATAAGTTGAAAGATCATCGATTAACGAGACATCTAGCCAAGAAATCGTGTCACAAGAGATTATGAAGCTACAGCTCCTAGGAAGACTCTTGAGTGGTATTGCGAGCACAATTACCGATACCAATGACTCTACACCTGCACGTTCGACTTCTGCTCAAACCACTCAAGAACCTTCCGATTCATTCCATAGGAGATCCCTGGACGAGGATTCAGGAGACACAGGCCTACCGCAAGCGATTTCAAAAAGACAACAACTCCTAGGGCAACTTTTGGACGGCGTCATAAGCATCCTAGATGGCTCTATCTTGGCCCGTTTGGATTTGGCTGGGACTACTGGCGATCTCTCGAGTCCATTCGACGTAAACCTCTTAGACGGCACGCCATATCCAGATAGCGTACCGCAAGCGGTCGCAAAAAGACAACTCTTAGGGCAACTCTTGGAAGGCGTCATCAGCATTCTAGATGGCTCTATCTTAGGCCGTTCGGAGTTGACTGAGACTGCTCGAGTCTGTCTTCGCCGGAAACAAAAGACCAAACAACACAGAGCTCTAAAAGTGATCAGAAGGATCATGATTTTGAACCTTCCGATGAGTGATCTTAAACAAGCTTGGATGATCTTGGTTCCGGCATAGAGCTAAGCGAACGAGAGATGAACAGTGTATTTGATCATGTAATCTCATCACTTGCATTATTTACGAAAAGACAATTGCTCAACGAACACTCAACCCCTAAAGTCTGGGTCAACCATCAGTAAAAGCACATGTTCTGGGCGCTACATTCAGCTCAACACTGTAAATTCAACATTTTCTGGTTTGAGTGCGGATTCTCATTCAAAGTTGGGAAGTTTCCATCGTGACTGGTCGCTAAAAATGTCAGGTGCAAGATTCTGCGAAAGGATGGGCTGGCCATGGCGGTCAAATCATCCAACTTTTGAAAGTTCCTCTTCTGGTATGTTTTATTGACGGACTCCTCTGAGGATCTCGTTTTCTTCTGTTGACCCTTTTCTTTTTCGTTTGCTTTATTGTACGTAAAAGATCAGGAAAACACTTCATCCATTCAACCTCAGGAAATTTGACATACAAATGTTCGAATTGTGACTTACATGATAGAGTCATTTATTTCCATGAGATTTGTTTGTAGATTTGACTTTGGACAGGTCGCTGGGCAGTGTCATGTTCTGCCGTACTGAACAGCGGCTCGTCTGCTCGGAGTGTTTTCCCGATTTAATTGATTGATTTATGAACCGCCCTGTAAAAGAGTGATATTACTTGGCGTCGACATTCATTGGCATGTTCGACAAAAATAACTCGTGGGGGCTGCTCGCACACAACCCTGCATGACTTCCCTATCGGCACGTTGATAGGCAGCTCTGCGTTCTGCATGTGCCGCTATGCTACTTCGAAATCAATCTGCATGACCCAGGCACAATCGCATCTTTCTCCCAGCGATCGCAGTTGTCCTGGTCGGATTGAAATCCTTTGAGCCCAAATGATCGCAACCGACTCGCCTGGGACGCCAACATGCATTGGCGGGTGGGAGAGAACGATTTCAAGCAATTGTTTATCGATCCTATTCGCAATGACTCTCGTAAATGCCGTTTGGGCTGACGGATGGCTAATTCAGAGTATCGTGGCCCTAGGTGATGGCGTTTCTGTGGATGGTAAACCTCGTGGCCTCGATTGTAAGCTGTCATCAGAAGATATGACATTCAACCTCAATCTCAATTCTTACCTATGCAAGTAGAACAGTCACACAGCACTGAACTAATAAAGCAGGTGCCCAAACTTCCTCTGGGTAACCATGCCCGATGATTCCAAGGAGAGCTTGATCGCCGTTCCAATTGGTAGAATCGAAGGAGGCTGAGCTGTGCTGCCTTTCATTCGGGAGTTTGGTAGTTTGGGGAACCTTAAGAACATGCTGCACCCTCAAAGTGGGTGTTCTGCTCTCCAATTCTTGGTAACGAGTTATCCCGTCTTACGACCCGTCAAAGTTCATCGAATCAGAAGTCGTCTTGCATCGAAAATGAGCTCTTTGCATTGGTCGGCGACTATTAACTGCAACGCAATCTAAACTCACGATATTTTGCGCCACTAGCAGAGCTGTTGACGCGTTGCATGCACTGCACACCACCTTCTTCGAGCTGAATTCTAGCGCACTTTGGATTTCTTGGAACTCTAGTCAACGTAATATCAGTGGATTAAATCACCTCTCCCTCACGGATCAATCAATCTTCCATTCTTTATCTCACCTACGTACACATCTGTCTCAGTCAAAATGTTGTCCATTCAGGAGGACTAAAAAGTCACTTGCACTGCTAGTTTTGACAGCCTGTCAAGCTCTATGTCAATCACCCCAGTCAAGTTTCATCCACAAGCAAGATGGTGGACCTCAGCCTTATTCCCCCAGAGTTCCTGAACACCATTCCGGCGGCTCAACCGCCACCTGGCGTAATCTCAAACTTCCTCAACCCAGCCGAGAATAGGATTGGATGTAGGCTGGCGGTATATATCACATTGCCTATGGCAATCATATCCTTGATCATGCGTATTTATACACGACTGAGAATTTCTGGAGGCATCGGAGCTGATGATTGTGAGTGTTCTGGTGGCATGTTACTGGATAATATTAATGCTGGGTAGTATTTGCAGTTGCTTCTGGTGTCAGTAATTGCCTTCGTAACTTGTGGCGTGAACGGAGAATTAACCATCATCTAGGTCTCGGTATGCGCTTACTGCGGGTTACTGTTATGGAGTGCGTTTTTCAAGTGTCCATTCCAAAATGAATGTTGCTGATCATCAATTAGTGATGGACGATTTGCTTGGACTTCATATGTATGATATCAACATAGGACGTCTGAACGAACCATTTCTCAAGGTTGGTCGAAATTTCAGTTGATTCAAACTATGCTCATTTATCCAGGCAATCATTCCTACCATGGGTTTATATTCCCTCGGCGCAATTCTGGTAAAATTGTGCCTTTTACTACTTTATATCCGAATGTTCAGACCACGCAACGTTGCACGAGTATTGATATGGGCTGCTTTTGCATTCATTCCGTTATTCTACATTGCAACTGTCATAGCCTTCACCATATTCTACATGCCGAAAAAAGGAGAGGATTGGATCTCCCCACGCTCGCCTTCGACAACTCACAAGATGAATAATGTTACTTCTGTACAGGGTATTGTGGGGATTGTGACAGACTTTTACATTCTTCTTATTCCGTTATGGTTTGTCAGTGGACTTCGTCTTCCTCTTGGCCGGAAAATTGGTGTATCCGCTATTTTCTTGTCTGGTCTGATGTAAGTTATTTTCTCAAATAATTTTTGACGCAACTGACCTTTGCAGAGCATGTGTTTGCGCCGTCGTCGGATGTGTATATCGATTCAAAGCACGGAAATCTCTCGATTCATTCTGGGATACGATGATCCCATACACTCTAACGTGAGGCACCCCTAGTAGAGCCAAAGAATTGAATGCTCGCTAACTTTACCAGGGTCGTGGAGCTAAACGTTGGCATCGTGTGCAGTTGCATGCCAATCATCTTCGTGGTATTCAAAAAAGCAGTTGTCGGAAACACTTTCGTAGCTCGTCTATTGTACTACCGAAGCCGTCGTTCGGGACCCACCACGAAAGAAGAAGTTCCGCCATCTTCGGACCCATCTGAAAGGGTGAATCCTGGTCTTCCACCAAATGTACTTCCTGAAGTTCCTAGACCGGTGATGACGGGCATGCGATCATTCATTTGGAAAGGTGCAAGATCGAAGCCTGTTGATACAGGGGTCGTCAGTTATCACGAACTGCAGTCTATCAATGATGACTATCATCAACAATTGAGAAAATAGACATAGTAGTTATCTCATACAGTGGATGAAATGTTCTCTTGATTTTGAACCATGTCAAAGCGGTGATATATGTCGGCACTAGTGGGCGACACATTTCTCTACGAACACAGGAACTTCGAAAATAGATAAGTTAACATCGTGATCGCTTTAGTGTAAACTCACTCTTCAAGACGTAGGCTATAAACTTGTTGCCAGAAGAGTAGCTTCGAAATAGGGTCAAAAAGTCAGAGAACCCTATCCTCAAAAAGGAGGGTTTAGATACTATATGTAAGGGCTGCTTAGCTAAGCGAACTCCTGACGCAACTACGAAACAGGCTGTTTTCTTGATTACAAAACTGTTATAATCCATTCTACTTGGGTATCCCTCTACTCTTGCAATTCTCCTTATTGTTCCTGACTGCGTCAAGAATCATGTCACCACCTAATACGCCGCTATCAATATCCAATCCTATCAACAGATATCAAGTTTACAACCTCGACCATTGTACTGGTGGAAGTCAGCAGTGGTTTAGGTCAAGCTCAACACCTTCGTCCTTAGGAAAATTAAATTAGAATCCCAGAAGTTGTATGCGCAAATAGTACCTGATTTTCAGACAACCGACTATAAATTAGCGCAGCCGCAGAGACTCCTTGTGTAGACTATCTTAAATTTAGTTAAGCTCTCTGTGGGACTCTGTAGTCGTAAATATACCTTTAATATTTAGAAATAAACATTAGCGTTTAATATTACTAGCGCTTTTTAGTATTAAGGTCTTTTTAAAATAGTATATTAATTAACTAGAGAATATTATACTTAACGGAATACGTTACACTCTGTTAAATCTCCAATCTATTAAACAAAATTCATTTCAAGCTACCGATTCTTTCAATAAGTTCACTACTAACAGTATAATGAATGTGCTATAACTCTTTTAAGCACCCAATCACTTGTGCCAGTCGAGAGATAGCAATTTTATCAGAGAGTTGTCATAAGCGCAGACAGAAAACCGCAATTGTGGGCAACCTGGGTTGAGATACCAGTTTTTGAAGCCACAAGAAGTAAATGATGAGCTGAACCACTAATTCTTAGTGCAAGAAGTGGAAATTTCGTGGTATATTAGCCAAGTCTCTAGTTATTGGCTCAACAAGCGCTAGAAGCCAATTAAACTAATCTATAACATCATTTGAAGACTTGATAAACTATAGAGACTGTAGTTTCTGGGTTGAGAACTCATTTATAGAAGTAGCTAAGCTGTTGACTTGAGTAGCGATAGTTTCTACTGTACACAAATCGCAGCTGATTCAATCTCCCTTTTTCGCGTGCTCATAGTAGAACCCAAGCTCCCAGCCTCTGCGATACTATTCTACAGTCGATTCATCGGGTTTGCTATATTGTCAAATATTTCATATTCAATCAGCACCCTGATACAAAACAGGTGAAGGGGACATGACTTACCTGAGAGATTATTTGAGATGCTCAAAGCTTTTTCCTTGTCACGTTGAGACTCCTCCAATGCTTAAAACCTCTCTCTAATTGCTGTTATAGTAGCAGCTCCACCTACCGACTACTCCTTTGTGTCTCTTCCCCAATGTCCACCATATGTAAATGCAATCATTCTAGACCCGTCAAAAGAAATAATAGAAGGAAAAAAAAGTAGCTATAAACATTGACCCTGACTTCCACTGAGGATGTGAAGTAAGAAAGCTGTCTATACATTAGGCCCTCGTGCTTTATGCTCACTTGACCTCGTGTCATTCGAATTTTGACTCTTGGTTAAAAACATCTCCAGGTCTCCTTCTATGACAATCCAAGCGTGTTTTTGCTGTATAATGAACTGCGAAAAATCAGAGTCTACAGTGTTTAATATAGTACTCTGTATAATTTTCCAAAGCTTCTCCAACACACCAACGACGCTCCATGGATGCGGTTTAGACAATCTGTAACTATTTAATGTATTAAATCCAAACAATGTAAACAGTATATTTGGTCCCTGCGCAAAATTGGGTAGTAGCACTTCTCTTGATCCCATGTTTCCATGTAGTCTTCCCGAATCACTACATAGCTGAATTGAGCCCAGCGTCTAAATCTTTTGCATCATGAACCCTTTTTGTATTTCATGCATCCAAAACTTCAAAAATGGTGCATTAAACGTCATGTACGCCCTTTCCAACCGCCAAATCACAAAACATATCCCCTACCCTCTCAAACTTCTCCACCACCCTCCCCCCTTCCCCACCGTCCCCACCAAAAATACAACCGCCACCACAATCCCCACCCCACTCAACCCCATCCCCAAATACCACGCCCCCCTAAACCCCCTCAAAACCCCCGTACCATCCCCATCCACCCCCCGTTCCACCGTCCCCGCCAGCCCCAACCCCACGCTAATCGAGTAATTCACAACCGTATTCACCAGACTCATCGCCACGCCCTGGTGTTCCGGCGCCACTTTGCCGCTGAGCAAGATCGTCGCCGAGGGGAATGACATGTCCATTCCCCAGGGCATGACGAGGATGGAGAGGAGGGTTTGCGCCCAGTATGTCTGATTCACAGGGGCGGTGGCGATGAGCGTGGTGCCGGTGAAGAAGGCGCACATGGATAGGAGCATGAGGATTTGGGGTGTGGTTTTGGAGAGCAGGAAGCCGGTTGTGAGGGCGGCGAGGAGGCCGGAGGGGGCTGCGGGGGAGAATTGCAGGCTCGTCTGTAAAGGGGGGAGGGTGCGGAGCGTGGAGAGGTAGGACCACAGGTAGAAGATCCAGATGCCGAAGGTGGCCCAGCCGAAGGCGATGCAGATGAGGATGAAGCTTGTGTCGAGGGTGAGGAGGGGGGGTGGGATGAGCGGGTGCGGTGTTAGGGAGGGGGTGAATTCGAGGAAGAGGAAGAGGGTGAGGAGGATGAGGCCGATGATGAGGATGAAGTAGGTGTAGGGTGTGGACCAGGAGACTAGTGTTGCTTGGTTGAGCGCGATGTTGATGAGGATGAGAGCTGTGACACCCGTGATGGCGCCTGGGACGTCGAGTCGTTTCCATATTGATTCCACTTCGGAACTTCCTTCTGCGGTGGTAGCATTTTCTTGGCTGCTCGCTGGAATAGACGGTATGACCATAAGCGAGACGACAGCCATAACCAGACACACAATAGCCTGCGCCCAGTACGCCCAAACCCAATGTATCTTTTCCGCCAAAAGACTAGACATGACAGCACCAACCACAAATCCCACCGGCGCACTGGCGCCAAAAAACGCAAACGCCATATTCTTCCTCTTCCCTTCATATCTGCGACCGAGAATTCCGAGACCGTTCGGCATCAACAGCGCAGGCCCAATTCCCTGCAACGCTCTGCAGACGCAGAAAAACGCTTCTCCCCGTGAGCTAGATTGCTGGTCGATGGTTTCTAGGATTCGAGGATTGAAACCCGCGCTGAGAGATGAGAGGGCGAACCATAGCCAGCCGATGATGAAGAGTCGTTTTAGGCCGTAGATGTCGCCGAGGCGGCCGGATGGGAGGATGAATGTCCCGACTGTTAGAGAGTACGCGGCGCTGTACCAGGATGGTGATGGGGTGTGGGTTGGAGTGGTGAAACTCTGAGAGATGTTGGGGATGGGTGCGATTGATTGGGCGAGACCTGCTTGCGTGAGGAAGTGAGCTGCGCAGATTGTTGCGATGAGGGCTATGTCTTGGAGGCCGGACTTTGGGGTTGGCTGTGTGGTACTTGAAGCGGGTTTTAGAGTGAGAGGTGGGGGGATTTTGACTCTTTGGGTGTCAATGGTGGTCGAGGAGAAGTCGTTCATATCGTGGATATTGCCATGTCCGATATCCCCGCTATAGTTGTAGTTTGGATAAAGATTTTCCACTTGTTGCCAATCTCCCGACACCCTTGAATTGGGATCATTGTCTATGTCATTTGAATGAGGAATACCGCCAAATTGCGAGTGCGGCTCTTGAATGTCCATCTCATCCGAGACGCCCGGTTCTGCCGTCGGAGTGTCAACAGCTACCGGTCTTGAATTTCTCCATAATGGCTCCTCCATCTCACGTTCCCACGAGTTCAAACGCGTTCGAATACTGGGGCGGGAGCGTCTTGAGCCTGAAAGTCTTGAAGCTACAGGTTTTCGTCTGACTCGCTCAGGCACTGGTGGGTCAATGGTTTTCTCTCTATGCAAAGATTTTGTTGCTTGAATCGTCTCTCTGGTCGGTATCATAATGAAATTTGAATTCATATCTATCCCAGACAATGGCTGAGAGCAAGAATTCATCACTTGATACTCTGACGACATGCTGGAATGATTTCTGAATGAACACTTCGAGGAATAAACAACTAAAAACATAAACACCACCATAATCAATGAAAAAGAAGAGAACAACGAATTCCCAGAATTACCCCCCGAAACCATGTCAGTATAGCCATCCTTGGCGACGCACGCAAATCTAAATCCGTATGCTCGCAAGGCAGTATTGAACAAAAAGGAACATACCGAATCTTTCTCACGTCATGACTCTACCCAAAAGCCAGACATCCAGCTACATCTCAGCCGCTGCTTCTCCTGCCAAATCCAGGCTGAGAGTCCAGCCTACGCGCTCAATCAACTTACAGATCTGACGGCCTCTTCTACGCCTCGCCCAAGACTTTCGGAGCAGCAAGAGGTAGGACAAACTAATCTGTCTCGGTGGTGAGTGCAAGCTCTTGGGATTTAGGGCTGAGCCGCTGCTCGTATTGTTATGCCAAGAAAGCTTGATAGTCAGCTTTCCAGCTACTGTAAGAAGTAGGATTTGAACCCCTGCGCGGGTGGGAAGTTAAAGTAAGATAAGCGAGAGATGCGCGAGGGGAAAGTTCCGAGGAGAGTTGCGGAGGAGGAAAGGGTTGTAAGGTAGATGCAATTCGTCGCTTGCGCTTTAATTGTGAGGTTTGGGACACCGCAAGGTTAAGAATCTGCTATGTGAGAACATGTGATTGAATGTACAAAACGGTAGGTGATTAACGACGATAAGCTATCAACTTTTCATTTCAGTTTTCACAGAAACAAGTATTTAGAATTAAGTCAAATTTTTGAATTTTATTTTGGTACATTCATATCACCGGCGTCGAAGTTGAATTGCTCGCAAAACATTTGCTAGCCTGAATCTACAAACGATGTTGATAATATTTGAATGATTCAATACGCACTAACAATGCCCTATGCAAGAAAATACGCAAATGCACACTAACTAGAAAAACATGTGTCATCGAAGAATATACCACTGAAACCCCTCCTCTTTCTAACCCCCCTCAGATATTCCCTAGTGATACAACTACCCCCCTTAAATATCCCCTAGTAATACAAGCAGCAAATACTTTTTAGTCATACATATAACAATATTGCCCGTCAATTGTAGAGTGGGTATCTCGATGTTTTACTGGCTGCGCAATAGCACCAAAGGCTAATATATCGTCTGGAGTGACGGGAGCGCTTGGGGGTTCTACATATACGTCAACACTCAGCTTCACCATTCTAAGCAAAGCAGTCGAGGTCGGGAGTTCAGGAGGGAAAATGACTGGATGGGGGTACATACCATTGAAGGGGGTCTTAGTTCCTCCTACTTGATTGACCCTGTTTTTCAGATCTTGTCCTTGCCAAATGGACCATAAACGATCAAATTGACCATGGTGAAGAAAGAAGACTGGGTCTCCAGGACTGGCAAAGGGATCGTTTTGGAGCCCGCCAACAGCAAAGTGACCCGCAGCATGAATCAGCGGCTGTGGCACATCGGGGCCAAATTCCCAACCGTCGGCACGCTTCTCAAGACAATCAACCGTGGGGCAGCCGAGTACAAACTCAACATCGGAAACGCGCGTTTGTTTGCTCCAGAAGAGATTGATGTCTCGTGTCAGGCAGCGTGGGTTGTATTGTAGAGCTGGGTTGATTCCTGTCGTATTGACCTTGATTCTTGCATCAACCGTGGTGATATTTGGCGGAGCGATACCCGTACCAACTGCAGCAGTAGCAGCGGCGGCAACAGCGGCGGCGGTGGCAGCAGCCGGGAGGATGACCGGGTTGACGCCTAAGTTGACCTAGAGAGTAGAGCGTTAGATGTGTTTTTGTATTTGATGATGCAGCTACAGATTTTGGGGGAAGATGAGAAGAGAAAGACAAGACCATTAGCGAGGTGCGATTCGAAAGCTAAGCGAGAATGCAATAACAGCCTCCATACCTTTAGATCAGAAAATGGCCCCTTTTCAATGCACCCACCACCAGTTCCTGGCGGCAAGGTGAAATCCTTTCCAAATGCCGTGAGCAGCGTTGCGCCGTGTGGAATCACCTTGCCGTTGCTCCCCATGGAGTGCTTGCTCCCGTCAAAGACAGGAGACAAGCGAGGATCGTCGGCGTTGATAGTCCAGTCCCAGTATGGCTGCGCACCCTGGTAACCGCACTCTTGACGGAGAGCCTGCTCGTAGGTCCAAACGAAGTGGCGATGCCATGCGTACAAGTTGCCGTTGAAGTGGATGTTGTTTGTCTCCTGGATGTGTGCGGCCGCAAAATCGTCGAGGCGATTGCGAGCACCCGGGACCACATTGGGATTGCTGATGCTCGCCTTCTTCGTGAAGCACTGCACCGCTTTGATGTAGTCCAGACGATCTCCCCTGGACATTGAGCCCCTGTCCGTATCTCGCGTTAGTGAGTTCTCTTGAAGTGTGGGAGACGGATTCTCCTACCATTCTCGTCGGATTGACACCGTACGAGCGTTGCACTTGTGATTGCGGTCGCGCTTATCTAGGATTTCCCTGATGCTCCGTTTGTATTTTCGCTCCATGGATTTTAGTGACTTGCTGTTTTTGTCGCTGCTTTCACGGTCGTCGTCTCCACGAATGTCGTTTGCTGGGGCGGCGATGGCGAAAAGAGCAGAGGACAGAAAGGTCCAGAGCACGAAAGTGGAGGAGAGCTTCATGGTGATTGATTGATGATACTACCGGCTAGCTAAACGATTGTGTTGAAGATGATGCATCGCTCTAGTTCTCGCGGTGAGAGTCTATATGTATGTTTGTCGTGTCTCCTGGCTGTCAAATCTGCCTCGAGGATGTGAAATTCATGTCTCAATCATCTCAGGCCCGAAGGGAAAAGCCAAAATTAGGACTGCGGTCGTCCGCCAAGTATGAGCTGAGCGATCGATACATGGCAACATTCGATATCGTGAGCAGATGGCTTGAAGGAAGGCAGCCATCTCCAAAGCAGAATCGGCCAAACCACTGGTGCTGAGACCGGGACTACCTAGGTAGATATACGAGCCGTAGATGTCCTGAGGTGGAACAGCACGATGTATCTTGCCATGTGGCTTGCTGTGGTTGCCCACGATTCCTTCCAGATATGTCTTCTATGCAGGCCAAACGCCGCGATGCAGCCCTTCGGAAAGTTTGCTCGTATCAACTGTGTCGTTCACGCAAGGCATCAGCGTGTGGCTTGCATCTCCCCGAGAAGCCATTCGGGGCGGTATTGTGGTCTGTAAATAAGGGCCAAACTGGTCTTCCCAAAAGATGAAAACGAGTACAAATTAAGTCTGTGGATGACAACTTCAATCTGGACGACGTAAAGGAGGTGGAAGTCAGGTGAGAGGCTAGAGCCTATCTGGAACTGGACCCATTTGGCCCAGATGGACGGTTCGATACGAGCTTACCCATCTGACGTGCATAGAAAATCATGCGCCACCGGTAAATTCCCACCCAAGCCGTGGAAGGTGCCGCTCATTCAGGTACAGGACAGCTGAACACGGAAACGAGATTGCAGGATTCTACCGTTCGGAGGTAAAGGCACGCAATGCGGCTTGCGTCTGTTTTCCCATAGCCTTGTGTAACGGAGAACAGTCGATTATGGTATTCTCGTAATACCAACTTCAGACGAGGCGCACAGTACAGTACACTTCTAGAGGAGTAGTGATAAAACAATTAGATGTTGATGAATTTATATTATGCAATAAGATAGATTACAGTTCTCCAGGAGGTAAAGAGATTTTGTAGTGTAAAGTAGTTACTATGTAGTTACTATGTAGTTACTATGTAGTTACTATGTAGTTGGAGGTTTTATTAGATCCAATGGGTAAGGTGTAAATTGCGGCAACGGCGAATCTATTGCCCGCGCCTAGTGCCGATCACGACGCCCATCTAATTTCGCGTAGCCTTACACCAGCTTACTTCCACATTCTTCAACACCACCAGCATCCAGCCAGCCCATCCTCCTGCGCGAGAAGCAGCCAGCCAGCCAGCCAGCTCCTCCTTCTGTCACACAAGCTCAAGCACAAGCACGCGACCAACGAATGCAAAGAAATTCGATTTGGTCGTACAGCTCCCGTCTATCGACTTCCCCGAATGAACACGAGCACCCGCGACACGAGATCCTCGAGAACCTGCTTCCACACAGCAGCCCAACCCCATACCAACCCACGCCCAGTCCCGACTGCAACCTGCCTCTCGCCGCGTAACATGGTCGTCGCCTGCGCAAGCTGACTCTCCATGTCCTCCTCCCAGATCCACTGGAAACGCTGCAAAAGCTCCTCCTGGATACCTGCTACATCTCCCCCATCTGGGCCTTGAAAGGCATACGTCAAACCTGCCGCACGACTGGTGGTGACCACCTTTTGCGAGCGCGGTCGCCGAACGGCATCGTACGCACGGAAGGCAGCGGGGATGTCGGATGCCCCCTGTGTTTGTACGTCGCCGAGAAGACGACCGAGAATGAGTGCATCCTCGATGGCCTGACCCGCGCCAGCACCCTGGTGTGGGGTGGACGCATGTGCAGCATCGCCCAAGATCGCAACACGGCCTTGGCAGTATGTACGCGCGGGTTGGTGGTCGAAGAGGGCCCACTGGTCCGGGCTGTCGAGCAGCTACAGAATGGTCTCGAGTCAGCAAGATGGGTGCGGGTGGAAATGGGATCTGGTACCTGGAGAATGCTCTGAACGGGCTTGCCCCATCCCTCAAAATCGCGTTTGAATGCATCACCCTGGTTCTTCACCACCCAGCTCTCGTGCTCCCATGGAGTGTCCTGGTTCTTGAACGCGATGACATTCATGACCTTCCCATGGGCAATAGGGTATGTCAGAATATGTCCCTCCGGCCCAAGGTACATCTGGCTGTTTCCAGAAAGATACTCCCCGAGGGCTTCCTTGGCCATACCCATCGAGATCAGGCCGCGATAAGCGTACTTTCCACTGAACGTGAGATCCTCAAGTGGGCTCTTTGTGTCAAGAAGAAACTGCCGCACTCGGCTTCGCACCCCATCACATCCCACCACGGCATCAGCGTGGGCAGTCGTATCGTCTTCGAAGGCAAGCTGCATTTTCCCCGAGTCGAGCGTTGCCAGCCCGACCAACCTCTTCCCAAAATGCGCAATCTCCTCTGGAAGGAGATCGGCGAGTTCGTCGATAAAATGCGCGCGGTGAACGCTGCTCAGTCCCGTCTTGTCGTGGTCGGTGGTCTGCACCTTTGCAATCAGATCTGGCTCACCCAAGCCACAGCGGAAGTTGATCCAAGTCGCCTCGTCCTCCTTGGCCCCGTTTTTCGTTGCGCGGGTATTGAAGGCCTTGCGAATTGCTGGATCAATGAGCTCCATGGAGCGGATCGCGTTGGGTCCAAAGGCCATTCCAGCGCCGATTTCTGCGAATTCCGGTGCAGCTTCGTAGACTTGGACGGGGACATGCTGATGCCGGAGTGCAATCGCAAGTGCGATACCCCCGATTCCACCGCCGACTATGGCGATGGTAAATGGCTTTTGAGTGGAGTTTTCGGTCGACATTTCTCTTGATACGATGTGTAAATGCGGTGATTTGAATCTGCGAGGATTGAGAAGTCTGATGTATTTCGAGTGATTATGCGGACTTTGACAATGAGCAGTCGAGAAGCAATATCAAAAAGCTAAGAATGTGATGAGATCAACAGATTGGCACAAGAAAATTGATACGTAGAGTGTAGAAATGGTCTTGCCACCGAGTGGTGGTAGATGACAGCAGAAGTTTCAGAGCTCCTAGAATCGGGGCTGAGGAGCACATTTCTTTCTTCGGCCTTTCAGTTCATGTGAGAAGTGAGCTAGCTGAAGCATAGCGAGACAAAACTGAGGCTGGCTGTTCAAACTTGGCAAATGCAGCATTTCTGCAAGTCTCCGGGTCACGATAGCACTGCCGTAAGCCTACACTCTCACATCCTTTTTATAGACACATGGGCTGCTAATATGCCCAACACAGCCCTACGCCTATCTTTCATGGCTCTTGGTCATGTCCTTCTTCGAGCTTTTCGAGGAATTAGGTGGGCCTTGATTCATACTCCTCCATAGCGGCAGAGATGTTCGGCCGCAGCCGTGGTGGTCAGAACAGGCAGTCATGTTTCGGTGCGTTCGAGCTATCTATGCCTTTCAGCTTGACACGAGACAATCTTGGCGAAGGTTGTTTGCTATTCCCTCTCGTCCACGTGTTTGTGAGAATGAGATATGGAGTATCTATAAGAATGAAGGTAAAAGCTGCAAGTATGTTGTAGATCAGATCCTCGCAAACATCTTTCTCCTTCAACTTGAGCAAGTACCTGCTCGAAATACTCGAACCTCTAGCGTCCAGGCTACATTTCAGGAACTCAATCCATTCTTTCTAGAAACTTACTCCTGGGCTTTTGTCTTTAATTCCCCCATAGATCCTTCTCTTTTGTGTTCTCTATTTGAACCATCTAGTCTGTCTCTCAATCACCATGTCTCCCTTTCTTGAAGGTATTACCACAATCCGCCTTGATTTTTTCCCTATACTGATAAATTTAGTAGCTGAGCCTACGGAACATGAGTCCTCTGATATGTCCGTGCTTTCTAAATGGACCGCCTCTAGCTCTCCCTCAGTATCTGGAAAGGTCAGTCGAGCCACTCCCCTGCCGATGATTTTACATTTGCTAACTTGGTAACACTACAGAGCGAGATTGATGAAATAGTTGTTGTTGGTATGGCATGCCGCGTGGCCGGAGGAAATGATACCCCTGAAAAGTTCTGGGAGTCCATCATGAACAAGACTGTCTCGTCTGGAGAGATCCCAGCTATGCGATGGGAACCATACTACCGCCGTGACTCTCGGAATGCTAAGGTATGTCGTCATCTATCCCCTCTTTGTCTCTCGTTTCGTGTTTCTCACTGACTTTTACTCCCAAGATCCTCGATGACACAACAAGCAAGGGGTATTTTCTGAAGAATCTCGAAGATTTCGACAGCACATTCTTTGGAATTTCTCCCAAGGAAGCGCTACTGATGGACCCTCAGCAGAGGATCTCTCTGGAAGTGACATGGGAAGCACTGGAAGACGCAGGAATCCCACCCCAGAGTCTCGCCGGTACCAATGCGGCAGTATATATGGGCGTCAACTCCGACGATTATTCGAAACTCCTTCTCGAAGATCTCCCAGGCGTGGAAGCCTGGATGGGAATTGGAACAGCCTACTGCGGCGTGCCGAACCGAATTTCGTACTTGCTCGACCTCAGAGGTCCTTCAACTGCAGTCGATGCGGCCTGTGCTTCATCCTTGGTTGCCATTCATCACGGTAGACAATCGCTCTTGACGAAGGAGACCGATGTTGCCATTGTAGGAGGAGTCAATGCACTTTGTGGCCCTGGTCTGACCCGTGTTCTCGACAAAGCCGGAGCGATCTCTAAGGATGGGACATGTAGATCGTTCGACAATGACGCGAACGGCTACGGTCGTGGTGAGGGAGCGTCGGTTATTATTCTGAAGCGCATGTCAGATGCACTTCGTAATCACGACAGGATTTTGGCAGTCGTCAAGGGCTCCGCTGTTGGTCAGGATGGCCGTACCAATGGCATTATGGCACCTAACGGACTTGCTCAGGAGGCGGTTGCTCGGTCCGCACTAGTCAATGTCGATCCAAAGACCATTCAATACGTCGAAGCGCATGCGACGTCCACATCTGTTGGTGACCCCGTCGAAATCACCGCCATGTCACACATATACGGCGCCAACAGAGAGGGAAATGCTCCTTGCTACATCGGAAGCGTGAAGCCCAACGTCGGCCACCTAGAAGCTGGTGCAGGTGCGGTAGGTTTCATGAAGGCAGTCTTAGCACTCAACAAAGGTGTTATTCCCCCGCAAGCAAATCTTCAAAAGCTGAACGAAAAAATTGACTGGGCCACTTCCGGTATCCGAGTCCCATTCGAAGCTACCAGCTGGCCAGAGGTTTCCCAACCACGAAGAGCGGCCATATGCTCTTATGGATATGGTGGCAGCGTATCTCACGCGGTCATTGAAGCATATCAAGCAGGCGCTCGTGATGTTGAGGAGGCGGATATTGATGACGACGGCCCCAAGATCTTGCTCATATCGGCACCGCAGGAAAAGCGACTTTCAGGATATGCAAAAGCTCTGGGTGAATGGATGGCCAGCAGCCAAGGCACCAAATTCTCAGTTTCCTCCATTGCGTCCACTCTCGCGGTTCGACGAGGTCATCATGACTGTAGGGCTGGATTTCTTGTCAGCAGCCATGAAGAGACGCTCGATCTGGCTGGAAGATTAGAGAAAGGATTGACATCTCCTGATATCGCCACTGGCCGAGTGCTTGGCAAGGATGAGAACAATGGAGCTGTTTGGCTCTTCTCAGGACACGGTGCGCAATGGCTGGAAATGGGCGTGGAATTGTTGGCAAAGGAATCACTCTTCCGTGAGACCATTCAAGACCTCGAATCAGTCATTCAAGATGAAGCTGGGTTTTCAGCCATTCATGCACTGCAGACTAGTGACTTTGAGACCTCGGATAAGATCCAGGTTCTCACCTATGTCATGCAGATTGGTCTTGCAACTCTCCTTAGGTCCAAAGGTGCCCGTCCTAGTGCGGTGATTGGGCATTCTGTTGGTGAGATTGCAGCATCGGTTATTACGGGGGCTTTGACTCCCTACGAAGGCGCTTTGGTTGTTTGCAGACGGTCTGTCCTTTACCGCGAAGTAATGGGCAAGGGGGCCATGGTTCTCGTCAATATTCCCTTTGCCGAGATGCTAACGACACTTGAAGCCCGTTCGGATATCACGGCTTCCATCAACTCATCGCCGTCATCCTGTGTCGTCTCTGGTTCGATTGAGGCAATCAATAGGTGGTCTGCCATCTGGGAAGAGCGTGGAATCAAAATATTCAAGGTCAAGTCGGACGTGCCATTCCACAGCCCGCTTCTCAATTGTCTCGCGACATCTCTATATACATCACTCGTTACGGCTCTTGCACCAAGGACTCCATTCATTCCCCTCTATTCAACAGCTACCGAAAATCCTCGTGAACCGGTTCCTCGCGATGCTAGCTACTGGGTCCGTAACATGGTGCGGCCAGTTTTGCTCACCAGCGCCGTCGAGGCTGCAGCAAAGGATGGATACAGAGTCTATTTGGAAGTCTCCACTCACCCGGTCATCACACATTCGGTCAATGAGACCCTGATGGATATGGATATCGAGGACGCTGTTGTTATTCCAACACTTCTGCGTAACAAACCTACCCGAAAGGCTCTCCTCAAGAGTTTGATGATGATGTGGTTGAAAGGTGTGACGATAAATTGGAAGCTGCACTTCGGAGGCGTAGCTTGGGCCCATGAAGTCCCAAAGACGGAATGGAAACATCAGAGCTTCTGGAAACCCATTGGCACGGGATCTACCGATACAAGCACGATGGTTCATGAAGTTACTTCTCACACTCTTCTCGGTCAACGCACGTCTGTTGCTGGAGAAAAAATCACCGTCTTCACTTCGAAGCTTGATAACGACACAAAGCCATTCCCGGGAAATCACCCGCTCCATGGAACGGAGATCATACCAGCAGCTGTACTGTTTAATACCTTCTTGCACGCAACTGGGACCAAGTCGCTGACGAATGTCAACCTTCGAGTTCCAGTCGCCATCAGCGCACCGCGGGACATCCAAGTTCTCGTACAAGGAACTGAAGTACGCCTTATGTCTCGCCTTGTCCAAGAGGGTGAAGAGAAAGAAGGCGATCGCTTGGCGTCGTGGGTTACCCACACCACCGCAAGCACCGTTGCTGAACCAGCTAGCGACATACCAGCCTACGGGGCTGATATCAATATTCCTAGCATTCGGGCTCGCATCGGAACTGAGCTGAAGACCAGCTTCTCTATTGATTACCTTTCTGGTGTGGGTGTTCCCGCAATGGGGTTCCCTTGGGCAGTCACCCGCCATGTTGGAAATACCAAGGAGATGCTTGTACTTGTAGATGTCTCTCCAGAAACAGCAAACGATGCGACTCTCCCATGGAGTGCCACATCTTGGGCTCCAATTTTCGATGCTGCGACTTCCATTGGTTCCACGCTCTTCTACGAGACACCACGTTTGCGGATGCCTGCTCAGGTTGGTAGCACAAGTGTGCGTGACGGTGCAGTTCCCCCAAAGAAAGCCTATATCTATGTGCAAGAAGCTAGCAGTACCTCTACACTTGCTGTCGATGTCACGATTACGAATGAAGCCGGCATGGCACTTGCTAAGTTTACCTCGATGCGCTTTTCGGAAATTGAAGGTACCCCCGGTGCCAGAAAGGACAACATAGATGGCCTTGTTCACCAACTCGCTTGGCCAGTCGCTCGTCTCTCTGAAGTTCCTTCGCTTTTGAAACATGTCGTACTTGTTGGCGATGAGGATCATGCTTTCATGGAGCCATATCTCCGACAACTCTCGAAGCGCCGCGTTAAGACTACCTGTGTTGGTTCAGCACAGTCATTGTCAGTTGAAAGCAATTCGGAAGGCACTGTCATCTTGTATCTCCCAAGTAGGGTAGCATCAATCGATGATGTACCCGAGGCAGCCAACAGGTTTTGCAAGGATCTTCTCGACATTGTGAAATATGCTGCTGCAAACGAGACGAACACTCGTGTATTCGCAGTCACAGATGAAGCTCTTCATGGTACCAGCTGCAGTTCTCTCGCACATGCTCCATTGTTAGGACTAAGTCGCATCATCGCAGCTGAGCAGCCTAGTCTCTGGGGCGCGCTCATTGATGTGGACTGTGAAACCTTTCCTTTCCACGTCGTCAAAAACATGTCCGGAGCAGATGTGGTCAAGGTAGAAGACTCCATTCCTCGAGTTGGTCGCCTGAGAGCCATGCCACAGAATAAATCGTATCCCTCAAACCAGTCTGCAAAGCTTCAGCCTCGGCCTGATGGGACTTATATCATCTCTGGCGGTCTCGGCGCTCTTGGTCTCGAAGTCGCTTCTTTTTTGGTGGAACGCGGAGCACGCAGAATCGTCCTCCTCTCTCGTCGTGCCCTCCCACCTCGCAAAGATTGGAATGTCGCGATAGAACCGGAGAAGGGAATTATTGGAAATATCCAAGCACTTGAAATGGTCGGAGCAACGGTATATTGTCTCGCTCTCGACCTGAGTGCAGCCAACGCCTCCGTCATTCTTTCTGAAAAGCTAGACTTGTTATCCTTACCGCCCGTTGTGGGAGTTGTACACGCCGCCGGCGTCGTAGGAGATGAGCTGGTTCTCTCCACCACCCCAACTGCCTTCAATCGCGTTCTCGCACCCAAGGTAGCCGGGGCCATAACTCTGCACAAAGCATTCCCACCCACCTCAGTCGACTTCTTCATGCTCTTCTCTTCCTGCGGCCAACTCTTCGGGTTCCCAGGCCAAGCTTCCTACGCAAGCGGCAACGCCTTCCTAGACGGTCTCGCGGAACACCGTCGCGCACGCGGCGACAACGCAATCGCCTTGCAGTGGACCAGCTGGCGCGGTCTAGGCATGGCAGCTACCACGCAAGCCAGCGCAGATTTCATCGAAGCCGAGCTCGAAGGCAAAGGAATCACCAGCATCAGCCGCGACGAGGCTTTCCTCGCCTGGGACCACGTCGCCAAATTCGACATCGCCCACGCCGTCATCCTCCGCACCCGCACCCTCGACGCAACCGAAGTCCTTCCCGCAGACATCCTGACCGAAATCGCCGTCCGTCGCGCACCATCCACGCCCTCCCCCGTCGAATCTGTTCCTGCTCCTGCCCCAGCGCTCCCGCCGCCAGGGCCAGACCGCACCGTCTACCTCACGGCCCAGATCGCCGGGTGCGTCGCTACCGTCCTGCAGCTCCCTGATGTCAGCGACGTGGATCCGAGGGTTGCGCTGCCGGAGCTGGGTATGGATTCGGTCATGACGGTCGCGCTGCGGAAACAGTTGCAGATGACGTTGGGGGTGAGGGTGCCGCCTACGTTGGTGTGGGGGCATCCGACGGTGGGGCATTTGGTGAGGTGGTTTGCTGGGAAGGTGTGAGTGTGGGTTTGTGAGGGTGTTGGGGGGTAAGGAGTCGATTTGGGTAGTGAGGAATTGATTTGGGGATGAGTTGTGTTTTGTGTTTGTTGCTTCTGCGATGGCGTTATGTTTTTGGGGTTTGATAGGTTTCATGTGCGTGGAGTTTAGGTATTTTTGAATGAGAGAAGTTTTTGGAAAGGAGTCAGTGGTATGATATTTAGTCTCGATGTTTCTCCTAGATTGGTAAAAAAAAATGCCTAGATGAGTTTAATCTGAGTGATATGTGATGTGATCATTGCGAGTGAGTTCTCGCTTAATAAGTAGAAGACCGCCGAGTCCGGGATTTTGGAGGGTGGGGAGGGACAGGTGATGGGTTTATTTAGAGGAGAGGGTGGGATGGCGATTGGGGTATTATGTTCTTCAAGCTGATTAAGGCATTTGTCGAAAATAGCTTCGAAGGTTTGGTGTGATGCGTTTTAGGGGTTAATCGCGTTATCTCTATCTTTGAGGTTGATGACTACGCGAATGGCTTGGTGAGATGTAGGTGTCTCTACACCTAACGCTTTTTCAAGTAAGGAAAAGAAGTATAGTAAGTCTCTGGTACTAGGACTCGTTTAGATGCTGATAAATCATTTTTTAGATTGGTACAAAAGACATGAGGTCTGGATCTTCTGTGATATCTGGCTGAAGTATATAGCGCCAGGGGGTGGAATATGGAATGTGCAATATCAGTAGTCCTACCGTTTCGACTTGTGCGATTCACACTTAACGTATCTTACGCGAGGTGAGTTCTATCTTTTGTATAAGAACTTGGGAGTTGTGTGTAACATACCCCGCATTTAGGCTCGTGTAACCTATATGTCTCGTGCAAACGGACCATGCTCACTTTTGACGATTAACGCACTCCCAAACCGAAATAAGAATTAGCACATAGGGATACTGAACCGTTGAGACAAACCATCGATTTAAGTCTCACAACATCTAACCCCACCGTCCCCTCCACAAATCCCTTCGCACAAAATCAACAACACAGCTACCTTCAAACCCACCTCCCTCGTTTCCAAACATGGCCGAATCAAGCACTTCAAACCAAGAGAAATCCCAATACCACCACTACATCCCCCGATTCATCCTCCGCAACTACGCCCATCCAGCCTCCCCCCCAAAAACCACCTCAAAATCCAAAAAGCGCGGCAAGCGAAAATCCACAGCACGGCAACCACCCCTGATGCTTTCTAGCATCGATCTCTCGGGCGAGGTCGCTCAGATCAAAGAATCAACAGTCGATAAGACATTCGGGATAACAGACATGTATCGAGATTTCAGCCGCTCTACCAAGCAACATGCGATTGAGGAACAACTTTCCGTGCTCGAATCTCGTGCGGGAGAGGTGATAAGCGGGATTCGCAGGGCGTTTGAAGCAGGGCGAGCAAGCGCTGAGATAAAACGCCCGCAGAGGGATGTGTTGCGGAAGTTTTTGTTCATCATGAAATACCGGGGGAGGAGGTTTCACAAACGGTATTTCCACGAAACCGCCGAGGAGTATGATGAAGATGATAAGGAGCGCATGTTAGCGTATATGACCCAAAGAGGGTTTAAGAAGCCGATTGACGTCTGGTTCGACAACATCAAGGGGATTCTGGAGTTGAAGATGGATTATGAGATGAACTGGATGGAGACGATCCAAGAGAGGATCTATCCGGATGATGCGAAATGGTTTATCAATCATACGCAGCAGTTTTATATGGCGTTGTGTACGCCGGCAGCCGGGGACGAGGAGTTTCTGCTCAGTCAGAATGCGTATGGGGTTCATGAGGGGGCGTCGAGTAGTGGGGTTGATCCGGGATCCGGGGAAGTTATACCAGGTGTATATACCGAGTTTCATGTCTTCGCGCCGATCGCTCCGAGACTTGTTATTGTGCTGAGGACGTTCTTGCTTCCTGTTCCGGAGGAGGATACGGATCCGGACATGAAGGCGTTGAGGGAGGGCTGGTATGAGGCGGTTGTCTCACAGCACCTACATCCTGAGAGTGTGGGCTCGGTTCTTAGGGATCTGCCGATTATGAAAGCGCGGAACTCGTATACGAAGATTGTTGATGGGAGTTATGTGACGGTGAATGGCGGCCCAAAGGGTGTGAGCGATGTGTTTTACTTTCCGTTTTGCGCTGTTGAGACGGGGTTTGTGGATAAGATTAATGGGATCATGTTGAATGAGAGTCATCGGATTGATGGGATTGTGTTTGCTAATAAGGCAGCTGCGTGCAAGACTATCAGGAGTTACGTGAATGATTGCACGGATTTCGGTCTTGATGAGGAGCGCTTTCAGAATGTTAAGAAATTGCGACAAGCGCTTAAGTTGCTAGATTCAAGTTCATCAGACCAGACTGCGAGCGGTCAACCCGAATTTGACGCAATTGGTGTGGAGGCACTTATTGGATCGTCTGATAAGGTGTTTGAACTATTCAAGCAAAACAAAAAAGCAGCGGAATTGTATTCCGAAATAAGTAAGTCCTCCAACTCCAGATCCGTCACCTCCTAACACATCCAGCCAACAATTCAACACTCGACCGCAAAGACTTCACTCAAGCACGAGGACTACTCTTCACACGCATCAAACTCGACACCCGCACCCGCGGCCTCCCTCCAGCAAAGCGAGAGGAAGCTCGAACCAAATTCCTCGAAGTCTACGACACTGTCCCATTCCAAGTCATATGGATCTATCTCAAACGGATCCGCTTTATGAAACACGGCGGTACGATGATAATGCCGGAGAATGTTTTGGAGGATACTGAGTTGGATGTTGGCTTGCTTTTTGGGATGGAAGATGTTGTTGCGAGGGGTATGTGTTGTGCTTCTCAATGACGAGGGTCAGGGATGCTGATGATTTTATAGCGAAGGATTGTTTTGAGGATGGGAAGGCGACGAGGGTTATGCATTATGCGTCGTTCAATGAGGCGTTGATTGCGAAGCCGGATTGGGGACTAATTGAGATATTGACTTTGGACGATGATGGGATGAGAAGGTTGCATGAGGAGAAGGAGTTGGTGTTGGGCGCTCAAGGTAACCAAGAAGAACCCATTTGTTAACTATCCACTAACAGCTGTTTTTTACAGGTAGTATTTGCGATTGCGGTAAGTCCTACCAAAATCCTGGTTTCCCCAATGCTGAAATTATCCAGGTATCCCCGTATTGGAAGGCATCGCGTCAGCAGCACGGGTTATGACTACAACCGAACAACTTCATAACGCAAGACAATCTCCATTCGACACTATATTCACGAAAGATGAGAGGATCGAATTGGTTGTTCGATCATTAACACGAACAACGGTTGCGCAGACAAGAAGGACGCCTGAACACAGTATCTCTGAGAATTTGATATCTATGATGGGGACATATCCGGAGCTGGAGAATGTTATCTTCGAGGTGGTGTATCCGCAATTTGGGTTCCGTCAGAGGGTTGGAGAGAATGAGAGTGCAGCTGAAGTTGCTGAAGTTGCTGAAGTTGCTGAAGTTGCTGAAACGACCAGCTCCAATGAAGCGGCCGAGGTTCCCAAAGCAGATGAGGAGAGGAGCTGCTCCATACAATGATTGTATGGGGTTTCGACGAGGAAGAGAAGAAGAATGAGTTGATGTAGTTTCTTACCTACGGTGTCATACATCGTCGTATTCTCAAAACGCAGCTTCTAAAACCTCTTACATAGTAACGATAAAATAACGAAATCTCATCGTAAAGTGCTAAGACCCAGCTTTCAAGCGCCTTTTCTGTTTCCAGAGACGTTTTGAAAATTTTCAACTGTAGATAGTTGTGTACTATGAAGATCGCATTCCTAATTTGTTGTGTAGTGCGATTGGATAGTATGCTCTGCATCTTTGAGGTTGTGAACCGTCTAGGATCCGGAAAAGAACAGAAAATGGTGAAATTACTCAAGATGAAAAGGGTAAAATTGTTTAGCACGAAGATATTAAAACAGGTCTTTGAAGCCGAATAACGTACATGCCGGTAACATACAGCAGCCGAAAGACGCGGGGCACAGTACCTCGGTCGCTCCCCGTCCCCGCACCCAAACTACCGGTATCTAACTAGGCAGGTACCACAACACAACACAACAAAACCCCTTTCCTCCCCCCACGCAGCTCATAAAACACAAAATTCTATATCCCTTGAAATCCAACATGTCCACCGCCGCCGAAATCCTCGCCAAGCACCCCGCAAAAGGTCTCTACACCCTCGGCGCTCTCCTCATCAACGCCCTCAAACTCCCCCTCTGGATATTCTACCACCTCTCATCCTCCACGCGGCAGCACTCTCGATGGAGTCTCCGTCAGGCGGTCGCTACGAGGGCGCTGAGGACCGCATTATGGCACTTCTCATTCATGCGGGTTAATACACCTTTAATTTTGCAACCCACGGCGAAGGAAAAAGGATTACTCGTCACAATCCCACCGTCGACGAAAGGGGGTGTGTATATGGGCATTTGCGACGACGAGGAGGTCAAACCGGAGAAGATTTGCGGGTACTGGTATCCGTCTGCGTTTAATGAGGATGAGGATCGCGGCAAGAAAATCGTGCTCCATTTCCACGGCGGTGCGTATGTGATTGGGGACTGTAGACCCGCGGAGTCGGGGTACGCAGGGAAAATGTTGAGTGAGAAGATCGGGAAGACGTTGATGGTGTCGTATCGTCTTGCTTCGAATCCGGGTGGTCGATTCCCTGCTGCGCTGCAAGATGCGGTGTCGTCGCTGCAGTATCTGATTAGTCTGGGGATTGAGTATGAAGATATTGTAATCAGTGGAGATTCGGCGGGTGGGAATCTGGCCGTGACGCTGCTGAGATATCTTGCTACTACGAATGCATCTGGACCTGCTGCGGCGCTTTTGTGGTCGCCTTGGGTGGATCTGGCGAGTAGTCTTGAGCCGGCGACCTTTTCGTATTCCCCGCATAGATTTACGGATTATATTCCTTCGAATTTTGCGACTTGGGGGGCGCATATGTATTGCCCGAAAGACGGACCTGTTACGATGGGCGATGGATGGATTAGTCCTGCAGCACATCCATTCCGTACGAACACGCCGATTTGGATCCAAGGGAGCGGACAGGAGATTTTGATTGAACAGATTGCCGAGTTTGCGAAAGCGATGAAGCGGATATCTAGCAATAAGATAGCCTTCCATGTTGAGGAAATTGCAACTCATGATATTATCTTGGTTGGCAATGTCACCGGATTCGAGAAAGAGACTGAGAATGCTCTTGCAGCAGCTAAGAAATGGCTGGATAACCTGTAGTTGTGCTTTGGCGCCTGTCTGAATAGCTCAATTGAAGTCATTCATTTCTTAAAGGGGCCCATCTTGAATTGCGCAAAGTACGTCTTGATACTTGGCATTGTGAAGAGATACGCAATACCCAGACTGAAAATGGATAAGGGCAGAGCAGCAGCTAAGTACCATTTGATAGTCTGGGCGATACTAGTGATATCGTCCGTCATGCTGAAAATTGATGCCACATAACCAAGCGGGATGAAGAATGTTGCGAGCCACGTGAGACGAGCAACATTTTTATTATCCTCGCGCGAACGTTGAGAGTCAGCGATGGAAATGATAGCCGTGACGACTGAAGTGAGACGATCGATTCGTTGTTGATATTCTTCCATAAGTCCCAGAACGCGAACATAATCGTCACGCATTGTCGAAATGGGTTGATCTGGATTCCGCACATTTCGCGTAGAGATGATCGAGTTCGCCGAGCTACTCAAAGGATCACCAGGGATATGTGATGCGAAATCTCCAATACCGCCTGAGACAGCCAATGAGTGAGGATCAGCAATGTGGAATACTCTTTGCAAGGTCTCGGTCAACATCTCCCGGTACAGTGGCACGAGCCGTCGCCAGATATGTAGCTTCTTCAAAGTATCGTTGATGTTACTGTCTTGTAAGAGAAAGTGTTCCGGAAATGACACTTCCCATTCTATCTGACCGAGACGTGTTCGTATGTACTCTCCCACCTCAAGCCATTCCGAGCTGACGAGGTGAAGAAGGGCTAGGGCTGGAGTGTGCATGCTTTCCGACGGGTTTGAAGATGAAAGTCCGAAGGTCCCGCTTTTCTTGGCCCAGAAGACGATGTCGTTGTAGATGGAGTCTCTAGGGGGTCCCGTAGGTGGAGGGTTTGTGTCATACATAGAAGGGGGTTTCTAGATAGTTAGCAATGCACGATGGTATTGGATGATGAACTCACCTCCCAATTCCGATATCCATACCATAACGGAGACCCTTCTTTTGGCGTTGGATCAACCACAAGCACACCCACCGAACCCTTTGCTTTCCCAGCCCCTCCCTCACCCGACATCCAAAACGAAGCTCTCGTCCTCGCCAACCCGACAATCGCCTTCGGCTCATCCCACTTCGACCTATTATTAATATCATCCTCGGCCTTTCTAACAACATTCATTCTTTCAAATTGATTCGAGGCGTTTCTAAAAGATTCGGGCGTTCTATAGTACCTCGCCGCTGGAAACCGGAGCTGCATCCACCGTTGCTTCTTCGTCGTCACCTGCAATCGAGGCGGATCAACCCAGCGATCACGCGTGTTATACCATGCGTAATCGAAGATTTGTTCGCGGAAGAAGCCTGGTTCAATGTCGAGATGGGCGCCGAGGAGCTCGATCATGTCGCGTGAAAGATCTTCTAGGATGAATAGTCGGAATCTACCTTCTTCGACGTTCTCTTCCTGCTCATCTCTCTCCAACGACTCTCGGAGGGCCTGGGAGGTGGTGTATTCTACAGATTCAATTCCCGTAGACAGATAATCAAGTCTCGTGACTTTAGTCCTGGCGGCACGCTCCTCGATATCGAGTTGGAGTTTGAGTTTACTTGGTCCATCGTCATTTCCCGCCATTCTCTTCCACCGTGAGGAACTGGTGCCTATTTCCATGAAATCGGCCAACAGCCTAAGTGGCGGCCAGAGGGGCGACAAGGCTTTGACATGTGCGAGATACGGTCGTCCTTCATTACTAGAAAGACGTCAATAAAGTCGGGGATAGCTCAAACGTATTTTCACAAACCTAATCTCCCATGCAAGCTTGGCGGTTCCAAAACGTTCATCATTGTAGATATCCCCAGTTTCATAGGAGGTCTGCATGAGTTTCTCATTGTAATACGTGTATTTCTGCACCTCCTCCTCCACAGCCTTTTCCTGGGCCTTCTCCATACCAGTGAGTCTCCGCTGCATAGTGTACAAGATGCCACAAATAAACCCCAAATGGAAAATGAAGAAAAAGATGAAGAGAAAGTCGCGTCAAGCAAGCCTGGTCGTTGGGTTTTGGATAAGGCAAGGCTTTTGTACGGGTCAAGGCGTCTTTTCAGCCTCAGCCCCCACGATTTCAAGCTTACTTCACCTCCGCCATCCGCGATCCAATGGTTTCGTGTTTGCTACAAAAAGGGAAGTCTGCCTGCATGAGCCTCGAAATAAGCGAGATTGGTGGTTGAAACCTTCCGGAAGCTTGTGATACGATCAAGAGCTGGACATGAATTCCAAGATATGTCAATCTTCAGTCTTACTGGATCGTGGTGATAGATTTGAAGAGTGTTCGAAGTCAGGAAAAACGGTTAGGTATGGAAAGACATGTTTTGTTCAATGTTGCCGTCAGGCTCCAGGGCTGACTGGGCGACGTCGGATCGGTTGGGTTCTGGCCAAGCCACGATCGGCCACGTTCACGTCCCACACTTTCGGCCCGTATCGGTGTTGTACCACCGGTCTATATATCTATGGGCCGATTTCGAGGCTGATTTGGCTATATACATGCTCTACGACAACTTATCTAAGAAGTTTTTAGACTTAGACAACAATCTAGCTCATCAGTATGTTTGTTTTACGCAAGTTTTCTTTTATCTCAAACGATTTGGCACTCTTCTGAAAGGGATCACTTAACTCTGAAGCGGCATGAAAGACTATATTTCAATATATCAAAACCACGTCGAAACCCAATCAAAGAAATCTACTGTCACGCCTTTCTGAAGCATAAAATCATGTAATTACAGAACTACCAAAGTACATATTCCACAACCCACCACACTCCCCCCCCCCACCCCAACACCCTACTCAACCAAACTCAACCAATTCAGCACCATCATAGCCTTAACCAAATTCCCCCTCAAATCAAGGTGCACCCCATCAAACTTATTACACTGCACACTCATATTCCACGTCCCGAGATGCTCGAGCCCCCTCTTCTCCGCCTCAATCTTCACTCCCTCCTCAAACAACATGAGGGCTTTATTCCCCTGCGTGACGATCCAATCGTCTGGTTTCTCCTTGCCCGCGGCGTTGGGCGTGACGAAGAGACCGTGCCAGTCTGGGCCGATGGCGTCGAGGATCACGTCCATCCAGTTGACGGTTTGCTGGAGGTCGAGGTTGTTCCAGAGGCCGTGGCCGAGGATGAAGGCTTTGCGGGTTTTGGTGGGGGTGCCGATGCTGGTTTTGAGGCGGGTGAGTTCTTCGGGAGGGATGGGGTGGCGGTTGATTTGTTCCACTACAAGTAATGTTAGACGTCTTCGTTTTTTGACTGAAGGACTCACTCATCAGATTGATATTATTCGAACAAGCGACACTTTTCGGATCATGTGCCAACACATCTGCAGTCTTGTAAATACCTTGAACAGAGCAAGCTTTGACATCGAACTGCTCATTGCAAAAGCATTGCTTCCTGCATCAATTAGTTCCATAACCTGTCACTCATTATGAGTATGACCTACTTCTCCTGTGCAGAGAAATTCCAATCCGTCACCGCACCATACCCCAAATCCTTCCTAATCAAAATATTCATACTCCCAATAACATGTCTCAGCATAGAATCTCCAATGAGAACTATCCTTTCGAAGCGTCCCAGGATTTCACAAATCTCTTCCGTGGTAAACCATCGCATGTCGCAATATCTCGGTGTGTAAGGCGCATCGTTCCCTATCCGTCCTCCCGAGGACATTGCTTTGAGCATTGATGCTCGATCTGGGCAGAGAGGAGAGAAGGGAACGTGTAAGTCGAGGGAGGAGATGTTGCAAGTGTCTCTGTATTTGTAGGATGCAAATGCGTCGGTCATCTCATTTGCTCGCGATGCTGTATCGACAGTTGAGTCCAAAGGAATGAGCGCTGTGAGAGATGAGTTGGATGATGAACAAGTAGCCTGCATATTATTAGATCAACACTGTCTTTGATGGTTCTTTTTCTGCACCACCCACCTTTTGCCGCCATCCTCTATACACATTCACCGGCAGGTGATCCCGCACAAAGACAACAAAAGCCACCGTGACCAACAAAACCGAGACCCTAACTGGCGACAGCCGGAAGCTTGAGAATCTCGAGGACGCAGACGGTCGAGCAACTCTGGTTGCCCATCGGAATGTGTTGTCCTTCGGTGGATGTGATGGAGAGGTGAAAGGGTCATCGTAGAGTGGTGTTCTGTCCCAGGTTTTAGCCATTCTCGCAAATTCGGCAGTACTACCTCGATATCTTTTGTTGAAACAGAGTGACAGTCTCCGTGCAATAGAGATGAGAAATGGCAATGAAGTCAAGATGAATGACACGCTGGACTCAAACTAACTGGGCAAGAACGATCGTGATGGGTCGTGTGTACCAATAACCGGTGAAAGTGCAGCTGCGCAGAGTGAACGCAGAAAAGACTCGGCGTGGAATTATGGCTCACGGTGTCAGCCGAAATTCTTCAATCGCTCTGCTTGTCAAGAAATTAATTCGAATATTTTAACGCCTGTTTTGAGCATAAAAGTTGTTTCCACATCACCTCCTCAACATGTTCCGCACAGGATACGCGAAAGCAAGAAGTACATCCGTTGCCCAACCTACCCAACCCCGAATAACCTCAACTTGATTGATTGCTCCGATAAATCTGCGTGTAAATGCTTCTGTGGTGGTATTAGACCTGTTCCAGCGATGAGATGGAATTCAACTTACCAACTTCAACAAAATCCTCGGCATACGCCTCCCACACGGCAGACTCTGTGCCGTTTGGAGAAGATGGCGAGATCACTTGCCAATCATCGTCAATCCGAACCTTGGGACCGATAGCCAGCGACCTCCCAACAATCCTTGTGTCTGCCATCAATCTCGTCCCTGCATCAATGACGTCCTCCGGCTTGCCCATACCGCTGCCCGCCAATACCAATCTTCCAACCGCTGGAAGAATAGGGGTGTCTATAAAATACGGCAGGAGGATGTTGACTCGCACTCCGTTCACAAACGCTGTGCTTCTCAGGGATCTAAACAAGCCTAGAACACCATGCTTCGACACACAATACTGTACTTGCCCTGGAATAGGGCCTAACGAGGCGATTGAGCCCAATAGTAAAAGATGTCGGTCTCGTGTGTTGGGGGCTGGTGTCAAAGAGGTGTTTGGGATTGCTGACTTTGGATTCTTCGATAGGTAGTGCAATGCAAGCTGAGATGTGTACATCACACCGACCAAATTGACTTCAAAACACTTATATACTGGGGCCGGTGGCTCCTCGACAGCATCATAATCAGGTACTTCGTAGAAAAATGGCGCGCCATCTGATATTCCAGCATTTGCAACAACCGCATCAATACCTCCAGTTGGGCTGAGCTTGACCGATTGTCGAAAGAATGAAACCTGTGATTGCCAATTTGCCACATTGCAGTGGATGTAATGCAGATGCTTGTTGCCTGTAGTCTTCCGAACTTCTGCTACAATCTCATTTCCTCGCGCGTCGTTCACATCTCCAATTATCACATTGGCGCCTGTGAATCGTGTAAGCACGGTTCCGTAGCCACGTAGACGACACATTTCGTACCATGATGTGCCCATTTCCTGAAGAATCCTTCTCCAAATCCTGAAGCTCCTCCGGTGATAAGAATAGTCTTCCCCTCTACCCAGCCAGCGTCATATGGATCTTTTATATTGATTGGCCGAGATTGTCGAATTAAGGCTTCGACGTTGTTCTTATCGGTCGCCATCGTCCGGTTTTGGGGTCAATTCAGAGGGAGCTATCACCACGAATAAGGATAGTATAAATGCAGAATAAGAATGGATTTGTCGTCGCTCGCGTAGGTAAGAGCTCTGATCTAGCTTATTGTTCGAATGCTGTGATTCATGGTCAGCAACCGTCCGCAGATCCGGGTTGTGGAGACAAACCAGAAAGGGGGATCGTTTGGATGGTCTAGAGGCTCCTGGATACTGCAGAAAGGCTGGATATATCTCTAAACCATTGACGCTCTTCGAGGGAGGAAGTAAATATGGTCGAGGAGGTCAAGATGCACTCCCAATCTTATGAAGCGCAAGTACCTGGGGATCGAGGCACAAGCGCCACATTGAAAGCCATACTTGTCGCTCCAGTAGCTTGTCAGAATGCCCGCAATCGACGCATGATGATTGACATTTGGTGCGCTAACGTGCAGACCGAGGCTCAGAATTCGAGTTTAGTTTGATATTGTATGATGATATCCATAACGGTGCTCTGTTGGAGTCGTGGAAAGTAAACACAACAATGAGTCTCCACAGTTTCTCGGGTTCTACGGGAGCCGGATCGGATCTTGGAATGCGGGGGAGTTGCCGAGGCTGGACCCACCATGGACCCAACGTCTGGAGATCAACATCAACCTCCTGTGCAACAAGTTTGTTCCGCGTCTCTCATTGTTTTGGTGATGATTTCCCATCACATGCGGCTACACATCGTTGAAGAAACCGAATACAATTCCACAAACTCTGGCTAGCAGTCCGGTCATCAAGCTCTCCTGTCTTAATTCGCCCGGCTAAAAGATGTCACCCTTTTGGCACCTCAGTTTGACAGATTGCTCAATCGACAGATGAAGACGAACCAAGGTAGCACCGTCTACAGCAAAGCTTGTCCAGAAAAAACAATAGCAACAGCATAATCAGCATCGGCAGTATACCTCCGTACAAGATATCTCAGATCCAAACCCAGAGTGATCACAGTACATCTCCCCTTTGCTTTCACCAACTACCACGCGGTCAGCCACAATCAAATGCTGATTACCACCCGCCATCTGGCAATATATAGTATATCAATCCAACATACGTCTGCCAGGCACCAACCTAAGATGATCAGGAGAACTGGTCTCTCCTCTCTTGGGCATTAGGCAATCTTTTTGCTCTACCACATCTTCGGGATCAAGACACGCGGGTCCGATACTCTCGCAGTCTTCTGCATGCTGTAGCCGACAACGTGGCTTTTACTAAATCATTTGATGAGTATATCCAATATCTTCAACGAGTCCCACAGATGCATCGAAGGCCTTCTATACTTCCCGCTGCTCCATCTTCTCGAGAGGATCTCGATTCCCGAAGTCAGATCCAAGCTATTACTAAGCCTCGCTGACCATACGCAATAACTATCAATCTGGTACCTCCACAAGTTGAACGGCAATTCATATATGGGATTGTCTTGAGATCCATTGCCAAGTCGCAACAAATACCTTGTGGACACTCCTGAGCTGTTGCCTAGATGCAATCAATATTCTTACTACGCGGTCGAACGGATCGAGCTCATATCAAATGTATTAATTGTTTCTCACGCGGTATACAATTACGGTACCTTTGGCTTAGATTAAAGTCGTGGTACCCCTTCAGAATCAGTCGATTTAGCCAAGCGGCTGAACAAAGCCTGACCAATGAAGTCTTGATTCATTCTCAACGCTTCCGATCATAGTTGTTACACCTTTCATGCATTCGTTAAAACATTATTTTCTCTTATGCGATCATTCAAAACTATGGGCGCCTTAGTCTATGGTTGGCATCCATTTCACACGTTTGACTTTTCAGCCACAACGGAATGTGTCTGAATTCTGAGCACATCAAATTCAACCATTTTTCAGCTCATTATTAATTTAATCGGTCAGCACACACTTTTGCGTGACTAAAAACCTCCACAAAGATGTTATTTTCTATCACACAAACCCTCAGGTCATGGTTCAAGTCGGACGATAAATGCCTTTGGTTACGCAAAGTAAGGCTGAAGAGTTTCAGGTCGGAATTGCCCGTAGCTCAACATATCAGAAACATTCTCTACGCATTATTCCTATATTTATCGTTCACATGACTACATTTCTTTGGTCAATGCAATCCTTAACACGCCTATGTAAACCTCAATCAACGTAGCTGGTGTAAAACAACCAGCCGCGGCTGCTAAGCTCCCCAAGCTTCTCGAGCTATGTGGTTGACGGAAAGCCACCTTCAATCCTGCCGTTTGCAGAACCACGGAGCTGGATACTACCCTAGACCAATCTTTTTATGCTTAACCGCCAAAATGTTTTTAGCGGACGAATACGAGGTTTCAATGTTGCCCGGGAAAGCCCCTCATGCTCCCTTTTTTCACTTGAATCCTTGGCTTTTCGTGGTATCATGTTGTCAGAAGTATAAAGTGTTTCGACATACCCGCTTTTGATCTTCACTTTCTTCACCATCTTCAGCAGTTAATTCCGATAGGTCTCCTCAACTTCAATTAGGCTCAACATAACTTACCCATCACTATGCTTACCAACATCTTCACCGTGCTGGCTTTAGTTGCCACTGCAATCGCAGCACCAACTCTCGAGACTCGCGGTGACAAGCCGGATCCCAGCCAGGTAACCATTAAAGGTATTACCACATCTGGTACTGGATGTCCTCAGGGTTCGGTTGGAAAGTTCATCTCAAGTGATCTTACCACGTATGTGTTCTGAAAACGGATGATGTTCTCCCACTCATTAATGCAGTTTCACTCTTATCTTCGACAAGTATGTTGCCTCTATCGGCCCAGGAGTTGCAACCACAGAATCTCGTAAATTCTGCCAAATCAATCTCCAACTTCATTACCCGCAAGGCTTCCAATACTCCATCATGAGCACGATCTATAGAGGTTATGCAGCTCTTGATGCAGGCGTTTCAGGAACACAAGAAGCTACTTATTATTTCTCCGGCCGTAAGTTGGCCTCATCCTAAAGGTTCTGTATCAAAACTTACTCACGTGAATAGAATCCAACCAAGTCTCCACCAAATCCGTCTTCAAAGGCCCTCTCACCAAAGACTACACCATCCAAGACAACATCCCCGTAACCTCGACCATCTGGTCCCAATGCGGCGCCGATCTCCCCATCAACATCAAATCCCAAATCTCGCTCTCGACCAGCAGCAAGACCGCGAGCGGTCTGCTCACTGACGACTCGATTGACGGAAAAGTGACCTTTGTTACAGGTGTTCAATGGCGCAAGTGCTAAACGAAAGAGCTGTTCTGATTCCGTGGCTAGGATACTTCACACCTGGAACACCGGAACAACGGGAAAAGGCGCGATTGAGCGGCGATGCTGGCCTGGAGCTGGTTGGGAGTTGTGGTGATTGATGGTCTGGTTGGCGTTCCACACCGGCTCGAGGCGGGGTGGGATGGACGCACGATTGTTTTTTTTTGTATGTTTACTATCTTTAACGTACTCAGCTGATTGAAAATGATTTTGAGAAAGATTTCTTGTGAAGATGTGGTTGTGTGATGATTAAATATGCAGATGTGACGGGTGAGTGTGAATCTGGCCTGATCTGCAGCGGCTCTGAACCGGGAGATGGTTATTACCCAGTGGGTTAAATTTTGCAACCCCCAAATTGTTGATCACGAAATGCCCAGAAAGATGCACATTTCATTTGATGTCTAAAATTAGTAGGTTTTGATTTACAGTAAATGAATTACACCTCTATTATCTTCGTCCCCATCTGATCTTACACTCCACCACTTTTAATACAACGATTCACTCCCACCCCAGCACTCCTCCTACCTCAAAACTTCCACCCTCACCCCCTCTCCCTCACAGTTTCCCCCTCAAAAGATTCCCCACCATCTCCCGTCCCGTAACCCACGTCGTCCGCCACAACGTCCAAAAATCCAATGTACTCGTAAACGTATCCGCGTACCCGAACCCCAGCATCGGCGGGATCCAGCCGCGCGCGTACTCGAGCGCGAAACACGCCGCCTCCATCTTGTACTGCTTCACGGTGCCGCGACGCAGATGGTGCACGCTGCCTTGCGGGTAGATTTCTGGGGCGTAGGAACCTGGTGTGTAGGCTAGTTGAGTGCCTGACAGGATGTGGAAGTAGTCGTCGGCCGTGTGGCGGCCGGTGTGACCTTCTGTGCCTATGGCTGTGCCTGGGGGGTGTTAGTTGAACTCACTCGAGGGAGCAAATATGTATGAGTTTTAGGGCTTACCGAAAATTATTAGGTATTCAGTGATACCTACGTCTCATTAGCCATGTCACGTGCACCTCCCCCTCTGAGTTTTGACTTACTGGCGTGGATTATATACATCGCTCCCATCGCGCCCCCAGCATTATTAAATATCCACTCCTCATCCAGATTCACGTATCCACCGGGGAGTTTCTCGCTCAGCTCGGAGACGATGTAGGAGACTACGGCTTTGGTGTCGTTTCCGTGGGCGCTGATGGCGCGGAGGGAGAGGGAGTGGAGGTGCGTGGGGGTGAAGATGTAGAAGGACTCGAGACGGGATTCTAGGAATATGTATACTCCGGATAGGATGGCGAGGATGGCTACGAGGAGGGTGAAGGTGCGTATTTTATTAGAGGGGGTTGCGCGGGGCGGCTTGGATGAGGGTTTTTTGGAGGGCATTTTTGTGAAGTTTTAAAGGAGTGTGAAGGCGAGGCCTATTAGTTTGAAGAGGAAGAATGAGAAGGGGAGAAGGAAGGGATTGAGCTCATAAGAAATGAGAAAATAGTATTTTCGTACGGCGTGAGATTTTTTTGATGTTGGATGAGAGGTGATTTCCGAGAGCTCGGATTCTGGTGGCGCTAACGCTTTTGAGTATGTCCGATGAATAGGGGGTTTTTAGGGGTCTTAGGGAAGCGAGTTGAGATGTTGATATTGACGACGTTTGGTGATTTAAGATATCAAAAGGTGAATCGGAATTTAAGTCTTCTTATTTTAAGGGACGGAATTCAACGTCACAAAACGGTTTAGAAATACGGTTGAGAAAATTTACTAAACTTGAATCTGTCAGAATGGTTAGGGATCCGCTTGGCAATTACGGATTGTTCGTAATCGTTACAGTTGATTAAACACCCAAAGTGTTGCAATAGAAAATGACTTTGGAAGGAGGCTCAAAGTACATACCCTGCTTGAATTATGGATGGTAGTGCAGAAAAAGTTGGCTTTTGACAACCTCGCTTTTGACTACTGGACAACCAGCAGCCATCACGTGACAGCGGAAAGTGTCGGCTCCCGAGCTCAGGGCCCAATGATGCTTTGAAATTCTGGTGAGAGTTGCGACTCAACATCCCCGACACGATTCCAATTTTATATTCTTCTGCCATCACCCTCACGATGGCTTCATTAGCAACCAGATTCCGATGCTTGCATTCGGCGCCGATACGAAAAGCCTCAATGGCATTAATCTCTCCCTCTTCTCCCTCCTCTCGCGGTCTTGCCACCGAAGCTACACCTTTGGAACCAGTTCCAAATCGAAGGCCAACTTATTTCAAAGATACGGCCAACTCAGTTCCTTCCTTTTCCGAATTCATTGGAACCGAAGACGAACCTCTATCACATAGTGATGCTCTTGAATTAAGGACGGCAATGGTAGGACCCGCCGGGAGACAGAAGCAGATCACCAGATTGCCCGAATGGCTCAAGACGCCAATACCGGATAATTCGAATTACAAGAAGATCAAGAAGGATCTGCGGGGTTTAAATCTGCATACGGTTTGCGAAGAAGCAAGATGTCCGAATATTTCAGATTGTTGGGGTGGAAGTGACAAGAGCGCAGCAACGGCGACTATCATGCTCATGGGAGATACATGTACCAGAGGATGTCGATTCTGCAGTGTGAAAACAAGCAAAGCACCACCACCGCTGGACCCTCACGAGCCGGAGCACACAGCAGAAGCACTCTCAAGATGGGGGTTAGGATATGTCGTCCTAACATCTGTGGACCGTGACGATTTAGTAGATGGAGGCGCGAGACATTTCACCGAGACGATTATGAAAATCAAGCAGAAGAAGCCATCCATGTTGGTCGAAGCTTTGACAGGTGATTATGCTGGGGATTTGGAGATGGTGCAGATGGTTGCTCGTAGTGGACTAGATGTTTATGCACATAATATGGAGACTGTGGAGGAGTTGACTCCTTTTGTTAGGGATCGGAGGGCGAAGTTCAGACAGAGTTTGCAGGTGCTGGATGCTGCGAAGAAAGCGGTTCCAAGTTTGATCACGAAGACGAGTATCATGCTCGGATTAGGGGAGACTGAGGAGCAACTTTGGGCGACATTGAAGGGTATGTATTTTCTTATCTCAGAAGAAAGCTCAGCCGCTGACCACAAGTAGAACTCCGCAAAGTAAACGTCGACGTCGTGACATTCGGGCAATACATGCGCCCTACCAAACGACACATGAAAGTCGAAGAATACGTTACACCCGCAACATTCGACATGTGGCGCGATCGAGCCCTGGAATTGGGCTTTCTGTACTGCGCCAGCGGTCCTCTAGTCCGAAGTTCCTACAAAGCTGGAGAGGCATTCATTGAGAATGTGTTGAAGAAGAGAAAGAGTGATACGATACTCGGTGACGAGGCGACCGGAATGGTGAAAGCTGTTGTACAAAAATAGTTTAGAGGATGGCGGGTTTCAACAAATATACCTGTAAATGTTTGGCATTCAACACATGGGCTTGGCGTTTGGTGGCAAATCATGTTGGGTTAAGAATTTAGAGGGCGGGAGTTGGTGCATTGAATTTTAGATGGAATGTGCATATGGGGAAGAATAGAATGAGCTATTCCGAGGCAGCGAGACTCTGTGCCCGCAAACTTTCATAATCTATCCGTTGCGGTTTGTGATTATCTGATGTGGCCTTGAGAACTAAGGTTTAGTGGGAGTGATCCTAGAATATGTCTGGCGATTTTGTTGGTAGTGAAAGCGTGGTGTTGTGTGCTATGATTGGGTGAGATCTTGAAGTGTAAGTTGTTTTTTCCATCAATAACAAGAGTTTCTTAAGCTGAAATTACACAAACTGACAGTGGGGTATTAGAGTTAGTGGAAGGCGCTTGATTTCTCGTCACGCTTTTGGGCTGGTCTGGTGATTGGCATAGCTGTATGTCACTTACGAAACTTCTCAAAGGAACTGCTCTTCAATATTCCCATGTTCATTTTTTCTTTGGCAATACTGATACACTATTCAGGTAATTCCACATCGATGAAAATCCATGGACATAAGCTCGGCATCGGCACGAACGGGAATCTGTATATGAGCGGCGAAAGCTGACATTGATTGGACGAAATCCACCATCGAGTTAAAATCAGCCAATAGTACTTTCAAATCAACATTCGACGTTGTCCGAGGAGACACTATACTTCAGCTGAGTATCAGTCGTGTGGATTAGGCTGTTGGTTTTGATGTCAATCAATGCAGAAATTATGTTGTCAGAGCACACGCTCGAATCGACGGAGAATTATGTTGTCAGATTATACGAGCTAGAATCGCCTTCTTTACAGCGGGGCATATCAATCATTCACTTTGTATTGCCTGAGATGGCATTATATAATATTTGTGGTACCTGCTTCAACTGTGTTCATTAACAATATTCCAAAGATCAAATCAACACCACAATAGCCGCCATGTCCTCTCCGGGGCCATTATTCATCGTTGGAACAGGACCCATGATCGGCTCCGAAATCCCCAAACTCTTCGCCAGCAAAACATTCACCCAAATCGCCCTATTCGCCCGCACAACCGCCACTCTCACAGCAGCAAAAGACAAAATCACCGCCGCAGCACCTTCAGCAACCATCAAACTCTACACCGCCGACGTAACCGACTCCCCGAACCTCACCAAAGCCCTCGAACAAGCAGTCACCGACCTCGGAAAACCAGAAGTCGTAGTCTTCAACGCCGCGCGCATCAACTACGGCATGTTCGACACCTACACGGAGGCCGACATCCTGCTCGACTTCCAGATCCCGAATCTCGGCCTCTATACCACGGCCAAAGTGCTACTGCCTTACCTGCGTAGTCTGGCGAAGGAAAAGGAAAACGCGCATCCATGTCTCTTTGTCACGTCGTCGCCGCTCATGCATCGTCCTGTCGCGCCGGTGTTCTCGCTTAGCATGGCGAAGACCGCGCAGGCTAGTCTGACGAAGACGTTGGCGGAGATGAATAAGGAGGTGCATGTTGCGGTTGTGAGTGTGGATGGGCCTGTTACTTTTGATGAGCCGGTTAATAATCCGGTGAGTACGGCGAAGATGTTTTGGGAGGCCTGGGAGGGGAAGAAAGAGGAGTGGAAGTTTGAGTATGTGGTGGTATGAAGGGGTGGTGGGAGTGGAGGAATGGGAATGTGGTTTGTAGTTTCGGCTCTGAGATTTGTGACGGTGGTTCGGTTTTGACGTAGTGAGTTCCGCGAGTTTATCGCTGAGATGGTGGTAGCGAGGTGTTGGTATTGGTTTTAAGATGATGACTATGTACTAGTTGGGGGTATCTAACATCCAACATCCAACAATCCAATAGGGAAACTCTATATGTGCAAACATGGATTCATGAGGTTTGATGCCATTACCTAGGTACTCTTCACGAGTTTAACGAGCGACGCGAGCGTAGCGAGTAGCGAATATGCCAACAGCAAGATACAAATATTTGACTATCCCGAAGTAATGTGACTTTTCTTGATACTAAAACTCATTCCATGGACTCCGCTTTACACGAATCTCATGCTGAATGCGATTTGTTCGAAACTCCTTAGTTTCTTGGTGTGCTTCAATTGCATTAGAAGCTGCAAGACTTGTGTAATCCTATCACTTACCCCCGTGAGAGTTGATGCTAATCAGAAAAACTTCCCACTCCCCTCATAGCGGTGCACACACATCCTATATACATCACCGAACTGAAAGAATTCAAAATTGACAAGCTCTAGAGATAAGCTGAGTTGTTGAGATAGTGTCCGCAATCACTTCAACATTTGCAGAACTTTCCACTTTTTCTTTCGAAATGTAGCAGTATTAGCAGTCACAAAATCTCTTGAAGTTGCGAGACGAGGGAGGAATAAAGCGAAATTCATATAACCTCTAACGCCCTTCCCTTCACACCGCGTGAAGCTCAAATTTGAAGCATAGCTTTCATTGAATTTGGACCCGATCTGATTCTCATTTCCTGAGTAATAAACTGCCCCCACAAGAGGTTGTACTCACTCTAGGTTGTAGAAACCAGTGATTTGTGGTAATGAAATTCTGATTTGGTCGTTAAGTTTCTGCTTGATAGGTGGTTAAGTGTGGGCAGGTAGGCAGTTTCGAATTCCACGCGTTTCGGATACAGACTTCGAGAAGAATTTTCTACCGAGATGGTTGAGAATTCACGATATTGCATCACGTTGACCGAATGAGTATTGTCTTCGAATGGAGCTCCTTTTGTTAGGATCTAAAAGGTACTTGCGAATACCCCAACAGACCATCTCGCGATGCGTGAGCAACCATCCAGTAAGCTATCCGAATTACCTTGAACCTCCGAACCGCTGAACCTATGATGACCGAAACTAGGAGATTGAAAAGCTTATTGAATGTGGTTGTAAAGTCGTGCAAGATTAAAGCTGGAAATATATGAAAATTGCAACCGAGACAATGACCCGGTACCGACGACAATGGAGCCCCTGGGTTAAAAATCATACCAGATGCAACTAAGCAAGAAAATGAAAGCTAGAAAAATGAAAATGTCTCTCCAAAGCAACAACACTCGAAACATCGTCATCATCAGTCTAGATTATTGCATTAAATTAGAGCATATACTGCCTGTCAGAAAATTCCATCAAGCAAAGCTAGGTACACGCAAAGGCATATAAACCCCAGTATGCACAGAAGCATACTCCTCAATCGAACTCCTAAATTCCCATCCCACAAGACTCTCTATAAGCGAGTGTGTTTTGGTCCCCTCTGTCAACGCCGTGCAAATGCTAAGTACCAATCCCATATGACATACAAATCACTCCAAATAGGCCGTAACGAGCGAATCTCCTGTCGGCTGCGATACCGACAATCCGACTTGATTCTTGAAAAAACACACAGCGTTCTTCGAGGGCGAAGTAACGGAAAATATATACCAGGTCGCGGCAACGCATCCGGTTGATGTCGCGCATGCTTCAAGACATGCGTCGATTGTGGATACGGATGTATTGCCAGTGATGATATTCTGGGTGTTTTGCGATATGGCGTCTCTGTAACAGACTCGTCGGAAAGTCTTTCCCGTCGTGGCTGATTTCCAGGTTGTAGAGTTGATTGCTGGACAACCTGCAGGATCTACGATGGTGTTGCCCGTTCGTTCAGGTGCTGGAGCGCTTGTTGGCGTCGAATCTGCTGAACTAATTTTCCTACGTTAGCTTGATTTTTGCGCAATGCTGTCGTTGTACGAACCATCTTGATTTCTCCTTGACAAACAGAGCTCCTCCGATGCCACCTCCAATTCCTCCTCCGATCAGAAAAGCAACAAGAACCAGAACTATTGTCTCCAGTATTCCAAATGATATCCGTCGTGGTGCGATTGATCTATCATCTTCATCCACAGTGAAAAGAGTTGTAGGTATCGGTGAAGGTGGAGGCGCTAAGGAGGGTGTCCCGACTGTCGTCGGAGGATATTTAGTCGACTCGGTATCATTCATATCAATCTGCTTTCCATGCAGAGTTCCATGACCAGATCTCTTCAATCTTTCCGCATATGTCCATATCGTCTTCTGGTCCCCATCGCTGTGCAGTACGACCTCGGGAGCTTCGCTTGATTTTCGTAATGGTCGTTCCATTGCGCTATCAGCGCTTCGTGGCAGGAAAGATGCAAACCCGGACGAGGTTCATCGAGATATCGACACCAGTGCACCCAACATCAGGAGACACATCTGGTCAGAACTAGAGAAGAGATGGAAACGGCGGGAGCACGCCAGCAATATCCTAAGCAACCACGGATCCAACGACGAACGCCGGTTGTGAGTTTGCATCGCATCTCGCTTGGGGCGCAGTTGACGCTTTTTCGATAATCTTTTGGCTCAATCTGGAAGATATAATCCTTACAGCCCTAACCGCGGTAGCTTTACTGTCCAGTTACGATGGTCCAACGGCTTGATGCTAACCGGATGCAGCAAAAAGCTCTCTCTTACTACACCTGTGCCGTTGATATGCAGATACAATTTTCCCTTAAGGCCATGTGGCTGGTGGGGCAGCTTACGGGCCTCGACTTTTCGATTGCTCAAGGAAGAAATGTCCAACATCTCACGTCAAAAGGCCAATGAAGTACCTACGGGCCGTTAGTTCTCTTTGAGTTACAATTACCAACATGCGACTTTGCTGACCGACACGAAAAATACCAACAAAAGAGGCTTTTGATAACATCTTTTCCACGATCCGGCCAGTCGTGAGAACGGTAAACAATTGGTACTGGCGCTTACTGCCCCCACTGTACCCGGCATCCGCCAAAACTTCGACTGCGGAGGCTGTGTGTCCACACGTGACTTGTTTGCACAGCAATTTTCCAATATTAGACTCTCCGTCATCATTCTGATGAGAGTCTATACGCCCAATGTCTGATGTGCGCCCCGAGTCAATACTTTGGGGATCGGAAAGGGTGTTGTGGGAGAACGCAAATAGAGAAGGCTTGTGCGATGGAAGAAAAGATGTGGTAATATACTTCTTCGGCACTTCATATCGCTGCTCGGCCTCACTCCCGGATTAACAAACAAGGTACTTGATAGATATGCTGTGTAACTTGCTTTTGTAGACGGATACCATCGCATATTGTCTTATTATATGCAATTGCCCACCTCACGAAGTCGTATTAAGAGCGTATAATTGGAAACGAGCTTGCGCTGGCAATGCGGTTTGGGGTGCTCAACAGAAAAATAAAGCTCTCATTCGTCTCTTAAAATCCTGATAAGGTGCATAGATTGAGTTCGCCTGTATCGGTGAAGGAAGGCGACATGACTTCATGACCTATGCCAATACCTGGCAGCGCTCTTCTTCGTGCGGTGCGAGAGAAAACATGCTCTTATGGCTTCCTCCGTAAGCCCCAACATGGCAATTATTGAAAAACACAGAGCTCAAAGCAATAAATGAGAGGTGCAACATGCGAAGCACACGTTATTACAACCAAACCTAACGAGAGCCAACGGAGATCCAGAAAAAAGAAATAGACGCCAACAGTACTCGTATGGGTGCTTTTCGCTTAATGTGGTTCGCGATAAGCCACGAGTCGCCGAAGAGTTTGTAGCAAGTAACTGAAGGCCGGACAGATTGTGGTGTTCTGAAATCGAAAATGATTATTCATTTACGATGTTAATAGAAAGAACATGGAAAGCGAGCAAAAAAGGAATTGATGATATGTTAGCTCACACGTGACCGGTGTTCTGCCTGAGGCCACACATCTGTGGTGTCATTTCATAACGCGCCTGGAGTTTTCAGACAACACTTACGATCACACCAACGACGCTTCCTACTCAGAATTGCTTCAACAAGTGTCACTAAATCTGAAACATCGAACCTTTTCGCCATGAACCTCGAATACAGCTTGGTACGGCGTGTTCGGATGGGATCGAAGGCGTCCTATCCGTACAAACGCTTCGATTGAAATCACTATCGTTTGGACGAGATTTTGCCAATTCACAAGTCAATATAGAATCATACTCTACTGGCCTTGATTGATTTGTTCGTCTAGTTCAAGATTTGGAATCAGCAGCTACCACCTTTTCAGCTTCACCATCGACGGTCTCTGAAACATAAGGTGGCTCCTCCTTATACACATCGTACTTATACGAGCTTCCTACATGATCGTCCCTCAGTTTTGATTGGCCCTTGCCATATATCTTTTCTCGAGCTGAAAGACCTTCTTCAGGTGCCTCGGGATAGAGACCGCGTCTTCGAAGTTCTGGCACGAGGAGATCAACGACATCTTCGAATGTGCCTGGAGTCGTCACGTATCCCAAATTAAAACCATCCACATCAGCTTCTTTGACCCACCTCTCAAGCTCATCCGCGATTGTCTGTGGTGATCCGACAGAAACTGGCCCGAGTCCACCGATAGACGCCCTCTCAGCAATAACCTCTGGAGTCCATTTTGGCACCTCTTTACTTGTGGTTGTGAAAACGCTAAGCGAAGAGGTGACTTTGTGAACCTCGAGGGAATCTTCTTTGGTGATCTCCTTTCCGAGTGGGAGTTTTGAGAGATCGATACCTGTCCATCCACTGACGAGGACAAGGCCCCCAATAGTTGAGGCATATTTCTTGACCTCTTCTAGCTTCTCTTGTGCCTCCTCATCTGTTCGCCCGATTATTGGTGTGAAGGTGCAGAAGAATTTGATTGAACTATAAACATGGTCAGGCACGAGTACTGTATCATTCGTATTATGTACTACTCACGCTGGATCACGACCTTCTTCTTTTGCTAGTCGTCGAATGTTGGCGATTTTTGGAGCCAAGACTGAAGGCGAGTGCCCGGTAACGAAGATCGCTTCTGCGTGTTTTGATGCGAAAGCAGATCCGGCGCTGTCGTCGATGTCAGCATGCTCCCGGTTGCACTAAGTCAAGTAACTTACGGTGAAGTTCCAGCTTGAAAGAGGAATGGAGTTCTCTGCGGAGACGGATCTACAATGTGTCTCGTATCGAGATCGAAGTATTTCCCGTGGTGTTTTATCGTCCTAACCAAGTCTGGGTCGACGTATGCATCATTTTCCACGTCTTTTATTATCGCATTCGGACTCCATGATCCTTCCCATAACTTGTACAATACTCTCAAGTATTCGTCGGCCTGTTTGTACCGTTCATCATGTTCAATTGGGTTATCAAGTCCTATCGCCTTGAAAGCGCTCTTTTTCCAAGATGTCACGATGTTCCTAAGTCAAGTCAGCCTTCGCATATTTCTTTTCAAAGTGCTCAGCGGAGACTCCATACCATCCTATCCGGCCACCAGTGAGATGGTCCAGAGTTGAAAAACGTTTGGCAAGCAGAAAAGGTGGTTCGAAAGTTGTGCTAGCGGTAATGCCAAATGCAAGGGTTTTTGTCACTATCCAGGATATTAGCCTCATCCTCTCCTTCTCTGTCTGCCTGTGTCATACCAGCTGCCATTGCACTTATTGGCTGTCAAGATATCAGCTATATACAATGTTCACCAAACAATTTGGAAACTCACAATTGTGGGATCCGTGACTGGCCATTGTGCCGCTCTTCGAATACAATTATCGAGGCTTCCCTCATAAGTATCATAGCCTCCGTAGGTATCAGCCAAGAAAAGAGCGTTTATTCCTCCTCTTTCAAGAATTTGCGCTAAGTCGATCCAATATTTCAATTCTCTTTTATTGGCAGATCGATCTTTGGGATTCTGCTCCAAGATCAGTTGTGAACTCGAGTAGTGGAAATGATATTACCTTCCATTGACCTGGGCTAAGATGGCCCACGGTCGACATATCAAAAGCATTGAGTAGTATCTGTTTTTTCGGGGTGCCATTCTCTGGCTGCTTCGAAGATTGTTCTGTCATAGTATGTTGTATGTTTTGAACAATGGTACTAGCAATAATGTTGGTGGCAAAACAATTTATTTTGACTGCAAGACTAGAATTGAAGCGATCTCAGATCATCCTACCACTTTTGTCCAAAGATAACATTCATCTATCAATTCTTGCCCGATCAAATTTGGCCGCTAGCTTGCACGACAATATGCTTCCTATGGCAACATCTCCAACAATTGTCACTACCCACTTCTTCAACACCATTAAAAGTGTCCCTACTTACTCATGTTCTTATCTTGATACCCCAAATCATGAATCTGTTCCAACCGCAAATGCGGGGTGGGGTGCTTGGGAATTGAGGGTGCATATTGCGTGCTTCTAGCATTTATCACCCATCATGCAAGGTACATTGCAACATACCGAATTCGGGCCCAAGATCATAAAAGTGGGATATCGATAAACATCATCCTAGAAACATCTTCATTCTGACGCTAGGGAAGAAAAGGCGATAGAATATTTTTGAAAATGATTTGCTTCGCTTTAAAGGTACAGTGCTGCACTGGGGCGGCCTCTATTCCTCATACTTCTTTGCGAATTCATCATATCAAATTGAAATCATGAGTTCTGCTTCTGAAGATGGAGACAAAATCTCATCCAAGGCGGAAGCTTTACCAGCAACTGAAAGCATCGATGGACTGAAAAGCGATGCATACGAGGACCGCAAAGCTTTTCTTTCCTCATTTAGCCCAGAAGAGGACAAAGCTATCCGACGAAAGGTGGATATGAGGTTTCTTTGGCTTATCGGCTTGATGTACATTATCAAAAATGTGAGTTGATGATGTTTCGCGGTTTTGACAAATGCTAACGATAATAAGATTGACTATACCAATGCTGCGGCAGTCAAAGTACTTCAAGTCGGCAAGCCAACGAATATTCTTCGACAGCTTAAAATGACAAGTGATCAGTACAACTGGGTTCAGTCAATATACTTTGTGAGTTGCCTCATTTAGTTTGGGGAAACCACACTAATACAGCTGTCGCAGATTAGTTATATTGTTTTTGAAGTTCCTAGCAATTTGATGCTCAAGAAAGCCACCCCTCGCAACTGGCAATTCCGTATCATGCTATCGTGGGGCATCGTCCTCGCTTGCCATGCGGCTGTAAAGAACAAAGAGGGCTTATACACCGCTCGCTTCTTCTTAGGCATGATGGAAGCTGGAATGTTTCCTGGTCTTGCAGCTCAATTGTGCAGTTGGTATCGCAGCGACGAAATGGGCAAGCCAATCATGTGGATGTTTGGATTTCAGAACTGCTCAGGGATAATTGGCTCTGTGGTAGCATACGGTATCTCGTATATGGATGGGCTAGGTGGCATGAGCGCATGGCAATGGGTTTACCTTCTCGAGGGTATTTTTACCATTTTGTTTTCTGGAGTCGTGTTTTTCGTACTCCCAGATTATCCTAAGTCGCCACGATCAAGAAAGTGGCTCACGCCACGCGAACAAGAGTACCTTGAAGTTCGACTCTCAGAAAACGCCCCACGCACTGCCGATTCAGCTTTTAGTAAGACCGAGATCATGGCTTCTCTCCGAAACCCGCGAACGTATGCGTTCATGTTGGCGCAAATATTAACGAATCTAGGCGGATATGGTCTCAGCTGGCAATTGCCAACCGTCACGACAAGTCTCGGTTTCGCAGGTCTTCCACGAAACCAACTTCTCAACATCCCACCAGCCGCAGCTTCTGTTTTGGCCATCATTTTCTGCGGATGGTTCCTCAGTCGCGCTTATCTCACTCGACCTGCCGTCATAATGATCATCTGCACCGGCGCACTCACTTTCTTCCTCGTCCTCGCCTGCACAAGAGATAAATACGCCGTCTACATATCCGTGGTCTTCGGAACCATGTTCTACTCTGTCTACTTCATCCCCTTCTGGGCGTGGCGCTCCTCGACCCTCGAAGGCACGACCGGAACAGCATTCACCCTCGCATTCCAGTCGTGCGTCGGTCAAGTTGGCGGTGTTATCGGTCCTCAGCTTTTCCAGTCCAAGTACGCGCATAATGGTTATAAAGTCCCTTTTGCGATCTGTGCTACGGCAATTGGACTTGGTGGGGTGGCGAGTGCGTGGACTTGGTGGTTGACTAGGAATGTGGAGTGGGATGTGAGGAGGATTAGGAGACTTAGAATTAAGGCTGAGAGGGAAGGGGAGGTATTTTCGAATGATGATGTGAAAGTTTTTGAGGAGAGGAGGTTTTATGGGAGGGGGTTGAAGAAGGATGGGGAGGCGGCGGCTGAGGTCTGAGATGGTGAGGCTACTTAAGCGAGTCTGATCTCTGTGAACTGGAGACACTTTTATTCAAGAGAGTTTCCTTCCGCCAGAACTACCTTGATTTCCGTGCCAACTATCTTGTCTCTAGACGTACGGTGGTGCTACAAGATCACAAGTTTGAATCGTAGTAGATGAGTTTGTCAGTATCGCTTCAAGCGCCTGTGGTAGAATCTTATTTTCAAGCATTTTTATTGAGCCCGTGGTCTTCTTTTGTTTTCTCTATCGTTAAGGTAGAATGTTTTCAGCTGGTTCAATTTTTCTAGGCAACAAACTACGCTTTCATCAGCTATCAATCATTATACAAGTGATACACATCCATCAATTCCTTTCTCGCTATACAGACTTCCCACTCTCTACTAAACTACATCATTCACGCTGTAAAACCCAACTCACACAGAACTTCAAGCTTGTGTCTGTGGTAAAACTGTAATCTGCTCTGCCGCCTTCGCCGAACTCTGCTCACTCACCACCTCCTCAACACTTTCCGAATCATTCGCATGTTCTCGATTCAACTTCTTCGCCAGCGGTCCAATAACCGCATAAGTAAAAACAACCAACACAACCGAGCACACCGCACAGAACGTCCAGCCTTTCAAGAATCGCGGCCCCTCTTTCGTCGGAAACGCGAGTATCCCTGTCCAAGCCGTCGTACTTTGCGCCACCAAATTCATGAACACAATAATGAACGAGCGCTCAGCGGTGTTATGTCTGAGAATATCATTCGCCCAACCATACAGAACGCTACTCATGGCAACTTGAGTATACGCCGAATTAAACGCGAACCATTTCGCAGCCTCTGGGACTTTCCAAGTTGCTAGTATAACCATGGCCGTGAAATTCCAGGCGTGTGCGAATGCAATTGCTCCACTTGGACCCCAGAGAAGATCTGAACTGAAATTCACGAAGAGCACGTAGAATATTCCGAGTGCAGGGGCAGTGGTACCGAGTTGGTTGACCTTGGGTGTAGAAAAGCGTTTAAGACTCTTAAGCCAGAGCAGATAGCCGCCGTAGGACGTGGAACCGGAGTTCCAAAATAGGATTGCCCAGAAGGTGAGGATGTAGATCTTCCAATCTGTGGCGATTCGCTTGATGAGCTTGAAACGGGACTCTTTCACTACTTCGGTAGTGTCTGCTTTGACGTCTTTGAGACGGGATACGGCAAGTTCAAGTTCGGTGTCGCTAAGGAAGAGTTTGTTTGGTCGCGCGGGTGTACCAGGCCAGATGAAGACGCCTGCTATGGCTACGGGAACGGTCATTAGGGCGTTGATTATGAACATCCATCTGAGATATGAAGATTAGTAGGTGGCTTTCATAAAACTTTGCATTGGGGAGCTTACCTCCATCCCGCTAGTCCGTTCACACCGTCAAGATTCGCAGAAGCAGCACTTTGTATCAACCCAGCAGTAAGCGTTCCCAGCATCTGCCCAACATAGAACACACCGCCACGTCGTCCAAGCTCATCACCGCGATACCACGCCCCGAGAACATAGTGAACTCCAGGGAAAAATGCAGCTTCGAATAAACCAACAAAGAATCGGTATGCCATCAACTCGCTATAACTTTGCGTTCGATACTGCAAGAGCGTGAAGATGCCCCATCCTGTCTCTAAAGCTGGAATAGTCCAATTCATAGGAAACATCGGGAACAGAAACGTGAACGGTATTTGTCCGATGACAGCTCCGGTCACATACATCGAGTTTAATTCAACCAGCTGATTTCCATTGAAGCCGAGATCTTCTCTTAAACCGGAGACGTAGGCATTATCTAAAGTCGTTAGAACTATTTTTCAAGACATCTTTTTTGGACTTACTAAGATTTGACTGATCTATATACTTGATCCAGTATGCTATCACGGCGTATGGAATGATGAGCAGATCGAGTTTCACGATCAGTCGTTTTTCTTCCGGGCTATCGTCTGCCGAGTACCAGTGGTACCAGGCTCTTCCTTTGCGTTTTTCGTGAATGTTGGACATTGTTTCGAGATTTTAGGTGAGGTGACACGAAAACATGGTGACAGAAGATGATGGCACAACTGTATTATATTCCTACATCCAGGGAAGTCTTAGATTACGTTGCTACCAACACAACCCATGTTGAAAGTCCCAAGGCAAGTCGCAATATTAGATGCGTATTGCAAACACATTCTCAGCGTGGCTACCGATGTCGGTAATCAGGAAGAGAAACCGCGGATTTAGATGCCTTCTCAAGGTCTGAATTGCACGAATCATTGCTAGGGTACCTGCAAGCATTTCAGATAAAGTCCCCTTGTCATGCAAAAGCCACTTCTAGGCTGCCGATACCCGATACCAAGTCCACGGGTTGTATTAACGTCCTTTTCTGGATCATTGCAGATGCAAACCAACCCCGTTAAGACGTGACCGGAACAAAAGTACTAGCTTTGTACCAAGATATCCCTGGTGGGAGCAGCAGTAGCAAATCCATATAAGCACAAAGCGGCTTTACATCCGATAGTGGGATACTTGGACGGCCAACAGTGCGTATAAAAAAGTCAGTACGGATGTCTTGATCGGCCAAACGATGTTCTTCAGGGGGGTCCAGAAATCACACAATTTAGGCGAGGTTTGACGTTTTTGCTGCAATGCTCCACAATTCGTGACTTGTAGCTTGTTGGTGTAATCCTCGTCATAAGAATGTGTTTATATTGTACTTTTCGTATAGAAAGTCTTCTTGGTATGAATTTATTGAAAAGTTATTGATTGAGGAAATCATGGCTGAATTACAGGCGAAAGAAAGATTAAAGAGTATTTCTGGCCATTTGGCGAATACGACGCGGGAGTCAGTGAGGCCGAAGTTTGAGTTGGAGGATCATATGGTTGACTATGTGAGGCCGTTGAGAGTAAGTAATATCCGACATAGTTGAGGCTGAGAGTGTTGTTGACGATGAATAGGTTGGTGTTGTAGGTGCGGGAATATCGGGGATAAGCGCAGGCGTCCTTTTACCTGCGAAAGTTCCTGGAATCGACTTGACGATATATGAAAAGAATAGTGATGTAGTAAGTAAAAATGCTATGTGTTGTAGATCTTTTGAGGCTAAATGTGTCAGGGTGGAACGTGGGTAGAAAATATCTGTAAGTGAGATAAATACTCTCATAGGTAGAGACATCCTCGCTTACCATCTCAGATCCAGGAGTACGATGCGACGTACCAGCAAACGTCTATCAAAGCACATTTGCACCAAACACCCAATGGACAGAAGCATTCGCACAAGGTCACGAAATCAGAAAATACTGGCAAGACCTCGCCAAAAAGCACAACGTCTATCAATACGTCAAATTCAGCAACCAAATCCAACACGCCGAATGGCTACCAACAGAGTCAAAATGGGCCGTCACCATCCAAGACCTCAAAAATCAAGAGACAAGAGTCGAGAAATTTGATATCTTCATCACAGCAATAGGACGTTTCAACGCGTGGAAACTCCCAGACTATCCAGGAATTGAAGATTACAAAGGCCATCTCCGGCACTCCTCAAACTGGGACCCCAGTTTCGATCCCACCAGCAAAACAGTCGCAGTGATCGGCAACGGCGCATCCGGAATCCAAGTTGTGCCCGAGTTGCAAAAGGTTGTCAAACATCTCGACCACTACGCACGTTCACGAACCTGGATCGCCGGATCACTAGGCGGTTTGGATCGCAAAGCCGAGCCCATGTATTTCAGCGAGGAGCAATTGAAAGAGTTTGAGAACCCCGAGAAATATCTGGAGTTTCGGAAAGAACTGGAGAATACGTATTGGAAACGCTTTGGGGCGGTGATGAAAGGGTCAAAGGAGAATCTAGCTGCGAAAGAGGAGTTTAGGGAATTAATGCGAAGACGACTGGTTGATAAACCAGAGTTGCTTGATTTGATAGTCCCAGATTTCTCACCGCACTGCCGCCGCCTCACACCCGGCCCAGGCTATCTCGAAGCATTATCCCAACCAAACGTCTCTTTCATCCAGGACAAAATCGCACGTATCACGCCCACAGGCATTGAAACCGTCTCCGGCGTTCATCGTGAGGTTGACGCCATAATCTGCTCCACAGGCGCAAACACCGATTACGCACTCCCCTTCCCCGTGATCTCACACGGGACAAACTTGGCCTCAGCATGGAAACCTGACGGCGAATTCGGATTCCCATATACGTATCTGGGCATCGCGACGCCTGGTTTCCCAAATCTGTTTTACATCCATGGCCCGAATGCGGCGGGGGCGAGTGGCACACTGCCGCATAGTGTGGAGAATCAGGTGGTTTATATTGCGAAGTTACTTAGGAAATTAAGCAATCAAGGGATCAAAACTGTTGTGCCGAAAAAGGAGGCGGCGGATGATTTTGTGGAGTATTGTGATAGTTTCTTTCCTACGACTGTTTTGAGTGAGGAGTGTAGTTCGTGGTCTAATGGTGGGTACCATTTCTGCTCATAATCGCTTTTATTTTGGTACTGATAGAATTGTGCTAGGTGGTATACCAGGCGGTAAAATCCACGGCCACTGGCCCGGATCCTCAGCACACTCAACATTTGTCCGGCGCTCACCTCGCTGGGAAGATTTCGACTATGAGCTTCTGGATAACAACAAAAGTAAAAATAGATTCGCTTATTGGGGTAATGGATGGACTAGTAAAGAGTTAGATCCGGAGAGCGATTTGACGCCTTATTTGAAACATCCTGAGAAAGTGGATTTGAGGGATTGGCATGAAAGTTGGTGGGATTTGTAGATTTTCTTTGTATATCATGTAGATTTGATTAGATTTAGGAAAACGAGTAGATTCTTTAATGTGTTTGGCATTTTAAACAATGGCTAAATAAGCCAATAATGTGGATATGTTGTTCAGGGGGGCAGGTCACGTGTCTTACGGAGCAGTGAAGATACCTACCTGGCTCGCGGAGGACAAGATAAGTGGTAGCCGAACTAGAATAGTTCTTTGACTAAGTTAACGAAATATTATAATTTAGTAGATCGACTTAGAACATTATAACAATTAGTTAACTATTCTAAGTAAATAAGACTTTTTAAGCCCCATTCGAAGTAGACTTGTTATTTAGTCTAAGATTTACGAGTAGGTGACTGCCACATACCTTTTCCTCCGGGAGCCTGGGTAGTAGGTACTCTCCGTATATTTAAGCCCCAAGGCATTCCCCAGATTACATTCAGCGCATCTTCGAGTCTTGGGCATGAAAAGTTAAGAATTGATTTAGGACATCTCAGATTAATAACATTGAAAGTGCCCAAACGATCTGCTATTAGTTATATTCGTGTCACTTACCAAATACAAATCGCATGGCAACAAACCCTTAAATTTCTTAACGGTACTGTTTCTTCCACAGTATCAATCTCAAAAAAAATAAGAAATTAGTGCTCTAAGAAGAGAATTTTGTATAGGGGGAAACGAAAACGGCGTAGCGAAAAAGATCCATTAATTATTGCCTGTACATGTCAAAATCTTTACAGCTTTAGTGAAGTAGTTACTAGTGGGAGACGCAACTATAAGAAATGTCTGGGGACGTTGAGTATTTGTTTATCACCTCTCGACACATGAGCCGTTTAAATTGATTAATTACTACACCCTCGTCAATCGAGAAGTCAGAATATATATTCTCAAAGATCTGATCGCAAGGTAACACCGCGCAAATCGGATCCAAAAGCCAGATCTAATAAATATATGCATGATTTCCAGACGTTTAAATTCGCCTTAACACACTTTTCACGCCATCAAAAACTCAGACCGAATCTATAGCGACACCAACCCACCCTCCAACGCCTTCTCAACATCCCCCTCCGTCTTCCCGTCCTGATCAGTAACAGCTTTCAACGCATTCTCAAAATCCCCAATCAACGCATCCACATCCTCGAGTCCCGGCGCAATTCTCATTGCTACAACTTATTAGCCCCCTTTCAACCCAAACTCAACTCCAAAGATCCCATTTCCAAAAAAAAAAATAATATATATATATATATTGAAAATAAACGCAATGAAAGTAAAAGTCGTAACTCACAAGCCTCACTCAACCCCCTCCCCCCCGCCCACCCCAAGTCCTTGCCATACAACGCCTTCACATACGTAATCACAATCGTGCGATGCGCGCCGAGATGCGGTCCCATATGCATATTCAAATTATCATAAAACACCCTCAGCATATCCACATTCTTAAACACGATACTAAATAAATACCCATAACCCGCTGCGAATTCCTCTGTCGTGGGGCGTTTGACGAGATCGTAGTTTGCTTTGAATTCCGGGTTTGTGGTAGGATGTTGGACGGTTTTGATAGGGGAGGAGGGAGATTGGGCGTGGGTTTGGAAGTAGGAGACTAGGGATTGGGTATTGGTGTTTAGGGTGTGGGAGCGTACGAGGTAGTCACGCGAGTTTGAAGCGAGAACGCTGGCGTCGAGGGGGGAGTAGTCGAGTGTATAGTTCGCCGTGTAGAGAGTTTTTAATTCCTGGTATCGCGAACCAAGGGGATTAAGCACGGCTGAACCGCCCATAACGTCTGCGTAACCACTGAAGCTTTTCGTTAGACTCGTGACGAGGATATCGACGCCATTAGAGCCTAGGAGGTCGATGTTAGCGAAACTGCCGACCGTGTCATCGATTATGAGGAGCGCGTTGTATGTATTCGCTATCTCACGCAGACGAGGAAGCGAAGGTACGGTTAGGGATGGATTAGTCGGGAATTCAGCCCAGATAGCCTGGACGTGTCTCCCTGCTTCTTTCTCGGATTCCAGGAACTGTGTTAGGGATGTGAGGTCGTCGGCGGTGCCGAAAGGGTAGAGTTTATAACCTGGACCGAAATCAGAGAAGACGCGGAGGGTGGCGTAGAATGCGAAGCCGAAGAGGGCGGATTTTTGGGGCGGAGTGTGCGTGGAGAGGATGTATTTGTGGGTTTTGTAGATGGCGGTCATGCCGGTTTGGTAGAGGTAGATATCGTCTTTTGTGACTTTGACACTTCTTTCTCCGCCCACGGGCGAGCGTTCGAGGAGGGTGGCGATACGTTCTTTGATCTCTAGATGAGCTGGGCTTTCTGGGATTTCTCTCGCTGGGGAGTCAATTGGAATCTCCCGAAGAGAATCAACATGAGGCAGACTTTCTTCCGCAACACGGGTCGTGATTCCAGTTCCTGCGTTTGCCCAGAAATGCATCAATCTCGGCATTTTGGCCATCGAAAAAATCACAGCGTACAACCTCTGACCCGTCTTCTCGACTTCAAGTACTCGAAGTGAGAGCTCTTCTCGAGGCATTGGTTGAGTCTCAGGTCCCTCGGCTATGGCAGGGAGATTCTCATCATCTACCCTCGGTCCCTTGACAGCGAAATCTATGCATTCCGCCGCTGATACCAGTGAAGTGAAGATGAATGTCGTGTTTCCCTCTGGAACCTGAAGGAACTTCAACACTTCTACCGAAAGCTACGTTTCAATTAGCCAACTTCATCAAGTCTTGGCTAGGATGAGGAAGTCTACCGCTTTAACATCAACATGTCCGGGCATCATCCGAGGATAAAAGCTTTTCAGTTGAGCGATAATACTCCTGTCCTTGTTCACCATACGCAGCACGTTCGTCCATTTTGGGAGGTGGAAAGTAATCGCATGTTTTTGTCCTGGAGGCAGTGCCTCGCCGAGCTGCGTCGTGATAGTTGCCGACATGGTAACGTTCTATGCGTATTAATTCTTGCTTCAATTTTTTTTTGGTTAAAAGAACGTGCTGAGAAAGAAGAAGTCAGGTTAAGCTTTATGTATATTCCTTTTGATTGTGTCTTCTGAGACATTAAATAAGTAGATGGCTTTCAATGGTGGGGTAGAAGGTTTCAGCTCCTACGCAACACCGGCCCTCACGTCAGCTCCCCCACTGAAGAATATGTACGTACATCAACTCGACATCGATAATTCCGGTATTTGTACGAGGACTCAATAACTCTATCTTGTATAAACTATGCGAGCCTCGCAACAATTCCCTACCTATCGCTTGTGCCACCGATATGCTGGCTCGCGTGGCGTCTCCTGCATATCGTTCCTACCACCCATCGAATCAGAAGCAAGTAAAAGAGACAGCCAATGCGGCGAGACTTCAAAAGTGACATACAAAGACGTCAAAACCCTTGAGAGCAAAGTACTCGAATAGTGTCCGGATAATCGTTTTGAGTTTATTTTCCGTATCATGTTTTCAGGTTGATGTGTGATAGGGCTATTATCGACAATGTCGGCCGCTTAAGCATATGGATGCTCGGACGTAAAACCGATGTCCTGGCCAATCTGTCAAATCAAGAGTTAAGTGACAAGAATGAGACCAAAAAATGATTTACCCTCGTCCATATTTCTTTGCCCAAGGATCTTACACCGACAATTGCCAATTGCAACCACAACCAATCAAAATAAATCCAAAACTTTTGATACACCCTAATCCGAATCAAGAAAATAACCTTCAACAACAAGATAAGCAAATACAGCCAAAAACAACACCGCTTTTTCCTTACAAAGTCGAGTAAAAGCACCTCCCTTCACTCGCTCAAACGTATAATCAGCGCTGCAACTCCTCTGCAGGACTCCACGTCCGCCACGCCTCCATACCCCCGAAAGCCCTTTGAATCTTCATTACACCCTCCTTATAATCACTCATCGACATGCCCGCTCTCCTAACACTTTTAATACATATCTTCGGCGGAATCCCATCCTGTAAAGTCGTGTCTCTGGAATTACTACCAGCTCGAGATTTACTCGGCCAAACCCTATCAACCCAGTCCTGCAGATTTTCAGCTGCGGTTTTAGCGATTCCTGTGGTTCCAATGGGCGTGAATTGGTAGTGAAGAGCTGGGTCTTTGAATGTGAGGGCGTGTTTTCCGTAATACCAGCGATCTTCTAGAAAGCCCTCGCAATCATCGGGGACGATGTATATCTGCTTGATAGGGCGGGATCGTAACGTATATAAATTATTTCTCAAAGCTTCTTGGTTGGAATGGATCCATTGTTTCCTATCAAGGGCCAGATAATGGATCTTTGAAATTTCGAGAAAGCGTGACGGGGAGACGAGGAATTCATGCAGGAAATGAGGAGAGAAATCGGGGCCCAGGTAGATGATGTCGCGTGTGTAGTCGAGATAGATCCTTTGAGGTGCATATGGCATGACGAGATCCGTAGGCGTCCGACTACGAGTGAAATGATCTCGCGGACAACACCCACGACGCCAGATGCGTGGATATGTTCCGGAGACTTGGTATTCGGGATCTGCGTGCTTGTTTGCGGGATGATAGCGCCATGGGATGTAGGTTTTAGAACTGTGGTAGTTTTTCCATTGGGATATTCCAATTTCCTCCAGTTGGTAGATGCGGAGACCTTCAGCGCGGGATTCGCGACATGCATGGAGGATTGAAGGGACGGAATGTGGTCCTGCGCTGATTTTTAGGGGGGAGAGGGATTGGGTGGATTTCCAGGTTCGGAGCTCAATTACTCGGGGTGATGGGGTGGAGAATGCCCAGATTCTGACGCGTAGTTCGATGGGGAGTTTGAGGAAGTTGGGGAAGGAGGTGGTGGATGTGAGAGGGTTCAGGTAAGTCCTGGGTATCGGGTCTGGATTTCTGCGGTTGATGAGTGAGGAGTGAGTTGGTGTCCATCCTAGTCTGGCGTGGAGATCTGGAACTGGCGGAGGCCGCACATTTTGGGAAAGTGAAGAAGTGTTTGGTAATCCTCGAGGTGGAGGAAGAGGCCGGATTAATCCTGGATTTGAATTGGCAGTAGAATCAGTATTGGCGTTTCCTGGAGTGTTTCTTGGTGCTCTACCAGACTGTCTTGCTGCTGTACAAGAAGCACAAACACATAGCGTGGACATGGACGGCTTTATCATAGGATATATAGACTACATCATATCAGTTCTGCAAATGGTGATCAACATGTTACATACTTACCAATTTAGAGATCATCATCCAACCTCCTCAAACCAAATCAACCTTCTCCTCCACCCAACTCCCATTCGAGATCGACACTCCCTCATATACAACCATCCATAGATCCTCTTCCATCCTTCAATGACGAGTTCTCATCCGCTACAGCGCTTCTCACAGCCGCCTCACTCCAATCGCGCCGGGCAAGGCGATTCACATCGTCTCGCGGTTCGCAAAGCAACAATTTCCAATGAGGCGATCAGAACCATCTCACGGGTTGCAAACATCGAACCTCCAACAAGGCGATCAAGCAACACACCATTTCATCGCTCATGGTTCGCAATCCAACAATAACCCCAATCCTCCTCTCCTTATATCCAATACCAAATTCCCCTCCTCAAACGCCTCACTACAAACAAGGCGAAACATATCCACGATGTAGACCTTCTCACGACTGTAGTTCCAAGGCGAACCAGCACCCCACAAGCGAACCCCCACCCCTTACTCCGCAGCATCCCGCCATCCACTCAGCATAACGCAATGCGCAGCCTCACCCCGATATCACGACGCCTTCTCTCTTGTTCTCGCGTACAACGTCAAGATACAGCCTTGTTCCGTATTACCGCGCGGAGTATACCCTCAGCAGCGATCATGACGGAAGCCTCACCGCGGAAACTGAAGATTCTGATGTTACATGGTATTTCCCTTCCTATCCCACTTCCCCTCCAGTCTCTATGCCCTCAACTCACCTTCCCCACTTCCCAGAGCCCGTTACTGACGAGATTGATACCCAGGCTTCACACAATCAGGCCCCCTCTTCCGCGCCAAAACCCGCGCCCTGGAAAAACTCCTTATAAAAGCTTTTCCCCCCTCAAAACCCTCCACTTCCCCCTCAACCAAACCCTCCACCCCTCCAAACCCATATCCCGGCGGCGTCACCCTCATCTACCCTACGGGTCCAATCCGTCTCCAACCCGCCGACATCCCCGGATTCTCAGTATCAGATGCCAGCGGCGACGCGCGGGAGGCGTGGGCATGGTGGGTAAAGTCCAACTTCTCAGCTGCGAGCCATCCGGGTGTTGAGGAGAAGGACGTGGAATATAGCGGACTGGCGGAGGGATTAGGTGTGATACGTGATTGTATAAAGGACAATGGGGGCGTAGACGGTGTAATAGGTTTCTCCCAAGGCGGATGCGCCTCGTTATTCGTAGCATCCCTCCTCAACCCTGGACGAGCTGCGGCGTTTCGAGCGCAGAACAAATCCGGTTCAGATGCGCTCAAGTTTTTAGAAGGCTGGGAAGACCTCCAGCGTTTTCAAGAGGAGAAGGTCGGCGGTCTCAAGTTCGCCGTATCTTACAGCGGATTCTACGCGCCCAGCAGTCTCTACTCCGCATTTTATTCTCCGCCGATCAGCACGCCGAGTCTGCATTTCGTGGGGAGTCTGGATAGTGTGGTGGAGGAGAGTCGGGTGTTGGGGTTGGTGGAGCGGTGCGAGGAGGGGACGAGGAGGGTGGTGTATCATCCTGGGGGACATTTCGTGCCGATTGGGAAGGAGATGGCGGGGGTGTTGGTGGGGTTTGTGAGGGAGTGTGTGATGCCGAAGGTGGTGGAGGAAGAGGGGGTCGAGGGGATGGATGTGCCGTTCTGATGGGTGGTTAGATTGCCGTGTTAATGTTATATACATAGAGGTTTGCATAGCGAGGAGTCACGGTAGATAGAATGGGTGGTTATTACAGGCGCTGGCATGTTTTGGATACCTAGAGTCTAGACTAGTGTACAGAGGTATCATAGAAGATCTAATAGAACAATTCATTAATGGGCCTTTGCAGTCTTGGAGCCCTTGGATGGCTTTGTAGGTTGGATTCTGGCCATCATCTCTTCCTTGGTGATCAAATGATCAATTCTCTCCAAGAATCCCAATAAGCTCTTCATATTACCGCTCCATTCGTTGAGAACATCATCTGCATCTCTTGGCTTGGCGAAATTTACAATCCTCGCAGGTCGATCAATCTTGGCATAGACTGTCTTTGCTGTGACAAGCTCACTGATATACTTTTCAGTCTCATCCTCAGTCAAGTCGAGAAGCTGGGTAAGTCGTGGCATCTGAATGCGAGTGTAGTATTTGGCAACAACTCGGACATTGTGCTCGATAACGCGCTTACGCAGATCCTCCCATCTTTTGTTGGCCTTCTTATCCGCAGATTGTCCTGGAGAAACATCGAAAACGTCGGTGCTGCAAAGATGTGGACCAAAGATTTTCGAAACCTCTGGCCATCGCATGAGTTCGTGAACGGTAAAGAGCTTGAGAAGTTGTGCGTCTAGATCCACCTGGCTATTTCGGGAGTCTTTGTGAATTCGGTGGAGGAGATCGGATTGTTCGTTGTCGTATGGGGCGAGAATGACATAGTAGATGATGCGTTGCAGAACCTGTCAAAGTTAGTTGAGCCGGCAGAAGGTAGAGAATGTCAAACTTACAGATTGAAGCTTCTGCGGATCTTCCTCAACTGCCTCAGTATCAAGCACCTGTCTGTAATGTTTGCATGCATCCAAATACTTGTCATCGTGCTTCGCAAGGGTGATTTGCTGCTCGTAATACCGCAATTTCAAATCTGTGACATCGTCTTCAACTGGCTCTGGAATATCTTCGCCCTTTGCCCGCTTCTTCTCGCGATCCTTTTTCTCCTTCTCGAGCTGTTCTACGGTCTTCTTGGGCTTTCTTGAGAGGTATTTCGTGCTGATTTTCCGGCTCAGAATACCAGCTTGTGTCCAATCATCGTTCTCTATGCATAGCGCGACTTGTGCCAGGATGAATTCCGTCTTTTCTCTTCGCTCCATGGATCCGAAAGTCTCGACTTGAAGTTCGCATAGAATGTCTGCAGCCGCCTTTGTATCGCCTTGCTCTTTCTTGATATCCGACAGGATTCTGGTGACACGAGCCCGCTCTACTTCGACGAATATCTTACCCTCTGTGACCGTCCGCAGCGTCTCAATGACCGACAGCTTCGTTTCCATATCCGGCGCTGAGTCGAGGAAGCTCATGACCACCTGCACCATTTTCGTCGTAGCTTGTTTAAGTTGTCCATGTTTCTTGGACAGTAGCAGGACCTGTTCATTTAGCAAACTCCAGTCGCCTGAGTCCTTGCTAATGGTGACTATTCCGACAAGAATCCGTGATGTTGATGCTAGATCTGACGCCTTTCCAAACATTAGCAAGCCACCGGCGCATGGGCTATTCAATGAGCCATACCTGTCTTGTTTGCTTCTCCAAAGCCGTCAATTTCTCAATAGCCGCTTGCACATTGCTCTGAATTTAGATTAGCCAACCATCCTGGGACACTTTAAAAAACGGCAGTACCTTCGCCAGCTCCTCCGCCTCGGGCAATTGCTTGTCGACCTCCTTGCTAAAGTCCTTGTCCGGCTTCAAGATCTTTCCGTCTGACATGTTGATAGCGCAGTTGATAGGCTAGCAGCAGAACTGTATCTTGGAATTCGAAATGAGGGTTGGTGTCGTGAGGTTGATGGTTGGGATGCGCGAGGTTGAGCTGTCTTGGACATGGCTAGGTTGCAGGTCGACGCGGCGAGAACGAAGCTCAAGTTGCGCGGTTGGTGAATCCGCGTCGCCGTAGACGTCGAACTGACATGATGTCCCACAACTTTTGAGAGTTCAGTTCGTACGGCTTTTTTTTTGTTGAGTTGAGGAATTGGGGAGTTATCTGTTTCTTCAGACAAGTACGATCCATGGTTTTAAGATTGTTATCTTGGATTGACGTATAAACTGACCAGAGTGGTTTTGGTGCTAACCTGATAGAGCCGCCACCTGATGCATACCTAAGTACCTAGGTATCTGGGTGTGTGTTTCGCTCATTCCTTCAGAATTCCCAGAACCACCTATCGACCTAGAACTAGAAGCGATTAGAATCAACACCAATCTCGTCAGCTTACACGGTAGTTATCTTGGATCAACAGCACATCATTAGCATATCATTTAAGAAATGGATGACCCTTCATACAAAGAGAGATTCACCTCGAGGAGTCATGCCAGATTCTGTAAAGACCAGATTCTTCATCTACCAACAGCTCTATATGCTTCATGAAAGGGAAACTATTCTCATCACTCATTGCGAGATCTTCTTCACCTTTGCTTCACTCTCACCTTCAGATGATGTTGCTCCAACTCTCTTGCCTTCTTCTACCGGCAAGTGCAATTGATCACTACCTTCGCTTACGGGAGTATATGTCTCGATCTCTCATCCAACCTTCTTCTCTTTTAGCACTCCACACTCACAGATCTATTACTTGAACAGATCCAATCTGTTTTCTTTGGTTTGGTATTATTTTCCTGTCTGGTTCAAACCTCACAGCTGGTTCTCCCTTACGACTTCGATACCAATCAATTTCCATACAATTGAAGAGTAGATCTGACTCGGGATCAACTCCAATTATGTCCAACTACGCCACGCGTTCTTCCCAGCAGCCGTTGAATGGGCCACTTAGCAACGACTTGATGGCGGCATTTTCTCCAAAGAGAAAGCCGCCAGTCAAACTGGTCATTTCATCAAAAGATCGACCAAAATCGGACAATACAAAGGCGTTCAGGCAATCCTTTTGGTGAGTATTTTTCACCCAAATTTTGTACTCATTGACTGACCATGAAACGCAGCGGCGAGAACTCCATCGCGACAATAAATGTCATTGAGGCCGAGAAGACCACGCCCTTCAAGGCTCACAAATCGTTTCTGATATCCCACTCAGAGTATTTTGCAGCCGCTTTCCGGGGAAATTATGAAGAGGCAAAGACTTCGGTCATCAACCTCGAAGACGTATCTGCTACAACGATTGATATTTTCATTGGCTGGATTTACCGACAAACCATCTTGACTCCTCAAGGAGAAGTTCCAGAATTCTTTGAACTAGTCGATCTGTGGCTCTTCTCCGACCGGGCTTTAGTTCCACGTCTTCAAAACGAAGTTTTGTTAGCTATGAACAACAGACCAGGTCAGCTCATCGATGACCAGCAGATTTCCTTTCAAAAGATCTACCATAATACAATGCCTGGCAGCCCTTTCCGACAATACATCGTAGCTATTGTTTCGAGGTCCCAACTGCTTGGTTCAAAAGATCTGGAAGACCCTAAAGCATACCCGAGGGAAATGCTCATAGATCTGATTAATTGTGTAGCTCGCAGTAAGCGGGACAAGTCTGGGAAATTTATCAAACTGGAGCTCGATCCATTTTTAGTCGATGAATCCGTTGTAAGAGCAATTTTTCTCGTTTGTGCGTTCATGAACTCATACACTTTCAGGCTGTTCCAAGATCCCGGAGAGCGATGACTCCTGCGCCCAGTCAAATAATCGATCTCGATACCCCGCCCCAAACTCCTATCAAGTCCATCGAGCCCGAAACATCCCATAAACCAGGAATCACTGCAGCAGATGGCAAGCGTATGGAGCAGAAGAAGCTTGATCGTGAAGAGATGGCAACACACACCCCCATGCCCGCTCCTTACAATGGCATGGCCCAACTTGCTGGCGCAGCTAATACAAGCACTACCCCTACGGGCTTCCTTGGAGTAACGAACTGATCACTGCAACTATTTTTCTTTCATCGATTCTGAGGAATGAGTAGCCCTGTACAATTTCTCATCCTGTTTGACACGTCTGTGGTTTGGGTGACATGAGGGGAAATATGTTGATTAAAGGTAATGACTGGTCATTCTAAATGAGCTTTACCAGTTTTGACTGTATTGTTATGAATGTTAGGGAATGAATAACTAGGACGTCTTGAGCATAGCAGGCCTGTGCTGATCTTGTTACATGTTTTTCTTTCGGATACGAATGTACAATAATCGTTTGCAACACCTTTAGGCGCCATCTTAAGAGATATTTGCTCCAACAACTGAATTTATTACAGAATCTTTGATTGAGGCTCTTCGCCACATCTCGCTCACCAAGTAACAAAATTCAAAACTTGAAACATAAGAATGGGGTATACATCCATATATGCCAAGACACAACTAAAATAGCGGAAGTCCGCCACCCAAAAGGCAAACTCAAAGCATTTCGGATCTCCGATTGGTCAAGTCAAACATCGAATTCTAATCTTGAGGCAAAACGTTTCTCGCAATTGCGCATTTCGAGTATTATTCCCGTCATGTGCCGAATTCCCGACTACAACCAACATATCTAACCACCATTCCCAACTCCATCATACTATCGCTATTCCCATTCTCACACATCCATATATCCAACACCATCTCACCCCAATGCCACCATGCCCGACCCCGAAAAACCCCCCTCTTCCCCCGCCACCTCAGAACCCTACACCATCTACACGCCCCCCCAAAAAGCCCTCATCATCACCCTCGTAGCAATCGCCGCAACCTTTTCGGGCTTCGCAGGCAACATCTACTTCCCGGCCATCCCCAGCATCGTCTCTGATCTCAATGTCTCCGCCGAACTGGTCAACCTAACCGTAACATCCTACATGATATTCCAAGGTCTCGCGCCTTCGATCTGGGGAGCCGTCGCGGACGTACATGGCCGTCGCGTGACTTACATCTGCACGTTCGTTGTGTTTATAGGGGCCTGTATCGGGTTGGCGGAGACGCGGTATTATTACCAGCTTATTATATTAAGGTGTCTGCAGAGTTGTGGTAGCGCGAGTACGATTGCGATTGGCAGTGGTGTGGTGGGGGATATCACGACACGTGAGGAGCGCGGGGGGTTCATGGGGATTTATCAGAGTGCATTACTCTCGCCTGTGGCTATTGGGCCGATTATCGGGGGGATATTGGCGCAGACTTTGGGATGGCATAGTATTTTTTGGTTTTTGACGATATACGCTGGAGTGTTTCTAGTCGTCATGATTGTGATACTGCCGGAGACGTTGAGGAGTATGGTGGGTAATGGATCGAAACCTGCGAGAGGACTTTCGATGTCTTTGCTTTCTTATATACAGCTTAAACGACATCCACTACCGACCCCGAATCGGCTGGAACGTACGACTAGCACGGCTTCGATATCGAAGAAATTGTCTGTTGATGTTCTAGGCCCTATCAAGATTATTTGCAGCATTGAGGTCACGCTTATTATCATCTTCATGTCCATCTACTATACGGTCTGGCAAATGATAATCGCCAGTCTCTCGACACTATTCAAACGTACCTACGGTCTTAGCGAACTCCAAATCGGGCTTACATTTCTGGGAAACGGAATTGGTTGTATCATCGGCACGCTTACGACGGGGAAATTTCTGGACTTTGATTATAGACGCTTCAAAGACAAGTTTACTGGTGAAGCGGAAGACTTTCCTTTGGAGACTGCGAGATTGAGGACGATTTGGCTTTGGGCACCGCTGCAAATCGCTTCGGTACTGGTGTTTGGATGGACACTTCAGTACAACGTCCATCTCGCCGTACCTATCATCTGTACATTCGTGCTCGGCTGGTCTGCAACCTCGATCATCAGCATCGTGTCGACTTTGATGGTGGATATATATCCGACCAAAAGCGCTTCTGCTACTGCAGCGTTGAATCTGGTGAGGTGTTTGATGGGTGCAGGAGGAACGGCTGCGGTGTTACCTATTGCGAATGGGATTGGAGTTGGTTGGACGTTTACGATGTTGGCTGCAATTTCAATTGCGAGTTTGGGACTGGTGGTGGTGCAAATCACGATGGGTGGGAAGTGGAGGAAGAGACGTGCTGAGAAAGTGTTGCAGGTGGATGGATCGTCGTGAGATATGAAGCGAGATAACCTTGAGTTTATTTCGAACAATGGTCGGTTCTGCCGTTTGAAATGAATCCGCGTGGAATTTCTTCCACAACTGGCTTGAAGATCTTGAACGTCATATAATCTTCAACCAAAACAGCAAATTTTGTCACAGGGAACTCCGAAATGGCGGCGCTTCAGAACCGAGTTCATGTTTGCATTGCTCGCAGAATGTTCGCAGATCTGCTCCTCGCGATGTGTCAAAGATCAGAATCTCGGCTCAAGCGAGGAATGAAAAGATTTGAAAATCTAACAGGCTTTCGCTTGCATTTCACCAACAAAAGAAGCTCTTGTTACAGCTTGGCATGGCTAGAACGCGTGTTGCAAAGAAGCTATATCCTCATAGACGATGGACCATCCATGAAAAAGGTCCGGCAGGGAGTGGCCAACTCTCGCGTGATTGAATACACAGTCTTTCCACGAACTGTTCATATTCGACACACCAACATCCATACAGCAAAATATGTAAATCAAATTTACAACTACAATACACACACCGAATACTCAAAGCACACCCAAACCAAGATCCACACCTCACCACCACACCAACCCCCACCCACCTCACCCCGGATTCGCCCCAACATTCACACTAGCAGTCCCATTACTATCCTGCCCCTCCACCGCCACAATCATATAATTATGACTTCCCAACTTCAACCCGGCCTCCTTCCACGCCTTAAAATGATTCCCCGTCGTCACCGTCCCGCCGGCCTTCTTCACATTTCTAATACTCCAGAACTGCGGAAACGTCGCCGTGCCCTGGATACTCGGCTTATTCTTCCTGATCTTCGTCCAGATCTCATACTCCCCGCCGTCAGACGTCAAGTTGCCTTTGAAGACGGCTTCCGGGTTGTCCGACGGAACGTGCGTGCCGTAGGACTCGACGATGTAGTATTCGACGAGCGGGTTCGTGGTCCAGCCGTAGATAGTTAGGTAGGCGTTTCCGTTTGGGGTGAAGGTGGAGGTGTAGTTTATCGTTCTGATATATCGTCAGCTTTTGAGACTGGGTTGGATAGATAGGAATTTCACCTCGAACCACCCGTGCTCCACCCCTTCCCGCCCACGAAATTCCCCTTATTGCCCGACCAACTAACATCGTATTTCCCGCCCGCGCCATTCGTGTATTTCGCTTTCGCCACGCCGTCGGTCCACCACGACGAGAAATAACTCTGCGCCGATGCCCCTAGCACCGCGCTCAAAATCAGAAATACAGAAGTTGAGGAAACCATTTTTCGAAGCTCTGATAGCACAAGCACTCTCACCTACCGGCATTGCATTTATATGTACGCTCCCATGCAAGCTTTTCCACGGGTCTTGTATGCGTTGTGGGGAAATCTGGGGAAAGTGGTGGCAGCTGACGAGAGTGGTAGTTTAGGCGAGGATGCCGAGGCGTGCGGATGAGAGGTATATGTGGGGTATTGGATGGGAATTTTTTGGCTGCCTGTGGTTAATATATGGGAATTCGATCATGAAATGCTTTATTTTGCTTGGAAGTCTTGGAAGTTTTGGGTGGTGGTTCGGCATTTGACATTGGTGTTGTTTGGGGGCGTGCAGGTGTATTATTGGTTGATGGAGCATTTTGGGATACCGCGTCAGTGAAGATGTTCTTATAAGGTCGCGGGCTAGCAACGACGATGGACAGTATAAAGCAAAGGTCCCTCGCTTTAGAAAATCTATCAGCTACAGGATCGGGGTAGAAGATGAAAAAGACGACCTCACAATGCGATGGTTGATGCACACGTTGCGAAACTTCAGACCTCATCTCAGACTCCAACATAATGATCGTTCTTCAGCTCCAACATACCTCTGACCCCAGATCCCGCATCTACCACTGTAACTACCTTCCAAACCATTTTCGCATCTTCCAGTGCCTTATGCAGTACGTGAGATAGGATAATTAACAGCCCCTGTACATAGATTTGATAGGCTTCACACGTACCCCTAAGAAGTTCACTTCCCAAACCATTCACACTGTTCAAGACACAAATCTCGCTCGGTGAAAATGTACCTTGCATCACTGACAAGGTGTCCGGCTATGAAATATCTACGCGTTTCATGAACTTTCTCCCTGCGATATACTTCAGTGCTTAATTCTATTTCCGTGTACGCCTATTTTCCACAAGAACGGCCTTTAGTTTCCTTGCCAGATTGACAGATTACCTTTTGGCCGAGTTTTGACTTGCCTCCCTAAACAATGTCGTAGTGTCTATCCTATTACCTGCCGCTTCCACGATCATTTTTCATGATTTATGCTTCGGTCCTGGAATTTCGAATACGTAGGAGATGTAGTGGAGATTTCAGTTCTTGAAATTTGAGCTATCTAAAGCGACCTATGGTACATATCAACCCCACACAGCGACGGTTGCGTGAAAGCAAACGAGATCCCAGCAATTCTTTTCGTCTACCACTCAGAGCCTTGAACATCACAATTCCATCCGAAACATCATTCGATAGCAAAATGTAAGATCCCACCATCATCTCTTCAGCAAAGCCAGCAATATCTAGCATAAATAAAAACGAATCATCCTCACGTAGTCGTTGAATGGCGAATATGGAGAAACCAAACTCAGTGGTGGGATGACATATCAACGTCACTGTCGCTCTCACCGTCAGGTCCGTTTCCAAAATGAGCAGACATGACTCGGATGATTGGATCAATAATGGAATTGTTCATCTCAGACTTCCGATGACCACATCCGGCAGATGCAACTGGGCAATCCTTGTGTCCTGGGTGTGCTTCGGTTGGTTTGGCATGAACGTGAAACAAACAAGGGCAGACTTTTGCACGATTGAAGACTGAAAACCCCTCCAGATTCTTATTCGGATGGAACTTTGCCTCATAGTGGCGGCCCATGAGGTTGAAGTTGCCGCTCATCCACTTCATCATCATTTCGAAATAGTCAGGAACTGTGATGCACATCAGCATGAGTCGTTGACGGTGCTGAGAGCAATTATCGATTAGCGTTAGGACATCCGATGCGACACACATCCTATTTGAAACACGTCGTCAGTTGAGTTCATGAGATAACTCTAGAATTATATGAACTCACTCGCGAAGCTTGGAGCCTTTATTGCTCTTCGCAATAATGTGATCATTCATAAACGCGCTCAAGCCAGCGCCACTTTCATACACCGAATCTTGAAGAGCGTCGGCGATCGTGTTCATCAGATCGGAAATATCATGGTCCTCCGCAAACTTATAAAAGCAGGCGAGTTCGCTAACACCACGTTCATATTCGATCTGCAGGTCCTTTTCGTAACGTTCAGGGTTTATGTTGATGGGATAATTGACCTTGAATGTAGCTTTGGAAGGTGCTTTGTCGACCGTACCTGCGCGTGGCAATTTGTTAGAACGCAATAACACAGGTTGGCAGACTGTGGGTGGGGAAGAAGAAGACAGTGACGAACCATTGTATAGATATTTTCGAAATTGACGGAAGACATGAGCGCAGACGTTGCCAATAACGACAGGCTTTCCACTAGCTAATGAAGAACGCATATCACCGTTGAATTTAGTGGTGCATCTCTCCAAGATGGCTTTGTGGATGTGAAAGATCTCTTTAGCATCGGCGGTACCGACTCTAAACTTGATGATGACTTTTCCTGGGTTTCTGTGAAGCGTCCGCATCAGTTTCGGTGTAAGTGTCAGTGTCAATGACGAACAATTCGATGGGGATAAGGATAAACTTACTCGGCCAAGCTGTGCTTTTTAACGGAGTCGCAAGTCGCCATATTGAGGAATTGATTAATGGACTTGTGCGGAGGTTTCTGAAGCAACTCGACGCGTGTTCGAGGATGTCGTATCTTGATTGGAACTGGCTTGATGGCGGATTGTTGTTTGAGGAGGTAGTTGTTGTCGAGAAATCAAGTCAAGATTTCTGAAGGACGAAAGAGAAGAAGTTCGAAAAGTGGAAAAGAGCGCGAAGAACGCGAAGAACGCGAACAAAAAGAGGAGATGGAAAAGAGGAGAGAGGGGAAAGGAAATGGAGGGGAAGATAGACGCGATAGATCTTCCAGGACACGCTATCACTTGAACAATCGTTGTGGTTGTTGAGGAAGGAACCCTGGTGTATTGCATGACTGACGGTACACTCTCCAGGCGTGTTAGGACATGCATCGACTTCATAACACTCCTCTCCAAACAGAAGTATTTACCCTTTACAATAGAGGCAATACCGTAAATTCACTCGAACGTGGCTAAGTAAACATAGCTTTTTTCTTCGAAGATCGTTTATGTTACAGTGAGAAGGTGCCGTCATACTTGCAACACACTTGGAGAAAACCTCGCGACGACAAGTTTGTCTCGCTCTGAGCAACATGGTAGTCGAGACAAAATATTCTATAAATTCAGCTGACACAGTGACGTATATTTAGTCGATAGTGTTGACATAATATCATTCTTTGCGTCAGTCATTCGATAAGTAAATGACACGTTGTTAAGCCACATTCTAACTTAGTCGACCTATACATTCTGAAGATTAGTGAACAGGTGACTTACACTTATCTTATTCTCCTCGATACTGGGAGAACAAATAAAATGGCTGTAAATCAGTTGGGCTGGATCAAGATTGTCAATTCGAAGATTCCATGATTCTCTTTAAGGATGAGGAGTACTAGATGTGTTCGTTCTCGTCTCGGATGAACATAAGAGGAGTACATAGGTACTACTGCTTGCAATTGCGAGCATTTTCATGTGGAATAGTCTTATTCCAAGCACAATTGTTGTCGAGTTTATATAATGCTGACAGATCGTTCACAATGCCTTGCTGAATCTACCAGATTAGCTTTGATACTGGCCTTGAATTATTTCCTAATAAGCTTGGGGCGGATACATGAATATGCTACCTTGAGGCTTAGTGACGTAGTCTCAAATTCTGCAAATGCAAGATTCGAGTAATGTATGTAGGTTGATGTGGATTGGGAAGCCAAATAACTTCGCGAGATTTCAAAGGGTGGATTTCGACGGGGTTGATGGGGTTGCTTGTAATTCCAATTTGGTACCGTCAACGGCGTCAACAACATACATTGATGACCGTATAAATCATCGGTGTAGATGCTCAATTCTGGGACTCTTGAGTTTTGTTTGTCCAACGAAATTGTAGTCAAGTCATGTTCGCCCCGATATAGTTTAGAGGTGAGGTTGAATATGGGGTCAACTTATCGAAATTGAGGTGTGTACCTAACGAGATCTCCATCAGCACAACACCCACTCAACCTCCTGATGTCTCGAATTTCAGAGCTCCAACACGATTGCTCTCGAATCGCTCCTGCCATCTTCAAGAAAGATCCTTGCTACGGCTTCATTACAAGTTCCTCGCGATACCGAGGCAATGCGCCTGCTTCTTTTCGAAATGCCCTCGAGGGCTTCCAGATCACTATGTATTTGACCATTCGAGCCCCAAAACCGAAGATTGGGAACACACGCATTCGATCCAGAATGTAGATGGCACCAAGATCAACTCATTCATCAAAGCTGCAGCAACACTCGAGGCAGCCAAGAGATATTCGCCGCCTGATATATACCACAGTTTGCGAAGGGTAGAGCTGATGGATGATTTGGGCAATGTTCTGTGGGTAACGCACTGGAAGCGGCTGGTGGACAATATATGACCCAACAGCACATTACGAATGCGAGATACTCGGCTCTCAAAGTCATCGGCGGAAAGCGTGTCCCTCGTTCGAATCATCTAGATACCACTCGTCCAAAGAAGAAACCAAGACCGGATGAGCAGGTGTCAGAGCTACCGAAGATTGTTGGTATTGATGCAAGCACTGTTTGGCCGGATACAATAGGGAAGACACATGAAGATGCGAAAGCACACGGCAAGATAATCAAGAATGATATTCAGGCCTAGGTCAATTCCATTTCAATCGGTGGTCGATCGGCTGTCCCAACAAATGTCGTGCTACCTCTTCTCAACTCCGTGGCACCCTACATGGACAAGATATGCGAGGCTGAAGAGGGGAAATCTTTGTTGAATACGATTATCAAAGTGCAAGAACAAGCTGGTATTGCACCACCAGCATACAGTACAGCCGAAACTCAATCGGCTAACGCAGTGGGGGGAACCGGCGTTTTTAGTGTTTGGAGCCAACATCCATGAAGACTGTACTCGCCAGCAGCTGTTCCCACAGCTGTCTTAGAACGCTCTTCTCCTCGATGAACAATCGGGCTTCAGCTGTCAACTATCAACCCGGCTCAGGAAAGTCCTGGGTGATTGAGTTGTGATCATCTCAGAACCTCAGGCCGTCGCATTGTCGCTGGGCGTCTAGCAACGTCAATGTCTTAGCAGTAAGCCGAATTCTACGCTTGAAAGAGATAGATGGGATTCGCTGAGACCGGAGGAGCTACTAATGACGTCCGCAGGTTGTGACGAAGTTGTCTAAGTACCGTTGTAGCTTATCTTAAGGTTAGTGATTTCTCTGGGGAAGATGAATGCTTTTGAAGCAAGCGACTACGTCTCGCTTTGAGAAGATCCATCGAAACCCGCTAGTGAGAAGGCAGTAGACCGTGCTCCTGGCCCAACGAAAGTTGCAGTTAAGGCTCCTCCATCTATCAGTCGCCTCTCCATTGCTACCTCATAGTATCATACTTTTCATTTCCGTTGTGTGTTATATTTCAATGACCCAGCCAATTGAAGGAAGAATGTCGTAACACTACTTCTCATTCAGATTACCCTCCCAAGCTGTTAGGTATGCTGCAAGAACGGGCTATTCTTTTGCTGTGTCTCTTTCTTGATATTTGACGCGATGGAGCTATTAATATGGTGCAAGTGCTCATTGAAGGACTGTTCAAAGGTCCAACAGGTTGAACAGTTTTCTACGAACGCCGTCCGACGGGTCTTACCCATCGTCCAAGCCTTTGCCATTGAACCTTGTAATAGGGGAAAGCTTGATAAAAATGAATCAAGGTGCTAGGCTAAATATCAAGAGTTTCGATACCATGCTCGCAATACTGTTTTAACCCCTATTTACGATCCCTCACGAATCCATCATAGAGCACAAAACAAATCGCAAACTCTCACACGAAGTTTTCGAAGTTGAGTTTCCCTATATCAACGTCGCGTCCTAAAAAGGCAAGTGTGTATGTTCGCGCTCGTCTGTGCCGTGAGGGAGGTTGCGTCGTTATGCCTTCGCAGGGGTTTGAATGGACTGCGCCCCCTTCATCACCCTCGTATTCACATTTACCGAGCATCACAAAAAGGAGAAGTCTCGTCTTCTCTCCCAAGGCAACCACCCCGCGTTCATCCACTCGTTTTCACCGTTCATTCATTTTCAGAAATGCAACAATTAATCATTGTCGCTCTCACAGTGCTGTGTCTCAGCCAAAATGTTCTCGCTAATATCAGATTCACAATGTTATATACCAACAATCCGAAGATTTATGTCGAAAGACCATATCAAATCGTGTGGACGGGTGCAGAAGCGTTGGCCAATATAACGTTTGTGGATGGGGATGGGACGATTACTACAATTGAATGTATGAAGTGTGATACGAGTGGAAGTTGGGAGGCTAATTGTGTGTAGCGTATAGCTCACAGACAACGTTCAATTGGATACCCAGTAAAGAGCTTTTGAATCATAAGGGGAAGTTGACAATCACCGATGGAGCTGCAAAGGATATGACTGCTGAATTCGCGTTCGTGGATGAGACTTCCGATATACAGGTCAGTCATTCGTTTGAACTCATGATCGTATCTAACAATCAAAGACAACAACCGCCATGTCTTCAAGCCCTACACAAACAACCAGCATCACAGGTGCCACAACCGCAAGCTCCGCAATACCCGCCTCCACCACGGCATCTCAATCTCCAACCCTCTCACCTACACCTTATCCCACCAACACCAGCGAACTCACCACGGGTCTCAGCACAGCCGTCAAAGCCGGAATCGTCGTCGCGATTCTACTCGCTATCTTCGCGCTCATGGGTGCGGGATACTACCTCTTATTCTTCCGCAAACGCAAATCATTATCATCATCCCATGATGGACGCATCCACGACCCATACGTCCTCGCGCAGAATAAACTTAACGATAGTACGTACAGCATGACGCCTACGTCACCGTCTTTCACGATGCAGGAGATGGCTGATAAGGATGTTGTTCCTGGAAAGAGGGGTCTCGTTGTGGCTGTGAATGAGATGCCGGTGGAGATGGGGGCGGGGGAGGTGAGAGGGGGGAGGGAGAAGTTTCTGGGTGGGATGAGGGTGCAGGAAAGGGAGGGGAGGGGAAGTGGGGAGAAGGTTTTGTTTGAAGAGGGGAAGAGTCTGAGGAGGGATATGAGTTGATGGGGAAGGATGGATTGTACAATCTTTCTTTGTTGACCATGGGGTTATACGCTTTGCATTGGTTTGGAGTTTGACATGGAGTCGTTATATTGAGAGTGTTGGGCGTCTTGTTCGAAAACCAGATTAAGGTGGATGGGTTTCTTGTTCAGCAGACGAGCTCTAGTTGTTTGACAGCTGTATTTTCTTAAGGACTTCGTATCATGCGAAGTCGGCCATCTCGAAATCAGTTCTCGAATTTCTGGAACGGCTCGCTCGACGATTTGGAAAGACGTTATTAGCGTCCTCGCCAACACCGGGAGAAACACGCACGAGGTCGGAGGGCTGCGAATGCAGATTTCGATGGACCGAAACCTCAATCCCACTATCATCGGGGTGAGAAGCGCAATAGTGAGGTTGAACGAGCGGGTGTTGGATTGGAAAAGGATCCTCTGTTATCAACACTCCTTTCACGGATCATCCATTGTGTATTTACTTATGTAGGATAATGTTTAAGAAATCAACCCCACATATCATCAGACCGTTGTTACTATATGTCAGTCATCACATTTCGAGCTCCTACTCTCGCGACGGCTTTTTGTTTGCTACGTTATGGGTAAGGAGAGGTAGATTTGGAATATATGGCGTTGGAATGAGGGGGGATGTGGGTGTGGGTGGAGAGCAGATGGTAAGAGGGGAAGAGGCGGGGGGTTAATGCGAGGATGGGGGTTTGGATGATGAGGGGGGTTCTGGAGAGGTTGTTTGGGGGGTGGACTCGGTGGAGGAGGGATGGAGTGGAGGAGTTGAGGGTCAGAGGGGATAGGTAAGAGGGTGTGGTTTGGGAGATTTAGGTCACGGTGTGCATGCTCGCGGAGGACAAAATAAGTGTCAGCTACCTACTTACTAATTTTGTGAGTCAAGAAGTCGGCTTCGAAAAGAGCTAAGAAGTCTTATTTACTTGAAATAATTGACGAAATAGGTCATATTGTTCCAAGTTAATACACTAAATGCCGATATTTCGTCAACTTAATCGAAGAAATATCGTGCTTCGACTACTACACCGCGAGGCATAGTACTAGGTAAGAAAGCTCTCCGCGTACGTATTAAACTCTCCTTAGCACATTCTATACTTCACAACCATACTTCTATACTCAGCTATACTATTGCGATTTAGATTACGGTACCTATCTCGTTTCTCCTTCTAGGAAGAATAAATCTAACCTGGCTTATGTTAACCGTCTCATAGACCTCGGGATTAGGTATTGTCGTGTTTAAATTTATTTGGACCTAGGCGCCGTAGAAGGAAATTTATTGCATCCGAGCAGAGGATGGGTGGACAATGAGGGCTTGGAGGTGATGATTGAGAGATTTTGATGGCAAGGGAGAATAATGTAGATGTCTGAATAATGGCATAGAGCGGAGATTATATTGGGTTTCTTAGGGGTTTACTAAATCTAGAACGTATTTTTGATATATCTAGATCGTTATATAATATTTAGTAAAGCTGTGCCCTACATTGCTCTATATAAATTTATATAGAACATAATTAAATAAAATATAAGTAGAAGTAGCTCTAAACTTTTATAAATATCTTTAAATATATCCTACTTCGCTCGAGCGACCTTGTTAAGGGAGCGTAGGCTGGAGGTATGCACCTTGGGTACGTTCTGGAAATGTGGTAAAAACTGTCTTATTAAGTATGCGGCCGGAGGCGCTTTTGTACATGCGTCAGGTGACGCGTGCGTTACCTGACAGACCTCTAGAGGAGCGGTATTATCGCCGTAGAAACCTCTATCTATAACTAAGGCCTGATACTATACGAAGGAAATAGTCGATTTAATTTATAATTCTAACTCTATTTATATACTAAGGTAGGTGACGGTAATTCGAAGGCTTTATATTCGTGGAATATCTTTACTATATAACGATCTAGATATATTAAAAATACGTTCTAGATTTAGTAGGCCCCTTAAATTTCCTTCCCCGGCGCCTAAGCTTAGACTATATTAAACTTAATAATACTTATTAACCCCGAGGTCTAGAAGATAATTAAGACTAAATAAGTTTTATTTATTCTTCCTAGGAGGATAAACGAGATCGTTGCCGTAATGTAAGTGACATCAGTATAGCTAATTGTAAAATTATAGTTTGAGTAGAAAGTGTGCCGGGGCGATTTAAAAGGAAGTTTCCGGGTAGGTTAAGCCGCGCGGTTACTGTAAATGTGGCATGAATTGATTGGAATTTTGCTAGATGAAAGGTGCAGTACGTGACAAGGCGATGGAATGAGTACCTAAATAAAGAAGTAACCAAAAGAGAATATCATCTAATCATTAAACACCCACCGCGCCAGAAGCCCCTCGCGGAGGACAAAATGAGTGGCAGTCACCTTCCTGTAAATTCTTCGACTAATTAAACGAGTCGACTTCGAATAGAGCTTAAAAGTCCTAGTTACTTAGATTAGTTGACGAAATGATTGTAATGTTCCAAGTTAATCCACTAAATGCCGATATTTCGTCAACTTAATCGAGGAAATAATTCTGGTTCAACTGCCATTTATTTTGTCCTCCGCGAACCCCCAATCTAAATTCCGCATCTAAACCGTCCCATCCGCAACTGCTTTTTCAACAGTCTTCACAACCACACTCCCAACCTCCCTCGCATAAGGCGGACACATCATCGAGAAATGATCTATCACCCAAATATTAGCCGTCTTCCCTCACATCACACACAAGGGGAACTTACCACCATCAACAACCACCACATCGATATTTTCCCCCACGAAATCCTCCCACCCATTCATCCCAAACATCTCCCGTCTCCCATAAAACCACAAATTGAAATACCTTTCCAACTCATCAAGACTCATCTCATCCATCCTCTTCCCGATATCCTGACCAGGACGTCCCATGGCGGCGATCGGCGCATCAGGTCGGTTGTCGAGACCTAGTTTTGCCCAGACGACAGCGACGTGGTGGGGTCGACGATCGATGGGGAAGGGAGGGGCGTTGTACGCAAATAAAGCGCGACATGTTGCCATGAGATGATCCCTCTCTTGCACAGATAAATCTTCAGGGAGGTCTCTCGCGCGGTTTATACCCTCGAATGTGTCAAGTCTATCCACGAAATAAGTCGTCACGATACTCGTCGCGCTCAAGCTCGGCGGGCTCAAGCTCGGCGCACGCATATCCAGTATAACAAGCGCGGCGATCTCTTCGCCCTGACGGGTAAGACTGTGCGCGACTTCATACGCGTAGATGGACCCCGCGGACCAACCACCGATGAGGTAGGGGCCGTGGGGCTGGATGCGGCGGATTGTACGCAGGAAGATGGTTGCCATTTCGACGATGGAGAGGTCGAAGGCGGAGGGGTTGCCGAGGAAGGGGGATTCGAGGGCGTAGATCCGGCGGCCGGCTGGGAGGGCCGAGAGGTGGATGTAGGATTCTACGGTGCCGGAGCCATCGGTTGTGAGGAATAGGGGGGCGGAGCGGGACTTGGATTGGCCTTGGATCAAGACTGCTCTAGACAAGGCGGTATCGATCTTCTGTTGACGAGCGGATGTGGGTGCTGATGGAGCTACAGCAAGATTTGGCTCCTTTGCAAGAGAAGGCCTTTGCGGTACCTCTTCACCTGCTGGCTCATCCAATTCCTTTTTAACAGCCGCTACCGTCTTGTTCTCGGTAAAGAAAGCAGCAGGAAGCTCGATATCGGTGTCGTTCTGGAATTGAGAAAGAATCTTAATGCTGAGCATAGAATCCATGCCAATAGATTCGAACGTGGTGGATGGCGTGAGATCACTAGCATTCAGACCTAGTGCATCGGCAATGAGATTGAAGAGCGCCTCGCTTGGATGCGGCTTTGCTTGACTCTGCGTTCTAGTTCTACTCTTACGCTTGGGTGTGGAAACAGAATCTGGCTTGGTTGTTCGCTCACTCTCAGTTTTATCTTCTACTTCTTGACTCCCTAGTTCCTTCTCCACGGCGGCGGGAGTTGGAAAATTGGTGAAGAACGCAGCGGGAAGCTCAACAGAGGTAGCTTTCTGAAAGTCAGCTAGAATGGCAATGCTCATTTGAGAATCGACACCAAGTTCCGAGAAAGTCATGTTGGTTGAGCTTGTCAATTCAGCCACGCTGACGCCGCTGCGGGCCGCAATTATATCAAACAACTCCGCGGAGAGATTTACTACGACTGATATGCTACTGCTTGACGATGCATAAGAAGGTTCAGATGCTGGCGTTGATGGAGAGTCGCTTGAACCAGAGCTCTTCGCATGCTGCCACTCGCGCCTTGGACTGGCCTTTGATTGACGCTTTGGTGGCAGCGCACGAGCTGACCCTGTAAGCAATGCAAAGGAGTCTCGTTCGAGTTTCTTGAAGCATATATCTGTGCAGACAGTGGCGAGTTTGTCGTTGCTATCGGTGACATACACATCGCACAAGCTTGTACCAGTCTTAGTATCTTGCTCCCGAATCATGGCATAAGCACGGTACGGCCCCCTTGATAGGTCATCTAGAACACGCAAAGATCCGATGTGATTGGCAATATGAATTTCACTCTTAGGCTTTCGTACGTCCGCGTTGAGTAGGAAACCGGCGACGTGGACAATGGTATCAACGGCGAATGGGTTACAAGTGAATGTGCCGAGCTCCTTATTCAGATCCACTTGAAGAACAATGAAAGCATCGTGAAAGTCCATCGCCAAAGTAGCTTCGTCTACACCGTGGAATTGACCTGAGTAGTCAACTATCTCGGAGAAGAGTTTGTAGAACAAAGCTTTGTTCATCCTATGGACTTCTTTGGGTGACGATGACACGAGGGCGCTTAAGCGAGACTTCACAAGCGGCTGTATTCGCGACCAGTCTCGAATGCATGTCTCAATAGGTTGGCCCAGGCGGATGGAGCAGGAGCCATATTCGCTCGAGGAAGCGGCTCCCTTTTCTGCAGACAAGAACCGGATCGAAACCATGGCTGTTGATTGATCCAGGTCACCTTCTACCAAAGCGAGTGTTGGATCATTATCACTTCCGCGGAGAACCAACGGATTGCGCATACTCAAATTGGTGAGGTCATATGTGGCCAAATTCGTGTTGGAGATATTGCTGCTCTCCTTCTCGAGGTACGCGGCCGCAGTATATGCCATATCAATGAAGACGCTCGCAGGGCAGATGGCGACTCCATCAACAACATGACCACCGATGGCTCGTGCGAGATGAGGATCAGATAGGTCCGCGGCGAAAGTTGCGAGAATGTGAGATCCTTCTTTCCGTATTTGCCTGACTGAATTTAAGGATGCGGAAGAGAGTCGAGTAACCCCAGACTGCGAAGCACTCTGGATAACATTAGGCGTCTTGTTAGGTGCCCTTTTAGTATCGTAAGAGAACCAAAAGCTTTTGAGATCAAATGCGTATGTTGGCAGATCACTGATCAAGCGGAGATGATCGAAATGGTCTCTGTGGAAGTCTGCCCATGAAACGGACAGCTGTGCACGATGGGCAGCAGCGAGACACTGAGAGATAGACTCCCAGTCATCGCGTCTACGACGCAAGCTTGGGTAGCTGCTTGGTTTTGCCTCTTGAAGTGAAGAAGCCATGAGACCGATACATACTGAATGTGGTCCACACTCGAGGACCAGAGATTGGTTATCAATCAGCCCTTCACGTTCACAGGCTCGAATTGCTTCCACGAAAGCGACGGGTTCCCGAGTGTGTCTGCGGAGGTAATTTGCGCTGAAAACTCCATCCTCACCAGGCTTGACAATTCTGCCAAGCAACGTAGATGCTACTGGAAGAGTTGGTGGGTGAAATTTGACCTGAGATGCGCACTTCTCGAGATCATCTAGCATAGGATCCATTTGACGGGTGTGGAATGCATATTGAACGCGTAAGCGAGTAGCTGTTGAATGTCCCTCCGAATTTAAGTAACTCTCAAGAGCCTCAATAGCGGGAACAGAACCGCCAACGACGGTACTTGATGGGCCGTTGTAGCATGAAATTTCGCATCCTGCAGTTGCTGCAGAATCTCTCAAGCGCCATTGAACAGTGCTGGCTGGAAGAGAGACAGCTAACATTGTGGAGTCGGATGGTGAACAATGCTTGGCAATAAGCGTTGCGCGCTCGTATACCAAAGCGAGCGCATCGCCTACTGAAAGCACACCCGCAATGCAGAGTGCTGCATACTCACCGAGACTGTGCCCGATGAGTAATGTTGGTTGGATACCAAGTGACTGCCAGTACTTAGTCAGGGAAATCTCGAGCGCAACAGTTGCGACTTGCAAGATGACACCGGCGGTTGTGGCATCCACAGTGATAGATTGTTCTGTCTCACGGATCGCGTCGATGAACTGACATTCCAACCCTTGAGCGTCACAAAGGTTCTGGTAAGAGTCAAGAAGGCGCTTGAAGGTAGCCGAAGTGCGATACAGCATACCGCCCATGCCCATATGCTGAGCACCCTGGCCTGTGAAGGCGAAGACAACCGACTTTGCTTGCTCTGGCGCTAACTCGAGAGTTGGCTTCTCAAGCTGTTTCAGGAGATCTGCGGTTGAACTTGTAACGTAGGCCGCTCGGTGGACCTGATGCATGCGCCGAGCAGTAGTAGTGTAAGCCAAATCGGCTAACTGAGTTTCTGGATGCTGTAACAAGTACTTGCGGAGACGGGACTTGTTCGCATCATGTGCTGATAGAGTTCGGCCAGATGTGACTACAACGTGATGTGCTCGTTCATCGGGCGTCGATGGCGGAGGCAACGCGAAGGACGGTGTATCATGAACCACGAAAGAAATGTTTCCACCACTGGCGTCGAAGTTATTAGTGACAAGATAGCGAGGAGTCGTTCCGTTGCGTTTCCAAGCCTGTCCACTGGCGAGCTGCACATCACCACTGTCCAATATTGGCTTGACATGTGGATTGAGTGAAAGAGGTTGATTAGGCTGAGGGGGGATCATATTGCGTTGAAGAACAAGAACTGCTTTGATCATCGAAATGATTCCTGCTGCAGCCTCACTGTGGCCAAGATTTGCTTTCACAGCCCCAATTATGAGTGCTTGAGCCCTGCGAGGCTCGAGTGGAGTGGGTCTTGCAAACACCTTTTGCACAGCAGCCGTCTCAACTTTGTCGCCAGCCTGGGTGCCGGTACCATGCATCTCAACGTAGCCAACGTCGTGTGGTCGTATTCCTGCTTGTCGTAGTACCTTTCGGTACAGTGTCTCTTGAGCTTTTTCTCCAGGATATGTAATCGACCCAGCACCAGCATTGCAGTTACGCGCTGCACCTGCGAGGACGGCGAGAACGTTGTCCTTTGAGCGCACAGCATCTGATAGGCGCTTCAAAATGACAACACCTACACCCTCACCACGGCAATATCCATCAGCACTATCAGAGTATGTTTTGCATGCCCCAGTTGGTGAGAGGAATCCACCCTGGCTCAGACCGGCGAACCATTCAGGTGCATTGAGCAGCGTGCCACCACCAACAACTGCCGCATCGCATTGGCCTGAAGCAAGAGCATCGCGTGCGAGACAAAGCCCAGTAGCACTGGAAGAGCATCCAGTATCGATGCTATAAAAGCCACCGGCCCATTGGAAGTAATGAGCCAAACGTCCAGGAGCAAAGCTACGATTAACTCCCGGGAGGTAATGCGTATCGATGCCTTGTTGCTCATTGATGGTCTTCCAATCATCCACCGTCTGACCGAAGTAGGTGGCAATTCTTGGTGGACTCTGTTGGCCTTTGGCGGAAGATGGTGAGTATCCGGCCATCTCTAGAGCTTCATATGTTGTCATTAACAGTATACGCTGAACTGGGTCCATTTGCAAAGCCTCGCGAGGCGAGATGTTGAACAAACGATGATCAAAGTCTCCGGGGTTCTTGAGGAAACACCCGAATCGGGTGAGTAGAGCATTGTGCGTCTCTCGGGAAGGATCATAGAAGTCATCTATATTGAAGCGCGAGGATGGAATCTCCTGGTGTGTCGTTGTACCGCTCTCCAACAAGCGCCACAGCTCATCCAGAGTGTCGCTGTCAGGGAAACGTCCAGACATGCCAACAACCGCGATTGCATCTGGTGAGATGCTGGAGACATCGTCGCCCCACGGCATTGGACATGGTGTGGGCTCATTAATGGTTACCACTTGACCATACTGCTGGAAAATGTGTTGCACGACGGATGAATCCCAAGTCGAGCCGATTGTTGTGAGGATAACGTTGGAGCTGTGGGTCTCCTTTAGCGTCTCCGCTACGGCCTGGGCCGTCTCCTCGATGTTGATTGGCTTGTGGGCGATCTCGGCAATGGTGCGGCCCCAAAGCTCGCTAAGCGATCCCCCTGATTGATAGGCAGTTGAAGAGTGTGCGGAGTACAACTGTCGTTGAACAATATGATTGTTCAATGATGAGGACTCTCCAAGGATATGTGCAACATCCACTGACGGAAGATGTGAGCCGTACATAGGACATCTGAGTGGTGCCGAAGCCAACGTCATGTGGGTAAAACCCGAAGTTTGTGCAAGTGCATCTAGTGTTGATGGCGGTCCAAACACGACAGCGTCAACTGGTGTGGTTTGGCCAATATAAGCTCGGTGGAGCGGCGGTCTTGTGCTGTTGAAAGTTTCGAGTTGTTGTTCTAATTCCTCAGTGAAGTTGGGGATTTCACGGGCCCATGTGCCATTGGAATCTTCGATATCTTTTCCTATTCGTTGCAACTCAACAGCAAGATGGAAGCCGACAACAACAGCTTCCAGGCCCAATGAGACGATGTTGTCGACATTCCTGGCTGTAACAGCAACAGTTGCTGCCAGTAATCCAAACCCGAATCCAATGGGAACTGATTTCTCCCCGTCCCCGGCTGACAGTATTGATGGTTGATCTTCTGCTAGCCTATATCAAAGTTAATATGAAAGTTAAAATCTTGCTACATCAGAAGAAGGGAGTTTACTAACACTAATAGGTCACCAATCTGAGCTGTTGTAAACAGAACCAATTCAACGATGACACTTGGCACCTCTTGGGTGACATGTCGTTCAGCGAGTTCCACGACGTCCTCGAACTCACCAATCCTCTGACGTTCGTCAATATTCAAACCCTCAACATGTCTACGAATAGCTGCTGCCGCTTCAGTGAGGAAGGTTCGGAGCTTAGGTTGTGTCCTGGATCGTACACTCAATTTGTGCAATGTTCCGAGTAGATCGGTTTGTTCATTTGGAAACAGAAGGACATGATTTTGAGAAGCCATGGTGAGTAGATCAAGAGCAGATTGGAACAGAAGTGAGTATGTTGAATTGCTTAAAGATTAACTAGAGAGGATTGTCCTTCTATTTATCACAATAGTTAGCACACTTCCACGCGGCTGAATCCATCTAAACATTCTAAAACCGAGGCCTACCCGCTATCTAGAGTATAGTTAATACTAACTAAATAAAACTACTAGACGGCGGTCCTGAAAAAACTACTAGAAGGCGGTCCTAGGAACTACTCGATTCCTGTAACCTTGTCTAATCCCGGGACCTTCGGTCCTAGGGGTATCACGACGCCGAGGACGACGCTACTCGTGACACCTAAGAATAGCTTGAATATCGGTCTACCGCGTTCTTCTATTACTCTCGGAGGTATAAACCTACTTAATAAGTCGTTTTCGTTAAGGTATATTTAAGAGAACCTTTCGACTATATTTTATTTTTAGGGAGTAAGGCGATAGTAAAGAGCGTACCCAACTTACCTAAGGCTTATATTAAGCTAAAGGGCAATTTAAGCTTATATAAAGTTAGCGTTAAAGTATAAGGTCTCTATTCGTAGGCGTTCGTCGCGAGAGAGCTACTTTTGGGGTGTTTTAGGCGTTAGTATAGAGTATTGTAAATCTATAATATAAAAGTGAGTGATTTAGGGTGAAAAAGCGGCCCCTAAGGCATTATATGCTTATTGGCCAGAATGTAGAACCTTCTAGAGAGTATACTAACGACGAACCTACACTTATTACCCCTTGTACTAAGTACGACAGCGCTTACGGACGTCCGAAGTGCTATATACTCTAAATAGAACCACCCGTGGGCTGACTTTACCCCACTTACGATCGTGGCTATATTTCGCGTATTCCAAAGGATTAAGTAAGCAAGAAAAAAATATTCTAAGTTCTAGCGTTTCGTTTATTTATTATGTTCTGAGAAATATCTAAAACGAATTCCACGTCTAGTCGGGTAGTAGTCCTTACGGGGTAACATTTCGCTTAAGAGTGCCGTTCAACTTATGGTAAAGGGGATGCTGATTCCCTACCCAGGTACGTGGGTACGGGTGGGGCACAAATAAACCTTAAGCCTTACCAGGGGCATCAAGAAGGGGGCGTGCATATATTAGCCCAACGTGGAATAGCTCGCTGTACGCACATCGGAAAAGTCCGACGACATACTTCAAAGTCATTTATATTTGCTGCTCCGAGTACTAGCTATGCAGTATATGGGTAACACAACATATTCTTGTCAATTAGTTTCCCACGTCTACCTTCAATCTGAGAAGTTGTTCAGCATTTCGATATGCAATCATGTCCAACTGCTCATGGGTCAGCATGCCACTTTCCTCGAGCTGGCCGAACCATTCGCGTCCCTTCTCGTTAGACTCGAAGGGGAAATCAACGCTATACATGATCTTTTCAATCTTTGTATTCTCCAAGATGCATTCAGCGGTGCGAGGCTCCATGTCCCAGAGGTAGTGATCCAGATATTCTCATCCCAGACTTGATGCAAGGGGCGATCACGAGGACCCCAACCACCCCAGCGAGTGCTCATATCAGAACATCGCTCCAGCATAAACAGTAACATCTCACCCATATGACCGATGATAATCTTGAGCTTCGGAAACCGGTCAAAAACCCCGGCAGCAAATAGCTTCAGCACATGGAGATCTACATCACTATGCCATCCCCAACCAGCCGCACCGAGGCTGGCAGTGACTGGCATCGGATATGCCCCGACAAACGCCTCAGCCATGCGTGCCGAGGGCCAAGTCGGGTGGAGATAGATAGGGACATCCAACTCACATGCCTTGGCCCACAGCACATCGTATTCAGCTGAATCGAAATGTTTCCCGTCAGCATGATTGTCGATTAAAGCCCCAACGAAACCCAATCGCGCCACACATCTTTCCAACTCGCTAGCAGACTCAGCCGCATCCGAGACAGGAAGGACGGCAAAGGCAGCAAAGCGGTCTGGCTTGTTGCTTTTCGTTATGGCCGGAGCAAGCTCGTCATTCCCATCTCGACAGTTCTGTGGGCTCGGGCCTCCTACAAGGTTGCAATTCCAGTACTATTCTGGTGCAAAAATTATGAATTTGGGAAGCTTACTTACCAGGGGTAAAAGCGTGCGAAACGACCTGAAGCGAGATATCTCCTCGATCCATAGCCTCGAGCCGTCCATCGTCCAGATCTAGCAATTGATTAACAAGATCTGGTACGGCCCGGAGTGTTCGCTGAAAGTTGTCATTGATCGAAGCAAAAATGGCGTTAGAGTAGTAGTGCCAGGGTTTCCCATTTGGTATGGTATACCCTGGTACCAACCCATCCAACCTCTCTTGGGTACCAACCCAAGCTAATCTGTTTGGGTATGGTACCAACCCATGAAGATATACTTGGGTATAGGGTATACCCTTAATATATACTAAATATATGAATGCTAAGTCAGGTTGTAGTGTTGTCGTGTTGTGTCGAAAAGTGAGTTAAGATATGGCAGAATTGTCTGACCGCTTCTAGAGAGTGGTGAGCTAAGATATGGCAGAATTATCTGACCGCTTCCGAAAGTGAGTTAAGATATGGCAGAATTTTCCTGACCGTCATCGGACCGTGATAGGAGCGTTGAAAACCGAGTCGGAGCCGAGCCGGACCGAGTACCCTAGGGTATCGGAAGGGTACCCTGGGTACCCCCGATGTTTTTTGGGTACCTTACCCAAGTATATCTTCATGGGTAGGGTACCAACCCACGGAGGCCTTGGGTATGGTTTGGGTTACCAAATGGGAAACCCTGAGTAGTGCTCCTCCAGAGCAAGGAGTTTTCGTGTCATCTCGCGAAGCAAGGCTTTAGGTTCAGTTGCTAGGCAAAAGAAAGTTAATGAAAGCGAGAACAGTAAACAGCATAACGAGTGGCAAGCTCGTTATACATCAATTTATCAAGTTCACGGTGTACGTTGACGTACAAGTCTTGCTAGCTGCAGGCAAGATGTCACTGTACCTAGATGATAATTCAGCCAATCCACCTACATTTGTTCAAGCTTTTGGCACCTGCCTGAAGCCTCGCACCCACTCGAAGCCTCGGGAACCGATATTTCTCGCATTCCAAAAGCGAAATCAACTAGCAGACGGCGAAATTATCAAGCCGGAAGGGGGAAGTTCTTACGCTATGCGTTCAGCCCTTCTCGAAAGACTCTGCTGACAGGCAACCGGTCGTGAACGCCACGATAAAAGCCTCGGTGTTGATGTTCTTATAAGGTCGCGGTCTGGCAATGGCAATGGCCAGCATGAAGCAAAGGCCCCTCGCTTTATCAGTAGATATTGTCGTTAAAGATGTTTCGTTCAATTTTCTCCCTGGCGACACTTGCCGTGCTATGCGTCGCCCTGCTGGCTCTGGTAGATGCTAATCCGCAATTGATGGATCAGTTGGTGAAAAAGTACCAAGTCAACACCAAGACGAGTCTTCCTCAACATGGAAAATGCACTGCCAACAAATTGGCAGTCCGTAAAGAATGGCAAGTTACCCATCCTCCCTATCCATCACTCCCCCGTTTCCAAATTCTCGCTAACATCCTACTCAGGGCCGAGCTCAACCCTCACGAACGTCGCCAATACATCAAAGCCGTGAAATGTCTCCACGACCTCCCCTCCAAAATCTCCCCCACCAAAGCCCCCGGCGCCCGCTCCCGCCTCGACGACTTCCAAGCCGCCCACATAATCAACACCCGAATCATCCACGCAACGGGACTCTTCTTCGCCTGGCATCGTCATTTCCTCTAACTATTCGAAACTGCACTCCGCGAAGAATGCGGTTATCCAGGCGACCAACCGTACTGGGACTGGGCACGCTGGGCCGACTACCCTACCACCGCCAATCCCCTCTACGACGGCTCTGCCACCTCCCTCTCAGGCAACGGTAAATTCATTCCAAACCGCAACGGCACTCTTCAGCCGTTTCCGATCCCCGTCCCTAACCCCCCAGCTATTTACATCCCTCCCGGCACAGGCGGTGGTTACATCTTCTCCGCCCCTTCGTAAACTGGAAACTCCATCTCGGTCCCGTAATCCGGCAGACCGTTCAAAATGGCCAACCCGTCCCTCCGAACCCCCAGCTCGACGGTCTAGGCTACAATCCTCGCCCTATCATCCGCGACTTCAACAACACTCTCATCCAGCAAGGCGCCAGTTACCCCGTTCTCACATCCTTATCAATGAACGCGACATCCATCCATACATTCCATCCGCAGTTCTTCCAGGGCCCGCATCTAGCGGGCCATTCGTTTATTAGCGGGTATGATAATGATCTGTTTACGAGTCCCGGGGATCCGCTGTTTTGGTTCCATCATGCCATGGTAGATCGGGTGTATACTATTTGGCAGGGACTGGATTTTGAGACGAGGGAGTGGGCGTTGGATGGGACGTTGACGCTTGTTGATGGTATGTTTTAAAATCCCTTTCATGTTTTGAGCTTGGTTTTTATTGGGTAGATGGTGGTGACGGTTGTCTGATGATTATTGGTGGAATAGAGAGCTAATTCAAGAATAGTACCACCAAGCCGCAACGCCACGTTGAATGATGCGATGAGTTTTGAGTTTAGTCCTGATATCACGATCAAGCAGGCGATGAGTCCGACGAAGGAGGGGTGTTGTTATATATATTCTTAGGTGGTTGAGGATTATCTTTGGTTATTGGGAGGTTGGTTTGCGACGTTGGTTTTTGTATGGACTTGGTTGCGTCGGGCTGTGAAGTTGAAGTAAAGGTAATAGAGTGGTATACTTCACTGTAAAACCTAGAGTATCTTAGATTCCCAATCATCTGCCTAGAATATACATGTTTCTACTGTCTCGAAGCTCTAAGATAAACTTTTTGGATTACAGCTTTATACAAGTTCTCATACAAAATCCACTTCCGTTCCCTCTCTCCATCAGAAGAAGCCTTCGCGATGCCCTCCAACATCATCAGTCCCCTCGCCACCCACTTGCCCAGCGATACGCGATAAACCACATACGCACCACGGCTTTCCCAGTCCCAAGACTGGAAATAAAACCAAAGAAGCTCTCTTTCTTTGAACCCAACCCCTTTCCACGCGCAAAGCCCACTAATCCCGTCTCACGCTATTTACAAACACGACTTCTCCTCCCCCTTCAACCTTATCGCGATTTAAACAGTTGACCTCAAAAAGAAACCCCTCACAAGGTGTACTTGAAATAGTATGAGAGTATTTTGATATCCTAGTTTTATTACTCAGAAAACCCATCGATAAATACTATATAACTAAAATTATACTACAATATCTAAATCGCATGCTATAACATACTATTGATAGCAACACGTAGTTTAAGTTCTCAGAATCTTGTATAATCTCATATAAACTCGTCATCGCCACCTTAAAACCTCGCCGTCTACATACAATCGTAATAATCCGATATCTACAATACGTATCCTACTTACCATGAAAATAACAGATCATCAGATCTAAAAATCACGTCGTATCACCAAAGTATTACTATTCCAAGCACCGAGATTCGCAACCTAGATTCAACTCACCACATCTCCCTATAGCCAAAAAGCAAATCGAAGATTGTTTCCTCACGATCACTGATATACCATTGTGAGACGTCACTTACAGACATATGTTGCGAGGATGATAGACTTGACTTGGCTCGGATCCGGTGTTGACCGACAACAGTCAACCGTGAAATCCTCAAAGGAAGTCTGGGCGTCAGATAGATTTCTTTTTAAGTGGTGCCGAGATTAGCTAAATCTGCCAGATAGTAATGCAAATTTTAAAGCAGCTGTACGCTATGGCATTCTAGATACATCACCAAACTCCAAAAATGGAAAATGTCATCTCAAATCGCAGGCGATGGATACCATACTGAGCATCACGAGCATCATATGGAAAGGAAAAAGAAAGGATGCCGTTGAACTTTTCGTGAATCAATTATAATTAAACCAGTACCCTAGGAAGAGTGATGATTCTAACCCTTAATCATCACTCTATAAACGCCGATGCCAGGCTTGTTTACAAGAATAGCCACCGCCTGTAAACAACCACCCTGCCCCAACCCCTCATCCATCCTGCTGCCCAATATCACCAGAAGCATCAAACATGAAGTGGCACACTAGCACCGTGTGTATTGACAATGAACTCAGCCTTCTCGATCCCATCAACAGACTCCGCAAGAGTTGGCAGCGTGTTAGATCCATGTTGAGCGCCCTCACTGACAGTCTCAACAGCGCGCTCATCAACGTTGGTTGCATCTTCATCACCTCCAAAAGCTCCCGGAGGTTTCGGCTCATTTGGCTTTCCAGGAATGGTCTTGGGTGGTGGTCTTGGAGGGAAATTAGGACTAGCATCCTCATCAGCAGCATTCGGTAGAGCGCGAGCTGTATTCTTTGCCTCAGTATCAAGGGCAAATACACCAAGAGTTTCCCATGATGCGAGGTCAAGATCTGTTTCTGGCCTCATTCCTGAAGCCTCGATGGCTTGACAAAGTGGACTGACCAAAGGACACTGTTGTCGTTTCGTTGAAAGGGTGCTGTGCTCCTGAGCTGCCATGGCGAAAGCACCAAGACTTTCCCATGTGGCGAGATCGACATCAGTGTCTGGTGTCATGCCCATGTCTTGGATAGCTTGACAGAATGGAGGATTCAATGGACATCGCTTCTGCCGCTTATGAAGGTCGATCTTTGGAATGACAACCTCTCGGCTTTTAAAGCCGCCACAGGTTTTGGCCGCGGGATTTTTGCAGCACCAACCTTTGCACTTTTGTCGAAATACAGCATTTGAAGTTTCCTCTCGAGACTTGATCTGAGGATGAGAGTCTTCTTGTTGAGCAAGCGCCTCTGGCTCTGCTGCAACTTCTGTCGTAGTCTCAAAATCGGAGTCGAGAGCGCTGATCCACTCTTGGTGGCCACCTTCACCTGACTCGTCCTCTGCACCCTCTGCTAGCGTATCGAGATTGGGGTTGAGGGCAGTTTCTGTATCCTCCGTCGCGGCGGCGTCATCAGAGACGACGACAACTTCTGCATCCTCTGTTTTAACATCGGAATCAGAGCCGGCCGCGGCCATCCACTCGCGATGACCACTCTCCCCTTGCTCGTGGACCGCCGTATTAGTCCCACCCGTCAAAAGCGCCGAATTAACAGCCTCCTCGTTAGTCAGACCCATTGCCTCGCAGTACCAGCAGTGTCCTCTTGGACGCCATTGCGTTCGCGGTTGAAGGGGCTACGGCTATTAGTATCTACCTCGTTGGAAAATTGTGGTTATCATACCTTGATTGTCAAATGATCAGCGACGAGTTTTGCTGTGAAATCGCAGAGATCTCTGATGAGACCGTCGTCGGTGGGAAGGGCGGGTTCGAAGACAGGTATGTGGGATCTCGTAGACACAACAACGATGTTGTCGTCATTGGCGTTGGCGAGCTGACATTTTGTGGCTGTCAGTAATCCTACTGAGAGGAGGTACGTCCACTTGGCCATGTAGTAGAGAGCAAATCCAGCGAACAACCAACGATATGAATACAGAAGTCCGAGAGTGTTTTTGATATTGAACATGAGTATAGTATGCTCGAACGGAATTATATGCTTGTGGATAGTGTATAGCAGTGCATCGAAATGAAGAATTCGATATGATGATGTCGAAGTGTCGAAGTGGAAGAGGAAAAGAGAAGAGAAAAGAAGATCTCTGGAATCTGAGAGAAGAACTGGCGAGGAAGGAAGGAACAGATTGATTGTAGCAAAATTCCAGTGTTCATAAGGAAGGCACCTCCCACTATAGCACGAAGTACGCTCACCTGAGACACACATTCGAGTGCGAGTGAACCAGACAGGTCTAGCCACAGAGGCACAAATAATACGCCAACAACCATTAGAATACAATTAGCTATCCTAGGAGGAATGTTCAAAATGTAGGCACATCGCAAGTCACCGTTGACAATGCAAGCCATTACGTAGAAAGTCGACGGATTTGCCGCACCCACCTGACCCACCTGTAGAGGGTATCCAATCTTTTCATCTACTGATCCCATATGCCTCTGAACTCCAGGAGATCCCTTTGGCCGTATATCTCACCAGCAACTGTCAGAATCATGTCCACCGTCGCTTTAGTGTTCCATTGAGGGTCTTCCGTGGGTGTTACTACTTCCTGGGCCGTCTGATTGTCATTCATCGACGCGCTAAGCGTGCTCATCATACGCTCTTTGGCTGCTGCCAGCTCTTCCGCTGTTAAAACTTTCGGAATTTCAGTGGCAACAGAAGAAGTTTCCGCATCTTGTTGGCTCGAACTTCCAGCTGCCGAAGACTCGGTTTCTGCTGCTCCTGCTGACATACTGTGCAGCAGTAGGTCCTCACCTATTGAAACCTGCTCGCCAGCTGCAAGGGATGGCTCGTCATTTTCGTCAAGGAAATCGAGAGCATCAGAAGCCAAGTCATCAGTCATTTCAGTTTCTGCCTCGTTGACAAATGGAATGGGCGAGTGTTCTTCGTCATCGTCTTCGAGGCTAGGATTCAGTTCATCCATACCTTCGTTCGTGGAAGCATCATCTTTCAAACCAAGTCCTACCAAGACTGCTTTCTTTCCTAGCTCTCTAACGACACCGATTTCTTCGCTGTTCAGCTCACCACGGTCCGGAAGCTTGGCAAGGAGACCCCACACCCATCGGCTCAAGCCTAGTTCGATCTTCTTTCCGCGTTGTAATACATTGCCTCCTGATAATAATCCGAGTAGCCGCAAGACCGTACTCTTGTTCATACAGGCAACCTGGGCGGGCATTGGTTCAATCGTCTTCATCTTCCACCGCCACCATCGCACAAGTGATGTATTTAAAGGACCAACTTCGGTAGGATGATCGTCATCGAGCGCGTTGATCACATCGTCCGGAGGGGTTTGCAATAATTGGGCCTGAAGCTCTTCAAACCGTGTCAGGATCGAGTCGAAGTAGATAAGGTTTTCGTCGTGGGAGGTTTCGGCATCCTCGTAGGTTTGCGCTGGATGCTCGTCCGTTGCATAATATGCGCCATCTCCGTAGAATGCCCCATGATCTCCGCGATTGTAATGGCTCTCATAGTCGCCATCGTCCTTGTCTTCTTTGGGCGCGACCAACAGATTTGGAATTCCACTGGCTTCTTCTCTATTGGGCAATTCTGGTCAGCAAAAGACTAGTTGGGTAGAGGATTTAGCAAAATCGACGAATTGTATGTAAACATGACCTTACCTTACTGATCTTAGATACGCGATCGCGTCCATATCCTCATCGTAATTCAGAGTTCCTTCATCATCGCCGTTCGTTTCATCGTCGAGTCCTGGTATGGCACTACGCTGACCATATGTTGGATCGACGCGAGCATATGCCTCTCCAGGTGCCCGAGCACGCGACTTGTTGCTTTGCGAAGGGCCGTCTTCATGGTGTTTGCGCTTAGAAGCTGCCATACCTGTATTGATGATATGAGGTTATAATAGATACCTAAAGATATGTTTTTGCAGTATTGATAGGGTTGTGGAGGAATGCAGTTATCCAACAAACCAGCAGAGGGTCATCAAATAATCGTCGTCGTGCTGCCCTTGTAAGGTTAGCCCCCGATTCCCGGCCCGAGCCGCCAGAAGACCGAGCTAAAATCGTCATCGTCAACTCCATTACGTTCCCCATTGACGATTCTTCTGTTTCTTGCCAACAACACTTACTGCTTTTGCCATCACAACCTCGATTTGGAACCTCATTACCTCTACTGTATACCACAGATGTCCGCACTCGCTCCTATGGCTTTTTCCAACTTTATCTGGCCCTGATCGGCACAATTCTATTGCAGAAAACCATCCCACCACCCCCACCACCAGGAAATCATGGCCCTCGATGCCCAAAGCAACTGGGATGTGGAAATGTCCCAGCCTCTCAAAATCCCAATTCGAAGCGTTAACGCAAATTTGTTATATGCTGCTGGTCCTTCAGATCCGTCTCATGCTCATCGGCGCCCTGAACCCTCCCGCGAAATCCATCTCCCGCTTGAGATAATCACCCAGATCCTCGAATATATACCGCGAACCTTTGCAATGCAACGTACTCTATGGGCCTGCACGCTAGTATCGCGTCTGTGGTATGCGTCAAGCATTGCGCTTCTTTACGAGCACCCATACTTGAGTGGCGCAAGTTTCAACGCATTTGTTCGAACGATATGCCCCTCCAAGAATGCTCATATCCGGCCATCGTCTCTCTCAGTTCTCGTCAGACATCTTGATATGTCTTCGCTGGTACATAATAGCAGCAGAAGTCTTACGGCACGGTTATTGGGACGATTAAAGGGAAACCTCGAGAGTTTCTTAGCTCCACAAGCTAGTTTCGGCATCAACAGCTTTGCAGCGCTTAGCAAATGTACGAAGCTCAAGATGCTGAATCTGAGTCTGATTTCTGCTTCGATCCCGAACAAGTTACTATTTCAAACATTAAAATCGTTGCAAGACCTTGAGGTCCTTTTTTTCCCGAGAAGTTCTGGGGGTGACAAGTCTACCATCAAAGAAGTCTACGTATGGCCGCCGAGGATGAAAGCTCTCCATCTGGCTGGCGGGATTGATGACAATTTCATACTCGATCACTTGTCTGATGTTCCAGACTGTACGGAGAGGCTGAGCGTACAGCACTGCACCCAAGTCCATGCCCACGCCTTGCTCACTGCTCTCGAATCGATTGGTCCCAGACTCCGAGAGCTAACGATCAGATATCCAATGTCGCGATTAGAATCGGGGCAACTTGACACGTTGCTGATGATTTGTCCCAATCTCCTTGCTCTGAGAACTTTTGCGGAGTATGTGACCAACGATCTTCTATCTTTTGTGTCGAAGCACCCGTTACGAATACTCGATGTAGAAGCAACCCCTTCATATCTGGCGGAGGGTGCTCTTCGTCCTGAGACTCTCTACATGGCTGTTGAAGATGATCTACTGCCGGATCTCAGGAGCGTACGTGTAAGTAAGAGGCTTGGGTGGAGGGAAACTCCAGCCTCACGGCAAGATGTCATTGATCTAGAGGAAGCGATGAACGATCACGAGTCGGAAAACCCTCTCGGCTTGTGGACGGGCGTCTGGCAGGGTGACTAATAAATATTATAATTCAATGAAAACTTGTTCGTTCACAGCTTCTGCCTAACTTCGTTGTTTGGAGACTTCACTTTCGCTTTGAAGTTGTCGCTTCGTCTTCAATCACTACGCTTACGTGTTTGATTGTAGACCTCTCATCACTACAACACTAACTTCTCCGTATCTTATACTCTTCAACACTACCGATCTCAACATCAATAAAATCTGTCCACCCATTTCACGGATTGGACTATTAGCCACTCATCTTCCGTCCTGTCAATGAAATTCGTCATCTCATCAACGAATGCTAGTATTATTACGGAAGAGCCCCCAAGCAATATTTCGCAAGGTGAAGATTACTGTTAGATTAATTTTGGTGAGTTTCAAGCTCGAGAATATTATCATTGACTGCGTTCAGGATGCATTATCTCATTTAATATCCTTATTCAACTATTTTCAATTCTTTTACATACAAAAACTACGTCTTTGGAAAGCTGAGTAGCACTTTCAACCACATCAAGATTTTATCATGCAAGATAAATGACAGCTCAAAGCCGATTCTGCACCCGCTGCCATTCCAAGCATACAGCTCTTGGCTCCAGCCAGTATCTCACTGTCCTGAAGGATACTTCTTTAAGCCAGCTGTTCGTTTCAAAAGTTGAATAGCTGCATCGCTTCCTTCCATGATTACTAGTCCATCATCACCCCACATTCGGCTCATGGTTACAGCGCTATATATGTCCCGAGAGACCTTTACAGTTTTAGTTCACAGTTCGAAAGCATTGTTGCGGAGTCAACAGAATTTGGAAAGCTTCCAAACACGGGATTTCATTGTGGCCAGCTCGAATGAAACACAGATGGACATACAATATCAGATATGAACCTTCACAGCGACAGCCGCCGCAATGACGGTCATCCTTTCAACGACCAATCTCGCATATTCATCGACCTTACCGTCGACGACCAGTGCAGTACGAATTCTAAAGCCTCCAGTACTATTTCAGATCAAATTTCTAGCGGTTCAGCATTGGCACTTAAGCAGCAATCCATGGAGGTGTCTCGTGTTACTAACCAGGAAACAGTCGTTCCTCTTCAGCCCCTCGGACCTACCGACTTCTACACAGTTCTGAAACGATCTTTTATAAAAGAAGAAATGATTACTTCCATCGTTGAAGACATCTTCTTGGATCGTGATGAAGCCAATTACTGCGCTCGAGCTCTAGCGGAGTCTGAGGCTCAGAGAAGATGCACCAGCTCCACTAATTTCACCGATCAAGAACATTTATACAAGGCGAAGATCACTTTTAACGAGAAAGCTCCTTACGACGTGATTACCGTGTTCATTGAGCTGGGAAAGGTAAAGACTAAGAATAAGTCAATGGACGATTCATCACCCCAAACTTTGGATGGAATCACATTGTCACTAGAATTGAGCGCTTCAGGATCAAAGAAATGTTCTGAGTTGTGCTCCCCATCAACCACGAGTAGTTCGCATCACCCAATAATTGAAGGACAACTTCTACCTGCTGCTGATGTCTCTGAGCGAGTGAGGGATGAAAATCTTGATTCATCCGCTCTCAGCGGAGATTTTGGCAATGATGCTGAACCTCAGACCCAACACGGCTTACCAACAGGAGCATCAGACAAGACTTAGACTTCAACTTCAACCACAACCAGACAGTTTCCAATCCACCATCATGAGCAACAACATCCACCAAAACCCGAACTAATCACTCCCCTCCTCACCCCTCTCAAACTCAGAAGAAAATCCGCTCCATCACCAACTATCTCCATCCCCAAAAGAAAAGCCCTCCTCACATCCCCTTCTCGGCCCGCAAAACTCACAACCGACCTCGCAGCCTGGCTCAAATCCACCCGCTCCCTACTTTCCCCCTTCCTTTGCGAAAATGAATGCTGGTTCCATCCTTCGCCTCCACCACCGTATCGCACTGCTTCCGGATTACGACCTTATGGTACGATTTCGAAGAAATTCAACTTTCCTTATCCTTTAAAATCACTCTCCGCGGGGAATGAGCATGGATTGGTAGCGCAGGATGCGTCAGCGGGGTTGGTAAATATATCCATACCATATGGTATAGCTCATCACATCATTTATAGGACGATGAGTAAACGACAGATGGACGGCTGGGTTAATAAGAAGTGGCACGCGAGTCATCTGTGTGGGAATTGGAGTTGTGTTAATGCGAAGCATATTTATGTGGAGGAGGGGAGGGTTAATGCGGGGAGGAATGCGTGTTTTATGCATAGGTGAGTGCAGAATCTCAAATTTCTGGGTTGGACCTTTGGAGAGATTGGAACTTTTAGAGGAAATTCGAGTTTTTTGGGGTGGGTGCTAATGATGGGATACAGGGACGAGTGTAGACATGATCCTAGGTGTTTGAAGGAATTAAAGAGGGAACTTGATGTTTTCGGGAGGGTTGTTGGGGGTGGTGATGAGTGGGATGTTGAGGTTGCGAAGATAGGGAATTCGATGGAGGCGAGCGAAGGGGAGAGAAACGGTGATGGGGATGGGGAGGAGGATGATCGGATGGAGTGGGATGATTGGAATGGGAGTGGATTTTTCGAGGACGGATATGGGGAGGAAGGGGAGGTGGTGGGTGGTGGCAATGTATCTGAGGGAGACGAGGGGCAGGCACTAATGGGTGATGGTGGCGATGCCCATGATGACGGTTGCGGTGTAAATGATGAGTGATGAGGGATGAATATAAATGCGGGACGCAGGAAAAGTATCAAACATTAGAACTATTACTTATGGGTCGAAATGACTGTTTACCAGATAGCGGTAGAGTAGAGTTTAAGAGCCTTATCTCATATCTTTGAAAGCTTCACATCTACTAGAGTATTCTCCTGAAGAAGCTACTATACCACCTAGAAATTTACGTTGCTTATTACCATTTTAAATTAGCACTAATTGAATTACTAAATAACTTATATAATTTTGAAACAATACATTAGTTTTCACTGTTTTCATAACAGTATTTCGTCAGTTATCGCTAGGTTCTATTAATAATATTCTATTTTACTTAAAACAAATACATAATGTTCTTTTTCTAGCGAGGCGTAAGATTTGCGGTATTAGATAAGAAGAAAAAGGTTTACTCAGCGTCTGTGAGTCATTAAAACATAGTCTGTAAAGTAGAAGAATACTAAATGGATAAGGCAATAGTTTAATCGAGAATATTGCGTTAGGCAGCTACGTTTGTGACAGGATAAGAGGAATTCGGTCGCGGTTAAGTAGGAAATAGTTGGATTGTTGTACTTTTAGAAGTAAGGACTTACTTCTAATAGGGATTATTTAATCTATTTTCAAAAACAGGTTTATAATATTTCTACTTATTAAGTACAAAATTTTAACATTTATTAGTTTTACTTATCTCTTTATGTAAGATACCTACCCACCGCTAAATTCTTTTTTATAGTAAGGGTAAGGCGTTTGAGTGTTAGATAAGCAGAAAACATCTAGATTTATATAAAAAGAGGTTAGGGACTTGTTAAGGATAGGTTGTTAATGATCGATCTCTGAATAGTTTAAAATGTTTTGTACTATACTAAGTAACAAATCTCAAATTTTACACCTCACCTAGTAGACTTCTTCCTGCGCCTAAAGAATTCCACAAACCACCTATCACTTAGTTAACTATACCTTATTCACTTTAAAAATCTTTCCACAGCAAAGACTCCTCGCACTACTAATTTAGCTCCTTTATTTTCTTCATTTATCTTCACCCACGCCTTCAGTCATTTTACTAGTTACGGCAATTTTATTTAATACATAGTATTATATTTCTATAATCTATTTCCCTCTATCGAAGGTTCTTAATCCAATTGACCATCCTATCTTCCTCAACAACCCTAGCTCCCTGATCAAGCAGTGACCTGTTCGGTATAAAATCAACGCTTGGATCATAGGCAATCTCAAACCCGGGATTCTGCACATCGATCCTCGCAGCATTCTTGACCTGCAACTGTTTCTTGCCCTTCTTCTTCTTCTTCTCGGGCTCAGGTTCAGCCTGTGCGGGAATCGCGACGACTTGTTGTGTATCAGTCTTGCGCTTCTTCGCCGGCGGTTCAGCTGCAGTCGTTCCAGCAGCTCGCTTACCTGCTGAAGTAGAAGAAGGTTCATCGTCGGAAGTCAGTGTGAGATCAGCGGTTCCGTTTGTGACTGTAGTAACTGGGTCAGCTGGACCGACTGGCATGCTATCCTGAGCTCTGAAGAAAGTTCCGCAGCGGACTTCCTTGTGATAAGCCAGTTGGCGGTCTTTATCTGGGTCAGGTTTACCAATGTAATCAATAACCATCTGTGCGATCCAGCGACGAGGAAACTCAAGTGTACCCTTCTCATTGATCCAGCCGAATCCGATTTCTTGGTCGTCTAGTTCATTGTACCATTCAAAGCGCTCGGTCCGGTATCCTGGGTCACGCTTGAACTGAGTTTTATCCTCGAGTTCCTCGAACGTCTTGCGCATGAAATACCGCAATCTAAATTCTTGCAAATTCTGCAGCGTGCCGAAGACAGCGAGGGCTTGATCGGAGATCATCTCGGGGTTGATGAGATCCATCCTAGCTTTTGTGAAGCGCAGACTAGGGTACATGACGCCGCATGCGCGAAGGTAGATGTTCTCGGGTGGAAGGAGGTCGAGTTCGCAGTATCTGGGCATGCGATGGCGAAGTGGGTGGTTTTTGTCGCGGAGGACCGAGTCTTCGTAGACGCCACCGCCGGTGCCGAAATGAGGGTGACGACCTGAGAAGACAAGTGCAGAACCGGCTGGGAGTGTGCAGGTTAGTCGCACGCTTGTGATGTTAAACCGGCCGGGAAAGTAATCTTCAGGGTAGTTTGACAGGTTGATCATGACTGTGAAGGCGAGAGGGTTGTCGCCGCCATCGATGTGGAGACCGCCAAATTGCTTGATGTCGTCTGAAAGATCTCCATCTTGCTCGACGCTGACTGATGAGGAATTCAGCTGAATGGCGTTCAACTCTTGATTGTCGTGGTGGCCTATAGTGATAGCCGCGTTACAAGCCCAATCTCTAACTAAAGTGTCAGTATTTCTCTCGGGAAACTTGTACTTGAGAATGCGTGCTCCAGTCTTGGAGAGATGAGCATCGAACTTGTAATTCTCGGGTCTCATCTTGCAAGCAATTGATCCAAGTTGAACTGTTCGTTTGTATCTACCTTCAGTTGCAGCACGGTCATACGAGCGTCCTCTCTGCTCTGGGTGCTTTGTCTTGGACCACGCTTTGCATTGCGCTTCAAAGTCAGGATGGGTGATCATCTTTCTCAATTCCTGGATGTCTTTCCAGCAGCCCATCTCTTGCATGTCTTGGGGAGTTGCTACTGCGGCAAAGGGAATTAGTGTGCCATATTTAGTCCGGATATAGTGGCACAATCCCGTCATCTCGGTGTACCCTTCATGGTCTAGTTCTCTCTGGGTCAAGAGACGTCTTCGATTGAGAATGTCCGGTACACTTCGACTAAGCGTCAGTCGTCGAGTAGAGTTCTTTTGACCTTCGAATGTTGGTTTCAGTTCGTGTATCCAATAAGGTGGTTTGCCTTCTGTTTGAATACGTTGACGGGTAAACATACCGTCGTTCGATATGTCCTTGAACATTGTGTCTTGATTGGTGTTGATTACACTTGAGTCCATCGCAAGGAATCTGATGCGGTACTTACGATTTGCGTTATGTATGTGAAAAGGTAGAGTTTTGCTGATTGGAGAGATTCGTTAAATAAAAATGTGGAATGAAAACGAGGAGCCTTTATATACCTAGGTAGACAACAAAGAATGAAGAGAACAGTTGATGTGAAATAGAACACAGAACAGGACGGGGCATGACACGAGAACAGGAAGTGTGATTTATCACTCGCAGTCATGAGCAGATTACAAAGAAGAGCTCGTGACATACAGGAGCATGCAAAACCCGCTTCCCTCCTCCATGAAACCTCCCTATGTATCGGAACTCAAGCTCGCTTATAAGTGGACTTAGACTAGTAACCTAACTTTATTAGACTTAGTGGAATCCTCAGTAACATGCCCAAAGAGAAATAAAGCTCTCTTATATCAAGTTGGGAAAAAGAAAACAGCTAAATTAGATAAACTGGAACATGGCGTTTTGATTCTTTCTGTCGAATGGAATCCCATGATTGCTCATGCATTGCTTAGTAATCCAATATATCAAATCAGCTAACTGACCCGCCTCGCGGAGGACAAAATAACTGTCAGTCACATGCTCCCTAATCTTGGACTAGATAAGTTGACTTCGAATAGAGCGTCAGAAGTCTTATTTACTTAAAATAATAGACAAAATATCTCATATTGTTCCAAATTAATCCACTAAATAACGATATTTCGTCAACTTAATCGAAGAAATACCGTGTTTCGACTGCCACTTATTTTGTCCACCGCGAGCCCGCGAAACCTCGTCGCGAGCTTATTGGCGCGGTTCATGAACCTTGCACACAAAAAAGTGTAGAACTCGTGTAACCACGGTAGAACCCCGCATCGACATCCAAGTGCCACCTCGACGTCGCCTCTATAGTATCGACCAAGATGACACCACTATGTAAGTTTTTTGCAAACGGTTACTGCAGAAATGGAGACTCTTGTAACTTCATCCATGACCCAAACACAAGCACTATACAAGACCTCGCACCCGTAGCTTCACTCTTATCGACCACGGAAAAGCTCAACCTCAACTTATCAGCTGTGGCTTCTCGCAATGAGGAGGCCAAACCCGTTCAAACATGCCGTTTCTTCTTGCAAGGAAGATGCAATAAAGGCAAAGGGTGTCGATACAATCACGACCCAACCATACCGTTGCCGCAACAATCCCTTCTTGAGGTAGCATCCGTAGATTATCCTCAAATACCAATCGATACTCGGTCAATTGTTCGTTGCAAATTCCTGTCGAGTCCAGGAGGTTGCCAAAACAATCTTTGTCCATATCTGCACTCTGTGTATGATTCTGGTGTGGAAAAGAAAGCGACTGGTGAAGAGGTAAGCAGTCGCTCGCTAAACTTTCAGGAGCCAGAATTAATTTAATAAGGAGGATGAAGAGCAGGCGGACGACTTCATTCGGAATCTTTTAGGAGCGACGGTCTACTTCGATGAAGTTGGCCACATTCAGAAAGTCTCCTTCCCGACTGACTTCTCACTTGCATGCATTACTGGGTTTGTCCGAGAAACCACCCCCGAGGCACTCATTAATACTCTTCGCGGATTCGGCTTTAACATAACTGTCGATTGCGTCCGTATCCTTCGGCCCACGGCATCATCGGAACCGAAGACAACCGTGAAAGTAGAAGACCCGCTCTTTGCTAGAGAGCTGACTTTGAGGCTCGAAAATCAGAGGTCGACCCTCAGGGCAGTTCCAGTGCCCGTCAATTCTCAGCAGACAAATTGCAGAAAGGTGTACATATCCTGGCACAAATCTACTCGAAGTGTGTGGGTCAATTTCGGCAGCAGTGAAATAGCGAACAGAGTTGCGCAGAAAATTAATGAAGGTAGGTACAAATGTCTGGGCCAGTCTGTCAAATCTTCTCTGGCAAAGTTGAGTCCAAGCCGAACGCGACGACGCAATCATTCTAACCCTGTAGCTTGGACCATAGTCCTGAGTGATGTGCCCAGCGATGCGACTCCTAAAGACGTTGAGGAGAGTATCAAGTCCCCTTATGACAAGCCCCGACACATTAAGCTTGGACCAATTAGTTATGAAGCTTCTGATGCAGAGGTCAGCGTTGTCGTCAGGTCCTCCCTGGAAAAGCATGGTCCACTCGAGAGCTTCTACCTCGCCCCCACAAACAAGGGAAAGCGGGTGAAAGCCACGGCTTTGTTTGCAGATGAAGCAGACGCCAGATTGGCACGCTCGCTAAACAACTGCCCCATTAATATTTTAAAGAAGGGTAAGTTGACCGTCGCTATTATCCAGTCGGCCAAAATCAAGGTTTCTACCGCTGTCTACACTGCTACAAAGGGCGAACTTGATGCGGAAAGCAAGACTTGGGAAGAGCAGCACCTGCGGCTTCACATTTATCAAGATGCTGTAAAGCGGTTCACGACATTAAAGATTGAGGGCAGCAGTACGCAAGATATAGCTCATGCGCGCAACACGCTTGATCGGATTTTGAGCGGCATTGTATTGAAGGATGGGGAGAATATAGTCTGGGATCCATCGTTCAGCAGTAATGGGAGAGCATATAAGAGGTTGAAGTCAATCGAGAAGGAACTCCATATCCTCATCGTAAGGGACAAAATAAGGCGCCAGCTGCAGTATTATGGTGCTTCCGAAACTGTCCAGTACGCCGTTCAAGAGATCGTCGTGCTGAAAGAAGAATTTTCTAAGAACCTTGACATAGAGAAGGATCAGCATCATACAGATTCGGCAATTGTGAGTGGGGGTCGTACTCTTGAAATCCGCTCCTCGCTGGCTGCCTTATCTACACCTGACGGAAACTGCCCAATCTGCTTCGATGATCCCGATACACCAGTTAGAACCTTATGTAAGCACACGTACTGCCTCGAATGCTTTGAGAATTGCTGCACATCCGCCCCCTCGACAAGCACAAACGGGTTTCGAATCCAGTGCTATGGCGACGGAGGGAATTGCCCAGGGGTTTTTACTCTAGCGGAGTTGAAGGACCATCTCTCCTCGACCGCCTTTGAATCCGTCCTTAAGTCATCCTTTGATGAATACGTTCAGTGCCACCCTAAAGATTTCCACTACTGTCCAACTCCGGGTTGTGGCTATGTCTACCGCTGCACGTCGGCCTCCAACTCGAAGCCTCCAGCACACACCTGTCCAAACTGTTTGGAGCTCCTATGCACTTATTGCCACGCGCGGCATGGCGACTATACATGTGCAGAATACAAAGACATTGAATCAGGTGGTTACGAGGCGCTAGAGAAGCTAAAGAAAGAACTTAACATCAAAGATTGTCCTAATTGCAAGACACCAATGGAAAAGACAGAGGGGTGCAATCATATGACTTGCGGAGGCTGTAAAGCGCACATTTGCTGGGTTTGCATGGCACTCTTCGAAACAAGTGGTCCTTGCTATGCGCATATGACCGAGCAACATGGTGGCATCGGCCTTCAAGAACTCAATCGTCTGGTGAATTGGTGATGGCTCAAATCAAAGCAAGGAAATAAAAATAATTTCATATGGGGAAACTAGTTTGCTAGGTCCGAATTATTATGGAAAGCCAATGTGGCTCGTGAATAGTATGTCTCATCATACAGAATCTGGATCATTGCAGTACCGCTATTTAAAGTGACTCCACTGACGTAGAACTTTGCGGGGAATTCATTTGCGTATCACCGTGAAGATAATAATGCAGCGTAGGCATTAAAGTCTTGCTTGATACCAGTTGTAGAAATGGAGTAACCATAGTTTTTACAAATGAGTGTATCCTGCCCACCCTGAGCGAGGCAAAGTCTTTGGTAGCTGCAACCAGGAAGAAGCCGGTTCTGTAAGCGACTGTATTTGCGTTAAGAAACCATGATGGGAGCCTGTTAGATCCAGAGATCCATGTTGACGGACCAATGGTTGTTGCATCATACATATCTGTCGGCTTAGCACGGCAACATGTAGACGGACAAATGAACTGCGGAATCAGAGATACCAGTGGTCGTACATAACTCATTTCGCCACCAAGCTGATATAAAAAGGAAGCTTAATATAGTCGGACCGAGCAGAGTGAAATAGGTTTCGAGCTAAAGTTAAGTCCTCGTGTCACTTGGCATCGGCTCGAGTTCTGACAATGTGACTATCCTCTTCCCTTTGTCAAATTAGAACAATAAACTCGAATTTGCTGAAACAATTAGGAAAGAGCACCTCCGGGAGTATAGCTGCCAGAATGCTAAGACTGGCCGTTTTGGTGCCGTACGAGAACAGTGCGGCGGAGTTTTAACAAACCAGTGTTCTCGACTCTAGTTAGCAGATACTGAAAAAAACATTTATAAAACACTCAAAGTCTGTGACACAAATGTAGCCACGCGCTGGCGAAACCGTAAGCTCGGTCAGTTGAAAAGCACTGTCTTGTTAGGAAAAGAAATACGGGACGACATGAGGTGTCGTCGGTCGGCGTCTCCACCAGAAAATACGATGTGGGGGCAGCAAACGCAAAGGTGTGAATTTAGAATCACCCAGGGCGACACCGACACAATGCACGGACCACCAGAGCCTGTTCTTCAGCTGCTCCAGCTGTTCACACACCTGAGGAATTGTGTTCATCATTTTCATATCAATTTCTATGTCATTTTCCAGGACTCCCTACCAATAAGACATGTTGGCTTTGTTATCTAGACATAGATGTAACAGAAATCGCCATTGTTCCCTCCAATGGGATTCATCATATCCCACGTCTTGGATTTCGGGGCCGTCCACTTCAAATCGACGGTGTCACCCTTGCTTGGATTCCCAGAGAGGACATTCATTCTATTTTCGGGATCTTGCATCTTCCAAATCCACCAGATTCGATCAATCATACCATGATGGAAGTAGAAAACAGGGTCGCCAGGAGATGAGTAGAAGTCCTACGATCACGGAAACGTATGGTCAGCTTGAAGGATCATGATACGCGACTGGTTTCCTGAGGAGAAAAAAGAATTCGAAACACTTACGCCTCCAGGATCTCCGCCAATCGTATAGCTACAACCTGTTAGTTGATGAAACATGATCTATTCGAGAGAATTCAACGTACTGCCCGCCCATATGCACTCCCCAGTCGTTCCTGCTAGCATTTCCTAGCATGTTGGCTTGAAAGTCTTCAATGTTATTATTCTCGGTGATCAAAGAATAAGTGTAGTTGTCAAAAGTAACTGCGGCAGAGTACTTATTGACATCTCGTCGTAAGCACCGGGGATTAGACCCAAAGTTGTCGGCACGTGGATTCGGAGGTAAGTCATTAACAATCTTCCCGAACGGTCCTAAGCTAACAACCATACTAGAGATTATTAGCATCGTATCTTTGCAATATCAGTGTGATCTTGTGGTTTCTACTCTTTGAATGGTCCTTCAGTCACACAACCACCACCGCCGGCTGATGGGATCATATCGTACGGTGGCTTGAAGCTCATAGATGGTATTCCGGGATATTCACTTGGAAGTCCGTTTCCGCCCATGCTTGAGTCATTGCCGTTAAAAAGGGGCGAGTTTATTGGATCTGCAGCATATCGCGCCCAGTTCCAATATGGTTGATACCCTGTATATCCGCATTCGTCGCGGAGAGCTTTCTCGTATGCCCAGATGTACAATCGATGGGCCGTGAAAAGATGTGGCTTCACAGAAGTCGTCAGTGGTTGAATCTTTTCAGAATGCTTTCGTCTCTAGGCTTACCGTTGAATGCAACTCTGGAGCCATTGACTCGTGCGTAGCTACAAAGTCGTCGAATCGATTCAAAGCTCCAGGATACTTGTCTCGTGGAGAAATGGGAGGCTTTTTCTGCAGACACAAAACAGCTGCGATGTATTCCTTTCTTTGTCCTTCCGAGAGGTCACTCCTTTGGAACGATCAGCATCAGTGCATCAAGCTGGACTATACAACCGTGGCTTGATAAAACTAGTAAAAAGTCCGATCATACCACTCATATCTCCTTGCAGCATTTTCGAGCGTGCAGTTAGAGTTGTTCGGGTGCTTGGCCAAGTAAGCCTCAAACTTGGCTAAGCTAGCCTCTTCGAGCTTGTCGGTGTCGTCAAGAGGATATGGACCGTCCGTTCTTCTATGCATTGCGGCTTGTCAACTGATTGCTCACTCATTGAGGTGATCAAATTTTACTTGCCGGTTGAGACTGAACGGCTTTTTTGTTACCAGTCCTATCACTCCATCAGAAGCGATGCACGATACCAGGAATAAGGTCTTGAACAACATTCTATATTTTCAGAATGTAAAGTAGTTTATGATAATCTGAGCAAGTCTCCGCTAACAATAACGTCTTCTTACTTGCTATTATACTTCTATTATCTGGATTATACTTTCCTTCGGACCGGCTTGTGCCTCCCTGAAGCGATCACCACTGCACGTCAGAATTGCTATAGTACACATTGATTATTCAATATGGATTGATATCGCCTGCGACCAAAGAGATTCTATATCAGAAACACAGAGTACAACCAAGATGCGGAGATATACCAATTCTATTGTACTCGGCAGCATTTTGGGGTTTGCGGGCCAATCGAGTGTTCTCGGCATGTAAATTCGTGTGGCAGCGAATTTAGCCCGAACTGTTCATGCCGGTATTATCAAAACAATGAGAGCGAGGACTCGGCACTTTACTCCTCAAGACTCCGGAAGGATCAACGTTTCAACGTTCGACCAAGTTTATGTGGTACGTCAAATGAGGTGGGAAAGTGAGCTTCATGAGCCATTTGACATCTTCTGCGAAAAGCGTTGATTGATACAACAGGCAGTTCGAATATTGGAATCTCGACATTTTTTTTTCCATTTCCGTCTTTGAACCTGAGCTGAGCCCTGAGTGTATCATTTTCCAGAGTACCTAGACCCTAGTGAAATAATTTACCTGGTCCGTAAGATCAACGAAGCCCACTGACTTCTACGCACCCTCTTCTAGCCCACCTTCCCAATTACACTCACCCTAACGCCCAAAGAATCCAACCTTGGCGTCGCAACGTGATAGTCGTGCAAAAACCTCACATCTTTTTCATCCGTACCCACCAACTCCATATCCCACCTCGACATCTCCTTAATCGCCATCACCAGCTCCGCATCCGCTAAATGCATACCAATACACTGTCTGGGTCCCTTACTAAACGCCAACATGTACTTCTTATTCTCGATGCCTTGTCCGAGCCAGCGATCAGGGTTGAAAGTCCAGGGGGAGTTGAATATGGACTCGTTGGTGTGGACGAGGAGAGTGGATGTGCTGATAGGTGTTCCGGGGGGGAGGTCGTAGGTTTTTTGTGAGGAGGGGTTGGTGTAGGAGAGGGTTTCGGATGGGGAGATGCGGGGATTGCGGCCTGTAAGGCCGAAGGAGAGGCGGTTTGCTTCGAGGGCAATGGCGTGGAGGTATGGAATTTGGTCTAGGTCTGTGAGGCTTGCATTGGGGTTTGCTGAGAGCTCAGTACGGAGCTTGGTCATGATCTCTGGGTTTGCGAGGAGGTGGTAGTGTGCTATGCTGATTGATTTCGCGGTTGATTCAGTACCTGTGTGCTTTTAGTTAAGAATAATATCAAGCGGTGGGGTGGTGGTTGGGGTGGTGATGTACCAGCCATGACAAGTAGAGTTGCTTCATCCTCAAGTCTCTGCACCGTCTTTTCAGAGGCCGGAAGTGTCGGGCTATCTCTGAGCTCGACGAACACTGAATGGTGGTTCTCATTGCCAGCTTTACTGTCCAGTGCCTGTTGTACTTCCTGGCGGATTATCTACTCATCGAGAGTGTTTAAGTAAAAGCTTATCATGATCTGACGTTGAGCGGCTAACCTGTCTAAACTTTAACATATCTTTAACGCCTTGCGGAATCCAACGGCCTGACAAACTGGGTGGAAGCATGCGAACCACTGTTCGCACCCAAGAAAAATGAAGACTGAACTTAACGCCCCTCAATACACCCGCTACATTACTCCCCATGCTTGCCGCGCGATCAGGATTCGCAAGTACATTCTGCTTATGGCCGAAACAATACTGATTAACGATGCTGATGGATATTAGCATTCTATTCCTCGAGCATGACAGTGATGACTTGCTCGCTTGAAAAGGCAAAGTAAAGATCCGATAAATTTACCACGTCGCCCGTGTTTTGGCTGACGGAGAAGATTTCGTCTAACTGAGAGATTTTGTTTTGTATTTGCGGCGCAAAATTCAACACGCTTTTTTTGGAGAAGAAGGGATTAAGCGATTCCCGTCTTTTGCGATGGAGGTCATGGTCAACCGCGGCTCCGATTGAAGTGTTGATACCGAGTGCCTTGACTTTCTCGAAATCTTTGTTCCGCTTAAAGTGCGGTCTTGGTGCATATATCGTATTCAAAAATTCAACATCAGATATGGAGACTTCTCGAGGTGTGATGCGAACGATTGGACCTGTGTAGAAATAGTTTAGAAACGAAGTGTAGACTTGGAGAACCTGGTCTCCAGGACATACCATATTTCTCGTGTAGCTGCTTGATTTTGAACACGTATTGGCCGGGCTTGAAAACATCGTAGTAGCACTCATACCAGCTTGTCAGTGGCGCAAGGCGTGGTCCAGGTATGTTTGCCAGCGGCGAGAGCAAGCTTCGGGAAAAGAGTGTGTAGAAGATGCTAACTACTTGAGCGACAGCTAAAGCAAGGAACAAATTCAACAAAGTAACAAAAGCCATGGCGAACGGTCTTGGGTTTGTTGTTTTCTTTCATGGGTCTCGTCGATACTGTGCTGTATTGTCGCGGGTGTAGGATAATCAATACCGTATGTGGGGTCAACAAAACCACAAAGAGATACCGAGATGTGCTCGTAGAACAACCTGCCTCAAGAGGTGTAGATTTTCAACACAACCAACGGGATAAATACCGTATGTACGTCAAAATCCTATCAGCATTAATGTGAGATAAGCCGAATTTGGTGCCTCATACAGTAGGCGAATCTGCTTGATGCTATTATGTTACAATAGGATGTCCTGCACAAATATGCACAATTATAAGTTGGTCACCAACAGATGACTCTACGCCACTGGGCAATACGTGTATCACTGTACTTATTGGCAAGGATGCGGCAAATAAGCAGAGGTAGAGGGACAACAGACCCCTGGTGATACGGCCGGCGTACCGTCGTGCAGGCGGGGAACTCGGCCTACTGCAGGTCATCAGCTCGGCCAGTCAATTCTCCGTACTGAAGCTTTTCTGGGAAAATGCTTGTCACAGTTGCTGGTTACGGAGCGTTACGGCGGCCATTCAATACGCCACTCTGGCTCAGGTAGTAGAATCAGTTCATTTAATAAATCCCTTATGAATTTGGAAACAAACCACCAAAGGCTGTATTCCACTATCCTACCAATGACTTCCCAACCACTCCTGCATTTCGCTCGCCGTATAGCAGCAACAATGCCATTTTGCCTCAGGATTCAACATGGTGAAAACGGAATGTCAGTCTAGGATGGTTCGCGGTGGACAAAATAAGTGGTAGTCGAAGCACGATATTTCTTGGATTAAGTTGAAAAAACATCGGCATTTAATGGATTAACTTAGAATAATATAACTTATTTCGTCAATTATTCAACGTAAATAAGACTTCTTACGCTTAATGCGGAGTCGACTTATTGAGTCCCAAAATTAGTAGGTAGGTTACTGACACTTCTTTTGTCCACCGCGAGGATGGTCAATTGATTTATGTAGTGGTAATGAAGTTCAATTCCATATGATATTCAGGGGTGGACGAGATCAATGAGCAATCCAAAATTATTTTTCTCCTTCAATTGTCTACCATAATACAAAACGAGGAATGAAAGTTGTTCAATACAGGCAATTGTAGCCCCAATTCATCTCTTCTACTCTGGCCATTCGCGAATAATTACTCCATCACCGGATGAAGTCCGGGCATCACATCCGTCTCTATCTTCTCCTGCTATTGCCGCCTCACTATCTGAATAACATGCTGAGTGCTTTGCTGCCCAGTCCCTAAGAGTTCCTCAGTTCCTGCATTTCCGCATTTGTTCGTCTCCATCAGAGACATTATATCTCTTGCACAGAAGAATATCGTCTGCATTGCACATTATTGATTGTCGAACGGCATCGATACAGTGAGTACTATGACCAAAGGGTACGTCAAGTGGTTCTCCTCAAGCCAGCTGAAACATTGTGCGTCGTACTACAACCTGAGCATGATCAGCAAGCTATCAAAAAACTGAACAGACTTCCAGATATTACCAAGCAGTGAAGAGAACGATAGCCTTCTAGTGTATATACTCCCTTGGTATTGTCGTTGGGAAGACTGTCGGCCAGAGGCAGTCCCTTCTCCGCCGCCCACTGGTGATCTACTGCAACGATTCCATGGGCCGCCCGAATGGCATCCCAATTTCTGTTGACTTCAGCCATTCCGGAGGTATCTAGAGAGCTATAGTCAGATACCCAACGGTTAGGAATCCATCGCTCGATATCAATTTCTGGACTGACTAAATTCTCAATTAGCGAGTAGGCTTTAACCAATAACCTCTGTAAGATTTCGAGCTTGACTTCTTACGTAGACTAGTCTTGCAATTTAGATTGCTGCCACCGGCAATATGAACATAGGAGCAAAGCTGCAAAAGGGAGAGAATAAATGTCGAGGTGATTGAGATGATGAGGGTTATTTCTTTCCAATTTCGAGCAAACCAATACCTGTTCCTATCGGGAGAATTATCTTTCTCATCATCCCAAACTCGATCGGTATTGACAGATTTAAGGAATGGGACACTCCCAGCCATGGCAGTGAATAATGTGAGAAGATGTGATGAGACACTCGTTCCGTATGTGCGTAGAACAACAAAGGGAATCTCTGTTGTTGCTGCTTGCGTGCCAACCATCCGGCCTCTCTTTGGAAATCTCCTCCCAGAACGCATTATACACAGCATAAGGAGCATCTTTTCGCTTGAATCACTTAGTTCTTTGACCTTCAGTGCTCGTCGAAGAGCCGCCAGATCCGCAGAGACTCTTAGCGACCGTAGTACCAAACGCAGAGAGTTTTCCGGAGATCAAGTCTCAATAAACCGCGTTGGCCGCAAGTCCAGTGCTGGCAGTTCTGTAACAAAGTCAATCAGGTTGAGAGATATTGAAGAGCAGGATAATCTGAGCAGTATGCCTTCACGATAGATCGCTCCAGACATTGCGTAAAGTACAGGGTGTAACTGGGATGGGGTGGGGACTGGAAGCTTGGATACTCCACGCATGTGGATTTTTGTAGTATTTCGGGTTTAATTTATAGAATTCGCCCGTCCAAAACTTTTAATGTAAACAGCCGTAGATTGAAGTTGCAAGAAACGACCAACACAGAGCCATTACCTAGTATAGTGCCAGAAGGAGGCCTCCAAATCCCCGATTGCATGCTGATCCCATCAGTAACACAATAAGATTATTAAAAATCAAGCTTTACATCAAAGGCTAGGTGGTACATCACACCATAATTCATGGTCCCTCTCATCGTAGACTGAGCAGGGAACGAACTTCATGGTTGCCCATCGTATGGTTACGCACAGCATGTAGACGCCCAGTTGCAATAAAGTAGCGAGGGCATCACACCAACAACTTTTCATCACGTCAAAGAGAGTACAAGATGATTGATGCATGAGAACTGAGCCTCCCAGCTGCCGGATGACTTCGAAGAACGGTAGGTGCAAATTGAGGTCGTATACAACCGAATCAGACTGACATCTTCAGGGGCACGCTCTATTCTTACGAACTGCATGAATCGATCGGTCCGAGTCACCAGCTCGAGCTGTTGGACACAGAATTCTGGATATATGGGAGATTTTCAGTTCGAAGAAGCCCTTTGCCCCTAGCCAACTATCTCCAGAAGGTACCACAAGACCATGAAGTTTAGCCGCAATTACCGTTTCTCACCTTGCCTGCTGGAGATGCAACCCTCCCAGAGAAGCAGATTGAGAAAAAAGAGTGACGGCAACTAGTTGACGACTTTGACATACATCAATCATAACAATCACGCAGTTGCCGAATCGCATTAAAACCCAAACATAGGAGCTGATAGGACCGCTCGAGCAGATTGTCCCTAGCCTTACACCATCAAATAAGGGGCGCAATCTTTTGAGAAACACAATATGCATGCATTGCTCGTCACAATCTCCAATGACAAGCCAATTCAGTGGGTAAGCCGGACAAAATGATACTCGGAATGCCGAAGAAAGTATGCACTTTGCCTTAGAGCATATTGAAACCAGCTCGCACTACATTGCTTTGCCCCAAGAAAAAACAGGCAACAAAGACTAACCTCAAAAACAGGGAAAGAACACAGAACACGGATTCACTTGAGCAATCAGCCAAGCATATAAGAAGACATTCCTTCACTTTCAAATACTTCCCAAGCAAACATTTCATCTCACCCCAAACCCAACCTACTTCCAATTGCAACAACTCATTCAAGACACAATGCACCTTCCCATCTTCATGTCCTTAGCTTTTGGCCTCTTAGCCATAACAAACGCCGTCCCTGTCCCAGTCACCCTTAAGTTCTTGGCCCAGCGACGCTTGATTGAAAATAGTCTAACATGTATCTCGATACAGCGGGTTGCGCACACAGCGATAGAGATGTTTCAGGTAAGCTCAAAGAACCAAATTTCAGTTACCGGAGGGAACTATACTCACCCTTTTGATCACCAGGAGACGCTATCGATCTCTCGCCTATTTCCCCAGAATGCAGCTGGTAGATATGGTGTACAGATCAGGCGTAGAAGGAGCGGGTTGCAGGAGAAGTACCTTGTGATTGGTGGATTTCGTATTTTGGAGAAAATTGAAATGAATGATTTCGAGGTCCATTTGTCTTCTTGTTGCTCCATTAAAGTGCTCCATTAAAGTGCACATATGCCTGTCTAAGTTGCTGAAGCTGGAAAATACAAGTTCTACTTCGTTATTAGATTGAGTAGAAGAATATAATTGTATGTCTGAAGGCTATTAAAACACTATTTTAGGGTATGAGGATATCAATATAATTCTCGGTTAGTATTATAGGATCTCTTCGAGGACGTACTGAATTTCTTTCTGTAGCGCCTAAGGCTAAATAACGTTAAACATAATAATATATAATCCCGTAGTCTTTAAGACGATTAACGTCAGTTAAGTTTAATTTATTCTTTCTAGGAGAATAAATAGAATCTTTACTATAATATAAATCGTAAAAGTATAGCTTCGTATTATAGTATACTTTTGAGGTAAAGATTCGACTTAGGCGAGGTAAAAGCAAGTTTATTATACTCGCGTAGAGAGGGTTCATGTATACATAAAAGTTATTCTAGCTAAGACCGCCCCTTTATTTGGTTCTGTTCACATTACTAATTATTGTAACCGTTCTGAATAATGATAGCGGGACGTCACGTAGAACAGATCATTGGGAGGTGTCGAGATTCCGTTCATGAAACTGTTGTTTTAGTAGTCAGTGCTTGAAGATCGCCCGAGAATTTGTAACTCCAAAGAATCAGATCATAGAATCTCTAATTTCTCATAATCATTGAACGAAACAAGCTGGCAACCAGGAAGTCATTTGAAAATAAAATGCAGATTGCTATTATAGGAAAAGATATGGAACTACACGATTTCGACTGACATCACTTTGCTCAGGCAATAGCCAAACACTTGTTCTTGAACCAAGGTACCGAACCCTCCTGTATTATCATCAGTAAGCTTTCTATAACTGTGTCGAAGGAGTAGTGGTACATACCCAAAGCGTTTTCGAAAAAGACAACCCAGGAACATTTCTTGTCACTATACTCCGCTCCGCTACGACAATTTCGCTCACTCTCCTCCCCAAACCTGCACCACTCTTTCTGCTCACCCTTCTCGGATTGAGATTAATATCTTTAATACCGCCCTTCCCAATTTGACCCGCTGAAACCTCAACACTGGCTTTCAACTCCGCGTCAACGCTCACACCCACCTTCTTCTTCGTTCCGCAAACACCCTTACTGTTCGTCAGTGTCGTGAGCTTTGTGGCCAACTCAGGACTCTTGAGCGTAAGAGCGACTTCATAACCTTCACTCAAAACTTCTACTTTCGCAACAAGGCCGATGGCGTTATAAACAGACGCTTCAATAGAGGCTTTGGCATTGACATCAAATGGCTTTTGAGCAAATGATGGTTTCCAACCATCGAAGTCAACAGCGTTGTTGTTAGCGAGATCAATTTTGAATCGAGCTGCGTTACTAATCGCTGCTGTAACTCCATAAGTCATCGTTGCATCGCCTTCCCAACTTCCCAGCTCGAACCCGAAATTTGCTTCTACGAATATTCCAACCTCAGCGACACCACCGGGGATCTTGAATGATGCGCCTGGAATACCAATCTCCGCAAGTGTAGGCTCGTAATTGATGGACGCAGAACTCTTGCCTTCAGCATGAAGTGCAAGCGTGATCTCGGCAGACACGTCTTGAGGCGTGAGGGAAACCGAAAGTTCGGAGACAGATGTAGCGTCTACTTTTATGCGGCCACCAAGAGTGAGCTTCCCGGCCAGCCCACAGTCCGTACAGTCCAGCTTTACGAGAAAGCCAGACGCTTTGGAGCCGTGTGTATAGATGTTGCCATTGAGGTTATGTGCGATATCGATACTCACGTCCTTGCTGTACGTGACATCCGGTCCGATTCTACGGCTAAGACGACTGGGTGTCTGCACCAAAGTGGCAGTTCCATAGTCCAGGTCGAATGTGTGTGCTGCTTGTTTCCATGGAATTTCTTTGCCGTAAAGGTATGCGATGAATTTCTCCTCGTCGTAATCTGCATTATGAATGTAGAATGGCACTCGGACGTCGTCGGGACCACAGCCTGCATAATCTGCAATAAGAATGAAACTATGCGTTTCATCTTCATTGACCCAGTTCCAGGCTTTGATTGCATATTCGAAGCTCGCCTTGTCTTTGAACGTCAAAACCGTATTTTCGCCGCACTTCACGCCGGTGAGTAAATGCACGAAACGTTCCATCGAAATGACGAGCTCGCCGGTCGCAGTGTGCATTGTCATATTCGCATACATGAACTGCGATCCATCTACATCACATTAGCGAGTGGGTATGCAATGATGCGCGTCGACTTACTGCCAGGATTCCCCCACATCAGATGTTCATCGTTCCTGAGATCCAGATTATCTCCCAATCCTCTAGTTGCTCTTTTGGTTCCCCACGCCGCATTTTGGTCCCATGAAGCGAGTGGGAGGAGGATTTCTGGAGCTGCGAATATGGGTTGCGTGTATTGCAAGAGAAGGAACGAGATAGCAAACAGGCTTGAAATTGCGGAACGCATCTTGGGTAGATGAATAAATATAATTGTCTAAACCCAATAGAGTTCGGATGCCGACTAAAAGCTCTCCATTCCGGACATTTGGTCTCTCTTATACGACCTCAATTCCAGCCTCATACCCGCCAAGCACACCCGAATCTCTTCCATCTCAAGCATGCATAACCTCATGGACAAAAGATGCACCGTATGAACGGTATCGGAATCCTTCATTACGATCCTCGAGTCGCCTCTACTATGCTAGTAACCCTAACCGACGGCTGGTAACCAAGACCGAGGACTAGTTGCGGCTGGTACCTGAGTCTGTTTCAGCCCTGTGGTACAAGATCGTGGAGGATGCGGAATGGTGTAAGTGGACGCGGGAAGGGGTGTGCCAAGGCTGGCGCAGGCGGGGGGAGAGGTCTGGGGATTGGTTGGGGAGAGTGCGGCTGAGATTTGGGATCGTGATTTGAGTCATGGCGAGTAGGGTGTTTGGGTATGGGGTTTAGGTCTTGGGACTTTGATTAAAGAGGGAAGGGGCGGAATTATTTTCAAAGGGAGGGCTTTTGAATCGTTGTTGGTTGTAATACTTGCGGCATTCGAGGGCAACAAGAGTTTAGTGGTGAACGCGAGATGCATAGAAGAGAGTTCACGTGGTAAAGTATTTGAAGGATTTAGATCGTCGTCAAGGCTTGTTTTGAAAGTAAAATTACAGGTATGGCGAGCAGATTGAAATCCGAAAGTGTGTTCAGAAAGTTGTAGCGAAGGTGTAATTCACAACCTCTCAGACGTTTTGATAGAAGCCACTATGGAATTTAGTACTTGATATCTAACAAATATTATAAAATGTTTCTTTTCAAATTCATTTGATTGGAATCAATTATTCTGACATTCAATCCTCCAACTCTGAAAGTATACATCTCCTTGACTCCTAACCACCATAAAACCATAACACCGGGTCTCGCCCTTTTGCACGCAAACAACACACTAACATCAAACAATACTCTTTCATACAATCATCTGTAGATCGAAAAGTTAAGCCTTGGAAATGACAGCCTAGGCAGAATTCAAATGTGAAACACGACATAGGCGTAGCGAGATCAGCTGTTCGGTGGGATTTTCCGCCGTCTGACGATGTGCACAACGAGACAAACACCACTGGCAAAGAATGTATCAGGTATGAAGTGACTATACAATGGTGATTTAAACATCGAAAGACCATTTTGTAGCTTCGAATGCTAGTTGGCTTACCAACCAATTTCCGTCCATATACATCTTAATCAGATTCGCGAAAACTCTTGGACGCATTCTTCATAGCTATTAGGCAAAATTGCGCCGGCTTACTCAACGTGACGGCTTCGATATAGATTTTGGAGAATCTCTACTTTTATTGGTTGTTAAGTTTTTGAGCTGCAACGGAGAATTTACTGAGTTCGGATTATTTTTCAGTTCGGTCGTAAGTTATCAACGAAGTTTAAAAGATAGAAACAATGGGTTTTGGAAATACAAGTATGACTAACAATATAGAGGATATTGGATCACTTGGGTCACTTGAGTATTGAGCCACGCAATCATCATTCACTAGAGGAGTACACATGAGTGAACATAGAATGTAAAATGTTTTAAGTATACATATGAATTACATGTTTAGTTTCCGTGACAAAAGAGGAGACTGAGTTCCAAATTCTCCCATATTTAGACGAAAGCAAATCAAGTTTGGCTATCGAATAATTTTGTCAAACTAGTAGTTCCCCCTCGTAATTTCGTTTTTTTCATGGAGTAGAAGCTTAAATGGAACCCCAAATCTTCCATATTCCCACTCTCATTCAACAACGCGGCGGCACATCAGATTCTTCGTCCCATAGCTCCGGCACTCTCGACGGCGACCAATTTATATGAACACAAAAGTAATATGCCCCCGAGAGCAACATAGCAATGAAAAAGATCAACACCAGAACTGCCACAACGCAGGCGCAATATATGAGATACGACTTCAATATGGGATCCATCGTAGTTTTTTGCTATACAGGATTAGTAAATGTGGTGGGCGGTCTTGGAATGGAACGTACGGTTTGACTTTTTGTCAAGTCAAATGTTATCAATTGGGGCGGGGAGTTCTGTGATGCAGGGTTCTCAGGATTTGAGGAGTACGTCTGTGAAAGGTACTGGGTTTGCTATTAGTATGGTGTATAAAACAGAAATATGGAATGAAAAAGTACCTGTGTTATTGCACTAGTTTGTTTTGAAGTAGAAGCGTTATCGCGTCAGGGTTTACTCTTTAGAAGCTCGTAGCAAACATCTTATAGATTCTGTTGGAATAGAACTTCACATTGCCAAGAACAATCGTTCGTCATAATAGACTATTGGAACTTGTTGTTTGAACCTTTGAGATCTGATCTTTCCAGGGTCCCCACTTAGTTAGGCGGTTGTTGAGCTAACCACTATCAGCCTGTACTAAAGTCATCACGAGAATACTCACGTGTACACTTGCTCTATTAGTGTGAAAATGAGTGAGGTGTTGGCTGACATGCTGCAAAACTAAGGATCGATTCGATAAAAGGAAATTCAAATAATTGGTCAATTGTTGAAGCAGAAGGGAGAAGTGCTGGATCATTGAGAGCATGGTTTACTGGTTAGGCATTCTGACTCTACTGAAATTTTCCAGCATCATGTGGGGTCGATTTGAATAAGCTTGAACGGTGGAAAGTGACAGTATTCTTACCATCATCAAACGTCTGTCAGCGCAGTGACATGTGTGGCGCAACTGGCAAGTCGAATTAAGGAATTTAAAAAGAACCCTGCGATGATACAAAATTCTATCAATCACTGACTTGCCATCTTAATTCCCTTCCCACGACCTAGAACATGACAACTTCCTCAATATCCAGCACTTCCACTGTCTTAACGTCCACTTCCAAGAATTATCTATGAACGAGTGTTTGCTTCCTCTTCGTCCGAAGCTTCGAACAAGTGGTGGAGACCCGCACAATACATTCCTATGGCAACAGCCATGATCACCAGAATGTTTCCCAAACCAACGAGGAACATCATAGGAAAAATGCCCATGGCTATGACTGTTGTATGTCGGCGACAGACGAGTTATTAGGGCTGGGGCTATGACTGACTGTTCTTTTGACGAGATGAATATGGGTGGTGAGGCGAAGGGCAAGGTTGACGACGAGAGAGCATTGTGTTGTTGGTGCTGGATGTTTCGTCAGTATAAAATACGAGGCGGGAATGCAGTTTGACACAACCTTTCACCCTGAGTCAGTTTTTCATGAAAGATATATGTGTCGGATGTCGTTTCAAGTCTTGGTTTGATTAAGCACATAGCTATATACCATATTCGTGAACTCTGTGTCCTTGTCACTAAACTCACGAAATCATCATAAATGAGCAGTTGTGACGGAATACTCTAGAATTTGCAGAATCTAAGTAATTAGTCTCATCGGAAATCTCCACTTCGACATCAGCAGTCTTTAAGCTAACCACGACAAGCCGGTCCTGAAATCAGCTAAGAACACTCACGTGTATGACTAACCTGTCTAGAGTGAGTGTGCGGCAACTTGCACATTGAAAGGAATCAAAAAATAAGGCATCAATAGCCGGTCTGAAAAAATGTAGCTCCTTCTTGTTTCTTCGACTAGTCTTTGCACACGTAGGCTTTACGCTTTTTTCGAATGTTCCATTTACCTCGAAACACCAAATCAATCGCTTATGAGGTATTGATTTAACTTTTGGATGATAACGTAACATGATTCAGGTGTATTGTATATCTGAATCAAGAATCAGTTGATTGTACTTAGACAATCAAATACAGGTTCATGCCGAGATCCGGCCAAGATAAACTCTAGCAAAGGATCTGTTGCGAACGAAAATATCATATGTCACCACAACGACGTTTCTGAACTGTTCACATGGCAATAGAATAAATTGTTGTTATTGATTGTATTGATTATCCCAAGAACGTAATGTACAAAACCCAAATCCCATTGAGAGATACCAGTAGCTGTGCGAAGTGTGACCAAATGACGACAATACACCACCCTTGAAGCTTGCAGGTCTTGCGTCTCTTCAAAGTTCCGAAACCCTGTTCAGCAAAGGAGCTCGAGCACGAGCTTCCTCCTTCTTCAGTTCGATGAGGGTCTCCCGATTTTCTATCGAACATGTCAGAAAATGAAGTATAGCCAATGAATTGCGACTTGCCCATGTACTTGTTCTCGATCTCTTGTGACACGGACTTCCAAATGGCTCGTAAACCTTTGAAATCGCGTTCCGGCAAGTCGTCTGCAATGCATCTTAGCAGATTGTAACAGAATAACAATTGAAATATATACTTACTGATTGCCTTCATAGAGTCTGCATCGCTTACAATATGAAGCACCGAGTCAAACTCGTTGAAGCGATAGTACATCATGATCTCGAATTCCAATCGTTCGATTTGGACCGGGCAGAACTCCTCATAATCGCCGAGGGTTGGGATTCCGACGAAGGTATAGCGGTTCAGTTCTTCTTTGATTCGGCGTTCGAGGATTTCGGGGTGTGTTCCTTGGGCGAGTTGGCCTTGGACGATCAACATGGCTTCGAACCAGGCTTGGGAGTGGGCGACCTTTCGGTCCAACATGGGTTCGGAGAGGGTGGAGCGTTTGCTGAGGCGAGGTAGGGCTTTGGAAAGTTAGCAATTGGATGATATCTCCCCAGAGCTCTGTGTCTCATAGTGGAAAAAAGATTATGAGTGAAGGGAGCTTGACTTACGAGTAATCTCGCACTGAACGGGGACGAAAATAGGCATTTTGGAATAGAATAGAGTGTTTGAGGTGGTGTTTGAGCTGTTGGTAGGTAATTGACAGTTTTGTAACGAATGTGTAGGTGTAGAACGAAGAACAAGAGGAAAAGTACGACGACTGGGTTAATTATACGGCTATACGGTTCTGTCAGGGGCTTATCACGCAGCTAGTCGATTATCAAAATTTGGTTCGCTAATCACTATGTTAGTCGCAATGTTGTCATGATTGGAGTAAAATTTTACATTCTAAGAGTCGTAAAACACGACTTCGTAGAAGCTGCTGGTAAGTCTCCACAGGACTTGTTGATAAGTTTTGCTCTAGCGCGAATGTCTATAGGTCATATCCTCATTTATCTCAGGGTATGATTACGAAAAGGGTTTGGGCTAGTATGATTTTGGTGTAGTCTTATGAACCCCTTTTTCGAACTAGCGAAATATGATATCAGAATTGGACCTATAACCACAAATGCGAGGATTTTGATACGAAGTAATGAGTAACATGGACTAAAAGACATCTTATCTTTCGACTCACCAAATCACAGACATAACGTATATAAGGAGTGTTCCGGTACACTGAGTCGAGAAAGTCACGTGATGAGACTCTTCCACAATTGGGACTACCGGCTTGCTCTTCTTTTCCAGTCTTACACTCATCCAGTGGTGGTCTGTGGTGGCGAACAAATTTCTCCCAATTGGACGTACATGGGAGGATCACCGTAGACAAAATGTAGCAGTCCCAACCAAACACCTATGCTCATATGATGACGTTTACTAAAAATCGTATACTTTAGTCTGTTATTTTCTCTAAAAATCAAAGATTGCAACCTTTTTTTAGATGAGTTAATAGTTATTTATTCTTAGTTATTGAGTGAACAAAAGTTATAGGAGGTTCTGTGAGGGATGTAGTTGTGATGAAATACTCGGCTAATCATCGGCTTTAAAGCTCCGACTCCGCGTCACATCCGACGCGATGCAACGACATCCTTCGTCAGTTTGTCCTTCCTTCACCTGACTCGAAATCATCGACGGCTTTACCTATTATTATACACACATTCATGCCCGATAGTAACTGTGTCATTGCATATCTAATACCTAGGTACCCTTTGGGTTCTACGATCTGGCTTGCCTCATGCGCGAGGTTCGCAAAGGCGACGCGCTGATCCAGCCGCGATGGAAACTATTCCGTCTGGCGACAGCGTTTGGCTTTCGAGTTCGGAAGCTTTGCTGCTTCGAATAGTTATTGTCCTACGCTTCTTTCCAAATCTACGTTGAAGGGAAACTTTTGCTTCTTGATTGGGTAACCTGAGTTTTGAGATGTTTCGAAGATGTTTCTGTCACGCGCTCGCCGAATCACCGTCATTCGCAACGTGATTAAGCCAACTAGACACCTACAATATGTCTCAGACATTCAGGCAATCAACATCGAGCAAGAGACGATATCAAGCCCTACTTGAGAGGGAATAAGCGACTACGGGTGGCCAATGTGACAATGTTTGACTCACTGTCCCAGGCTGTAGGCCAATACTGGGTGTCTACTTAGAAACAGAGCAAATACTCAAGATGCCGTTGAAGAAAATCTCTGATCGTCAAAACTTTTCGTGGCGCTGAACTATCTCTGGACCGCACATTTTGCAACCCCCAACACAAAGATGGCTTCGTGTGGCTTCGATGGGAACGCCGACATGTATGGGATTGGCATTCGGGTGGGCTTCTACTTGCAGTGGTATAGCTGTATACTTGCATCCTGGGTCTCTCGGGAGGACGTTCCCTCTATGCGAGTGTCGAATCTTATGTTTGTTTCAGCCACCTTTTTGGCTACCATCATACAAAGCCTTGAGGGAAAGACGCGACCTGTTGAGATATATATTTCTTTGTTGCTTACCTTTGGTGGATATTTGTACTTGGTACGTCAGAAACGTCTTTCATTCATCTACCTCAAAGACTATACTGGAGAACTCTTTTCACAAAGGCTAATGATGTTGACGATAGGTCCCGATGTTCATTTGGCGAGCACTTACAGGATGCAGACCGCAGTGGGACCCGACCAGATATCCTCGAGTGAGAATGGGAAGAATCTTCAGTCTGCTGAATTTTGGCTTGCTGTTGGCCGTTTCAGGCTTTCAGTTGTGGTTTTGGATCGTTGGAATCAAAACACTTAGTGTCGGCGACTGCCCAGATTTTGGCTTTCTACTCTTGAAATTTGACTTTGACACTCGAGGGTTTGTCGTCGCGAACATTGTCATACACGCCCTCCTACTGGCGTGCTGTCTCGGTGCAGTCGGTCTGATGGTAGTCAGGCTGTTTGGCATATCCCACGAACATTCTGAAAAGATCAAGTGAGTTTGCTTCCCAATAATCGCCCTGTCATTTGTGTTACAATGTCTCTCAAGGACTGAAAGAGTCCGCAATCTTCTCACCTCATTCTAATATTGCGCCCAGGCCCAATCGAAAGTTTATTCTGCAAGCCATCCATACCGTATTCAACACCGCAGTAGCAACCGCCGTCACCATCGCCACCGAAAAAACAATACAGTGGAATGGAATTAGTGGCGTGTCTGATATCTCCTCAGCAGGCCAACTGATTCCTCTAATTATTGGCATTGAGATGTTCATCCGTGTGATATACACAGCCTGGAAGGGAGAGGATAAGGGCTCAAACGCTATCGATGATTCGTCCGTCGCCGAGTCACTGACGACTTTCCCGGATATCGCCATCCAAGAACTAGTTTGATTGATGAATCATCCGTTGCTGAACACTCACTGCTGGCGAAAGAATCATTCGAAGTCAAAGCTTTGGCGCAGAATTTTGTCTCGGACCATTATTTTTTGGTGCCATAGAAAATCCGAGACCGATTTTGTTAACCAGCCTAAGTTGCTGCATATGCTTCTGTTGTTGTCCTGGGTGCAAATAACGGAGCCGCAGGGTGTGTCGGGAAATACCCACCAAGTGCAATGTCTGTGCTTCCCCGATCCCTGTGGAGATCTTTTAACCCCACATGTATAGCCACCGAAACCATATCTCGACATCACTTCCCCGATATTGTTGTTATACATCCTTTATGATTAGCTTGGAAGTTACCATTCAAAAACGTGTTGTACCACGAACACATAAGTTTAGTTTTGAGCAGTCCGCGATGAGGGCTTCCCTGCATCAATAACACGGGATTTTGTATCAAGCCAGTGTTGGCTGACAAGTAAAACTCGATGCTTGTTCAGATTTCAGTCAACCTAAGTCAATCCTTTTGCACAATTCCATGCTTACGCACGCATTAAAGTGTTTGCTCTGTCTTTGTACTTGGAACGTTAGTTGCTAACTCATTTCTACCGTTTCAAAATGTAGGCATTGCTGATACTTTGTCGCAGAATCCGCAGATGCATCAATGGTATCCAGTACTTACAACCCAAAAGTGAAGCTCTCGCATTGCTCCAATCAGAATGCTTGAACACGTGATACATAAGTGCAGCTTTTATGGTGCACCTCTGTTAAGACTCTTACATTGCTTTAATTTTAATGGTCGATCTGCTGTGTCACTTCCCTCATTCACTTTATGAACTGAAATGGCTCAATTCTCCACACACGGTCCTTTTGCAAGGACTGTGGATCACATCATCCGTTTTTAGTAGTAATGAGAAGTTCTATCAACTTGCATGCAAGAAATGGCCCTCAGCATGCTTCTTGAAGACCGGATTGCTCCTTCACTTACGCAATAGTTCCAAGTTGGTATTCACCAGTAAGTATTGTCATAATACCGTCGCACCGACTCTGTTATTCCACCTGAACAGGATCTATTAGAAGGCCCGAAGTGAGTCTGGTTGAGAAAGTTCATCTATGCGTTTTAATTGTTTCAAATAATATCTCTTTTCGGTTCACGCCCAGAGATCGTTGATACACCTTCCTTGACGTTCACCCTCAAAACAGCGAAAAGTTCGATAGCATGGGAGCGGTGTTCACCAAAATCTTGACCAAGTTTCTATGGGCAATCGCACCTTCCCCATATGAAAGCAACAACAATTTTATCAGTTTGCTGCGTTTGGAGAAAGGAGCTGTCTCTTGCCAGCCGGATTCGCTCAAAGAGGAAATCACCATAACAACACCAATTTTTGGAAGTCAACAAACCGCCGGCACAATTTCTTCTCACCGCACAGACATTATGTACTCCAACGCTGTTAGCCGTGGCAGAGCTTCTCGCAGTAATAGCTTCGATAGCTACGACGACGAAATCCATATTCCGAATTTACTTCCTGCTCCAGCTACTTCAACATCCGAGTTGGAGTCGACCGACAGTTTTCGAGTGGTCCATAAAAAGCGACCGAGACAATATCGCAGGGGTCGTCGCCTCAATGTCGCTGCCGCAGATTCAAACAGCGACACAGCTACCAATTCCTCCCGCGCAAACTCCGCGTCTCCTTCCCACAACAAACCTCACCTCCGAGCGACAACGACGACCACAACCGAAATCTCTCTAGACTGCGCATCGGAAATCAGCGAGACACCGTCGCGTGAAGGTAAGTGTATCGGAAGCCAATCGTCTTTGGAAAATCACGGCGAATATCAATTCGACACTACAAATCCAACTCCTACTCAAGCACGATACAACGACGATCTCACAAGTTTGCACCATCAGTTTGATACGTTCCAATTCAACACTCCCTCATACAAGAACAAGCAACAAACCGCCATCATTGAGATTGATCCCGCCGAAGTGTCAGACACTGAATCTACAAAAGGTCGCACCAAGGAAGTCATGTCGCAATTAACCATGGCATTGGGTGGCATGTCTCATTCTTCAATGGGCAAAGATGCGTTTGACTCGGTGGAATGGGATCCAGAGCTTCCTTCTGCTGATGGTGCTGATTCTCCAGAACCAGTCCCTGTGAAACTACAACCGGTCACTTACACCACAGTTGGGTCGCTCGTCGATCCCAATGCGAAGCCGCAATTCTCTGCTCCAAACCGCATCCAGCGGGAAGGCGCAGTCAGACAGCCTCTATTATCTATGATTAGTGCTTCGCAAAGACCGTACGATGGATTTTATCAACCTCGCGGACCGCCTCCCCCTCCACTAAACATGGCCAATTCGATGGCATACGCTCAGAATATCGCAAAGAGCCCTGTTCACGCGCCTATGATGCAGAACTTGACACCTCCTGACACTTCCATACGTGCGAACCGGGCAAACAGCGCTCATGCAATGTCGAACTTGACGGACAAAGAGGTCGAAGTGTTGAAAAGGCTGCAAAATTCCCAAACCCTGGGCAGCAACTTGAACAGAAGTCCCAGTACCCCAACACCATCTTCTTCAACTAAGCTATCTGCTTTCGCTCCATCATTCGAAAAGAAGGATCAAACGCTGGAAAATACTCGTGGTATAGGCAACAACACAGTCACTGCAGATATGGCACGAAGCTTGTCGAGTGGAGCTGGCATTAGCGGATTGGGTGGACGCTCAGGTTCAAAGGCGGCTGCTGATAGCAGCAGAAATGCCAACATTGCTGCAAGTGTATCTTCATTCGATAATGCATTCACCAAGCTTGTAGCAGGTAAGTAAACGATTCTGATCACGGTATCACCGGCACTGGCTAATACCTTTCAGCAACTGATCGAGGCAACCTAGACAGAACATACACATTTCCACCACCAGGCTTGCAATCGCAGCAACCCAACCGACAAACCAATCCTTTATTCGGTGCTTACAATCCACTGGCATCGCAGCAGCCCAATCGCGGCCATCCTCCAGGATATCCACAACCTCTTACTGCTGGCCCACCAGGTCAGAGACAAGCGACTGTGGCAACTACTCGAACTGCTACAAACAATCTTGAAAGTCTATGGAACCAGAGCGAGTCATCAAATAGTGTGTATGGTGGAAGTGCTGTCCAAATGCAACCTCTTCCTATGGCCGCCGACTCTCCTTGGCAGCATGGCTGGCAACCCCAGAATATTTATACCACTGGTCAATCTCAACTGCCAGCCGGTATCATCGCCGGTGCATATCCTGGCCCAAATCGTGCTGATCCTTCTGCTGTCAAGCCTATGAATGATAGTCTGCCACCAGATGCAGTAGCCAAATACTATCCGCGTGGTATTCCTAGCGATATGACCGGTCATTATCGACCACTCCCCGAAGCGAAACAAAAGGCATTGGACAGAGTTGGGCATGATGCTGGCAGAAAGATAGCTGATAGCTCTCGGGACTTTGACGATATTTTTTACAGCGGACAAAGACGATACGCGACGATGAAGGGTGAAGATTTCATCACCGAGCTCGAAGATCGTCAACGTGCGAATGCCAATCCGTTTGGTCCTATTGGTCCGCCTAAGAAGATATTTCCGCCAGGTCCGGCTTTGAAGAAGGAAATCACCCCAGAAGAAATGGCAAGAATGAGCATTGCTGAAGCTGCTGCACCGATGATTGATGCAGCATTCGGCTCGCTGCTTGCATATGCTGAGAAGGGTCCGGAATCGCGCAAGTACCTGAGCGGATTTGTCGAAGCTGCCCCTTGGCAGATCGATTCCACGGACAAAGGCAACGAGACAATGTTTGGTGAGGATTGGGGAGGTCGTCAACCAAAGCGATTTGGTCGTGACTCGCGCCATCAAACGAGGTTTTAGTATGAGAAACGCAAGGGGGTGGGAAAATGAGTCGTATGATATTTGTACATTATTATGGTCCAGCGAGAACTTGGCTATTGCTCTTGGCTGATTTCTTTTGCGGTTGGGCAGTTTGTTCTTACGTTTGTTTGTTTGTTTGTTTGAGTTTTATGATTTGCGTTTTAAAATTTTGGAGGGATAATGTTAGGCAGGGCAGTGGGTGGCCAGCTGGGCTTTTAGGTCGCTGAGCTGGGAGGTTGCATTTGGCTTTGTGATGGTGCTGCTTGCTTGCTGGTTGCTGATTGTGGGTGGTGAGGGGTGAAGGGTGAGAGATAAAATGGAGTAATGCAATAATTTTTAGAAAAGGGTGCTGAGTGATGGGTTGATTGAAGTGATTGATGATGATACGGGTAAGTTTGGTGATACGAGTAAGTTATGATGCAAAGGGGATGAAAATGTAGAGGATGTGAGTTATGTGATTATAGAAAGTCGGATCTTGGTGACTTGAGGGTTCACGTTTGTGTCATGTGATTGTTGTCCTTTCAGAAACATGAGAGAGATAGTATTGTGAAGTCATTGATCTGTTGTGACGGAAGCTGGAAGTGCCGAGAATCTGTGTGAAGTTCATCTTGGATGATTGATAGTGTCGGAGAGTGGAAGGAGTATTGAATTACGATGGATGCCATTCGGATGAGACGGCTGTGTGAAATGATTGATAGTAGTTGGGTCGGATGGCCGGCAAATGGGTGATATTTGCTGTTTCTAGGTATTGTGTACAAACAACCACTTGACCGTGAAAGAATCGCGAGTTTCGGTTGAATGAGACCTTTTGTGGAGAAAGTTGAAGGGGTTGTAGGGAATAATCAGTTACGTATAAAATTTAGAGTAGAAGTGTAAAGTTAGGTAAATTTGCAAAGCTGGGGAAGTTTTGGAGGAAATAAGAATGAGGTTGTATTAAAACGAGGGGAAATGAGTAGAGAGTTTAGGGAAATTATATCGAAATAGAAAGACGTATTAGAGATTGAGTGGATGTTACGGGATTAAGAATTTTTGTAGTATAAAGACGAGATGAGGTGTCTATCGACGAAGGTTGTATGGAGATTTTGAGATACAGAGGGAATTAAGGAAGTAAAGAGGAAGTTAAGAGTAGATATAAGCTGTGTAACAATAGTGTGAGATAAATCTCTCAACACGCGGGGATTATTGTATTAGAGATGATGTAATGAGAAGGGTATTTGAAGTGATAGAGACCCTTTTTTTTGAAATGTCTAGGAATAAGTATGTTTTGTCAATTAAAAAGTTTTCATTTCATGACATATAAACGCCTTACTTTCCCTCCCTAAAATCCTCGTCATCCTCCCCTTTTCCTCCTATCACCCATACCCCTCTTACCCCTCTTATCCCATCCTACCCTCCTACCCCCCCATCCCTACCCACTCACGCCCCTCCCCTCCCCACCTCCTCATCCCTCTCCCTCACCGGCCAACAAGCACAAAGGCTAAACCTCGCGATCAAAACCAGGAGGCCCACGAATAAGGCGACGACGATGGCAGCTCCGAAGACGAACATGCCGTAGATGAAGACTTCCATTTGGGGGTACTTCATTTTGTGTGGTGTTTGGGTGGTGGTGCTGGGAAGGGTGTTAGATTTTTTGGGGAGGGGGATGGGGAGGGGAGGGATGACGAACGGTGGGATAGGTTGTTTGTGAAGGAGCCTTCTGGTAGGTTGTGTTATGGTTGGATTTTCTGGGTTCTGAATAGTTGATTAGCATCCGCCTCTATCCGTAAATCAAAAGTCAATGTACTTTTTCAACTCGCGACACAAAATTCTCCACGTTCTCAAAGTAATCAGAGATGCCAGTTGTATGTACAGTTTGGACAAGGAGGAGGAAGAAGATGGTCGGTCGTCGGCGACTATATACCAAACTCATAAATTCATCTTGCTTCTATATGCTATATTTCTTCTACATCTACATTATGATGATATATTCTAGTGGTGTGCGTAATTAGGGGGTGTGCCAAGGAGAGTGGTGTGGGTTAGATAGTGAGGTTAGTGGGGCAGGGAATGTATGGGGTGGTTCTAAAGCCATCATGGGGGTAAAAATGTGGTTAGTGCGTAATTGACTTTTTGAGCCGTTGGAAAAATTCCATTTTTTTTAGGGGGATAATAGTAAAAGGGAGTGGCACGTGACGGTTATGACTTCATGTGAAGTTTCGGTATACACAGGGCAGATTTTCGAATTTAGTATCTACAGATTAGAGAGATAGGTGGATACGTCACTTGAAGGGCGTGTAAAGAATGTATCGAGGAGAGAGTCGGGTTCTGCGAAGGTTGTGGATATTGTTCCAAGGGGAAAACGGGGCTTTCTGGGTTATTTGATTTGTGATTTGGCAAATAAAAACCCTTCTGAAATGAGAAGCTGAGAGTTTAAAGGAAACATCAATGAAAAGGAAAACGTCTCAAAAAGAGAGTAAGAAAGTACGACTAGCAACTAAATGGGTGTTCGAGGCGTGATGATATCCTTTCTTTATAGTTGAATACATGTAATTGAATAATCAACAAATGTAGCTGTTTTACTTTTAACTTGAGAATAAGAGGAACTTATTGTGTTATTAACATCCCTACTTTTAAAATATTGAATCGGAAAAAGACAGCCTCTACTATAGCGATTTTGAAGTCGACTTCAATATTTTAGAAATAGGTGTATACACATGACACTGTTTCTTAACTACAAAGTGCAAGTTCATTTGATATTGAAACCAAATTTAACAGAGGGCCGAGATTATTTTCTTCTATTGAAGTAAGTTGCAACGAAGTGGGTTACAATAGGGGCGGCGAAATTAATTATGCTCAGGCATGAACATTTGAAATATTAGGTGATTCCAACTGCAGATTGGCATGGTACGCAGTTTTAGGCTGCAAAGCATACAGACTGTAGTTTTTAAAGCAGCAACTGAGTACGTAAATCAATCTCACTGCAGGATGACTGCAGCTAATGTGAAGTGTGAAGTGTCTGATGATTTGCTGACTTCATACGTCTATTTAAGGGAGTTACAAAAGATGAAGACTCTTGAATAACAATGGCAGGGACTGGCTACTCGAAATGTATTGAAAGGAGTTCCTCATAATTCCAGATCCTCTCGATGTCATCACTTTGTTCTGCCTTGCTGGGTCATATACAAAGTTGTGGAATGTAAGGATTATGCAGATGCGAACGACGCCAAGTGCATACAATACCAACTGCAGACAACGCCAACTGCATACAACTCCAATCATGTACGCCCTCATTGCTTCCTTCTTCATTACTTATCTGTGATCATTCCTAAGCTCTTCAAAATCTCGCACCCAAACACAAGATATTGATTTGCGTGAGTCCTCATATTTATTTTAATATCTTGATTCAAGATACGAAGGCGGTCACTTGTTGAGAGATCTCTTTCTTTGTATTCATAACATTTTCGTTACGATTATTGAACGCAAATCACGATCAATTGCGAAAGTCTGACCCCAAATTTTCCAAGAACACCTCTTAACATGCCTCGAAGAGATATTGAATTCAAGAATGGGGTTGGTATTACCCTTCGAGGTTGGCTTTACACACCCGATGGCGTATCCCCGTGAGTTATTTCGAATCCTTCTGTTCTTCCAACCCTAATTCACTGTTGTGTTTCAGGTCCGAGGAATTACCCTGCCTCGTCATGGTACATGGCTTCGGGGCCGTCAAGGAAATGACACTTCCAACTATTGCAGATCACTTCGTATCCAACCTCAAACTCGCTGTTCTTGTCTATGACAACCGTGGATACGGTGCAAGTGACGCCGGGGAAGGCCAGCCACGCAATGAAGCCATTCCTTACGACCAAGTCTCGGATTTCTCAGATGCCATCACATATGCGCAAAGCCTATCTGAAGTTGATTCTACCAGGATTGGCATCTGGGGCTCATCGTTCAGCGGAGGACATGCCATAACGGTGGCGGCGGGTGATAGACGTGTCAAGGCTGTCATCTCGCAGGTTCCTTTCATGCACGGTTGGGAAACTGTCAGAAGGTTGATACGGGCAGACTTCATGGGCGGCTTAGAAGCAGGTAATTTACCCGCTACTGGTTAGATACGAGCATAGTACTAACTTTTAATCATGTAGCCTTCGAAGCAGACCGTCAAGCAAGAGCTGCTGGCCAACCCGGAATCATGATTCCACTCATCGATCCAAATCCCCTGGCGCAATCTGCAATTCCCCTTCCTGATGGTCATGCATTCTACGACACTTGGCTGAAAGACCTGCCACACCTCGAGAACAAAGTCACAGCACGTTCTATGGAAGTAATGCGAACATACATCCCTGCAAACGTGATCGAGTATGTCTCTCCTACCCCTTTGTGGATGTCGGTAGCCGAGAGAGATACTCTGACCCCTACCGATTGTACATTGAAGGCATTCGCCAGTGCACTGGAACCCAAAAAGTTGGTTATACTTAAGGGGGGACATTTTGATGCTTACTCTGGACCAAATCTCGAACGGTTATTGATAGAGCAGACAGAGTTTCTCAAGAACACTCTCCTAGCCTAATACCGTCAAAGCGCATCTCTTTTTTCCGATTTTTTACCAGAACATCACTTGTGGTGAGGAAACTCTTAAGAGACTTTAGTATCGCTGTTTCTGGGCCGTCTTTACTCCCAAACTCTGATGATGTATTGAGCTAAGAATTATGCAAATGTCAAAATATGAGTTCATTCATCTCACTGTCGAAACAAGTATTGTTGTATTTTAAGTATCCTTAAGTCGTAGTGATATGATGGTTTACGATCATAACATGTTTGTGAATTAGTTTATATAGACTTTCGAATACTCTGTTCACGCGAATAGACTGCGAGGTAGACAAGGAAGGGATAAGCTTACGCATTGAAGGTTGAGTGAAAAGGTGAAACAATAATGATATGTTGGAAAAAGTCTGAGGCAGCAAGCTGTGAAAAGCATATGATTACTTAACCTGTATGATGATAATCATCACCTTCCTTGGCTTCGTTCATGCCCGAACAAGGCAAGCCGAAGCAGATTGAGGAGGTAATATTATTAACGGACTGGCAGCCTGTGCTCAGTATCACCCCTAGCAGTGAGAATGAGGTACGTAATTACTTGCTGCCGTGCGCAGGTGGCCATTTGTGAGGCCGAAACTGTGTAGGTTTCAATGTGCAGTGAGAATTTCATGACTGCTTACTTGCAGCCACGTAATGAAGCATTCATCTGCCAGCGATATAGGAGAAGCAAGATGCGACATTCACAATAGAGCCTCGTCCTACTTCTCTTTTGCTAATCCGAGTAGTGATACGGCTGACTTTTGTATCGCCATTGCTTGAGATGTATCTTGAAAACAGACCATCAAGCCCCTAACGTGGAGGTTCATCAGCTTGTCGAATTCGGCGGTAGATGCCAATTTAATCGATTCTTCGAGTCCACAGTAATCTGTGATGAGCTTTCAGAATTAGACTGGTGCTTGGATCACGATATTGAAATATATAATGGGAGGGGATGATGTCCAATTCGACACTCATCCCGGTGCTGTATACACTGATACGTTCAAATTGCATTAGTAACTTTTGGGCCGTCTCCACAACGCGTGTCTCGTCGACAACATCAACTTTGATGGACACAATACGATGACTTGGGTTGATCGCAATTTTCCTAAGGGCAGTGGTTTTATCGATGTCAGCAAAGGAGGCAGTACTAGCAGCACAAGCGTCGGCGAAAGCAAGTCCAGTTTATCTTCCAATTCACTCCCTGCCCGAATACCAAGAAAAATGTTAGGGTGTCTACTTATTCAATCCTGGATATAACAGTTCTGAAATAATCACCATTTGTTTAATTGCCTAATGAGATGCCACTATTTTTGAATCCTCTAATTAATTATTTAATATATTAGAGCTTACTAATTAGACGCTCGTTTTATTAACGTTACACTTTCTCGCTATTGTCTTTAGTAATTTCGGGTTCTTTACCGTCGCCTTTTAAATTGTTTTTAGTGTCTTATATCTGTAAAACTCTCTATTATATCTTTATTATAAGTAGTTGTAGATACCTAAACTTCTATAATATATCAGGTAACCTAAAGCTTTTCTTTTATTCCAACTAACTCGCATCTCCACTTCATTCCTACTTGAACAAAATCGAGGATCCAATTATATTTCAAGCGCTCTTCTGGCTTTCTCTTCATCGTTGATTGGAAATTTTCGAAATATCGTTTCAGTCTCTGTGAGCTATCAACCCAGGTAGTATCTCCATTTTTCGCGCCTTCTATTTTCACTTAGTGAATAATTCTCTCTCATTTTAGGACTTAATGTTTGAACGAACCAATTTTCTGCTTCCATTTCTGCTCTATCACTGGGGAGAGAAGATATTCAGATGGAGACATATCTTTCCAGCCAATCACCAACATTTTTTCTTGCTGCGATTTTACGCAGATTGTTTCGTCAAGGGCGTAGCAACTTTCCATTAGCTTCAACAAGTCGATCCCAACCTCTGGATCTGCTTTGTAAAGGTGACCAAGCTGCAACTCTTCTTGCATCTGCTCACATCGCGCGACTTAATCCTGTGCATCATCCATTTCTTTGAATTCTTCATCCCAAGCAGTAGTTTGCGCAAGCAACTTTGCGGAGAATAACTCCTCTTCCTTGTTGATAATCGCTTCCTTGTCGAGACAATCTGGGTGTTTTGATTCCGTAAAAGTTGACATTTTGCCGAGTAATGGTGAGGTTTGGATGGAGATTACCGAATGCATTTATTTCGACGAATACGACAATAGACGGTAGATGTTGAGATTGAACAGGAAAGGGAATGGGAATGCAAGTTGAGAGCTATAAGCTTGGTATTCTCGAGGTTCAAGATGGGAAAATTCTTCGTAGATTGATGTCGTAGGCATGGAGCCAGATGAATTGGAGAAAAAGACAATACGGAGTGAATAATGATTCAATCTTTTTTTTTGGGGTAGATCATGAATCATAGACAGCCATTCTACTATATCTTCATGCCCTCACCTTTATTATTATTGTTAAAGTTCTCTTGTACATCTAGAATCTAGTATATGGGTTTTAAATTATTGAAGATTTTACATTGTCTACGTTTTTACTAGCGCTTTAGTTAACAGCGGTCGTAGTATTTATTTTATTGTTTATTCTTAATATTAAAAGTAATCTCTTAGTCGGACTTAAAAGTTTATACTACCGGAAGCGACAAAAAATCAAGTTTTTCTCTGATAGTAATATAGTAGATAATATTATTAGCACTAAAGATTTATTAATAAGTCTTTAAAAGTTTCTAAGTAATAGATTTAAAGAATAACACTTAAAGATAATATAGATCGCATACTTTCTAATAGTCTTTCAGATTAGAAAGATAGTAAATATTAGTACTACATGTAAGAGTATAATACTAATTTCGTTATTATTATAGAATAAGTAAAACAATTAAGCTTATACTTAAAACTACTATTATAAATCGTTAAATATATAGTTTAAATATATTAAAGTAACTACCTACACATTTCTGTCTTATTTGTAAAAGAAGATAAACTAGTATAAATATTCTTTTGCGAAGCGTTAGCGTCTACACGTTTTACTTTAGATTTAGATTTATTTTAATTTTTGTACGAATTATATTTACTTCACTAACTCGAAATGTTTTCTTCGATAATTCTTCACATAATTTTGTAGACGAACCCTGCTTTAAACTATCTCTGTTTTATTTACCCTTTGTTTTTCTTGTCTTCCTCGCATGGGAGATGCGATCTCCACCGAAGAAGGCTGGTCAGAATAACACATGGAGTGATGATTCTCCAGTTTTCTGAAACACCGTGAGATTCCTCAGAATCCATGCGCGTATTTTCCAGATTTCGTCCTAACTCGGTTTCGTTTTTCCTTACTACTATCCCCAGCCAAGGACTGAAAAAAACGCTTTCGTCACTTGAGCGTGTTGAACCAACTTGTCTGAAGCGTTCGACCGTGCATATTTTCACGCATATATCGCCTGCCTCAACGTTCTCTTTACCAATTGCCATATATAACTTCGAACTGGGGTCTTTTTCTGCCATATTGGGCAAACACAAGTTGTTTGTAAAAAGTGTATAGTTATTCATAACATTGCGGAGCCAGAGAAAAAGAGTGTTATGGTAATGTGGATTATCGGAAGTTACCAAGCCGCTCTTGTTGAGTATCTGCTCTGAAAGTTCAATCCATGCGCTTTTCAAATTTTTCTCTGAATCACAAAGAGCATTACTCATTTCCTCGCGTACTAATCCTTTCGGCGACAGAAACCCGTCCAAAACACTGTACGCTAGTAGACGGCATATCTCATGACGGATTAAGTGGTGTTTTTGCACAAAGAAATCTCGTGGCGGCCACGATACTGACGTTGCTCCTACCACGAAGTACTGATCTGCCCCCTGGGTGATATCGTCAAAGTTAGGAAGTCCTTGTAGCCGCGAGTAGTAAACTTTCAGATTCGCAGGTATGTAATCGAAAGATGATTCTTCACGCCTCTTGCTCCAGTCCGGTACATATGACGGGATTGACATGTCATTTTGAGATTTGGAAAGGCTTCCGAGCGCAAAAAGATGACGAAGAAGTTCGTCAGCTTCCCCAATCTCAATACAGTTTTGTGCGAAACGAATATAAATAGCGACCCAGTCCTTGCTATAAATTAACGCAAGTGTTCGTTGATTGCCCTCATGGCTGGTTTGTTGGATGTCTTCGGCTAGACTTGTAAGCGCAAAGATACGATCTTGCTCATCGCGACATTCAGTTGAATGGAAATCCCACAGCAACCTGAGCATGTTATCGGCATTTGAGTATAAATTAATAACGTTTCTGAGAGCATGTAGTGGTTTCGAAAGTTGCCCGGTGTGTAGTTCTTCGAATCGACACTTCAGCTTCAATAACCCATCCGCGAACCATTGCCACGATATACGACAAAGTCCGCAGTAAACGATCGTGTCGTGCCCAAGAGCAGCCTCTTGTATTATCCACCTTCGGTGGAACCATTCTCGCGAGAGAAGCTTCGATATTCTTTCTAGCCAGTCGTCGGTGTCGAACACTTCCTTCGATATTTCTCGAACCACCTCTGCCGTGACCTGACGCTTTTTCAATGCTGCAACCCTTTTTAGAAAGCCAAAGCAGAAGGAAACTTCGAACTCAGAAAAGGGTTGGCCCAACCATATACACACTCGACGAGCCTGTTGGTATATTTCCCCCATGAGTCCTACTTGGATAGACTTCTCGATGTCGTCATCCTGGTTAAGGCAAATTACATCAATCCAAAGGTAACGAACAGACTTCTGTTTACGAAAATATCGTAGAAGCGAATCTAGATTCTCAGTAATTGCTAATATACTAGCACCGGTATTACAAAACAATGTATATGTGAAGCCTCCATTGCCCCAAGTGTAAGAAACGGCTTCGTAATGTTCGCCTCCTGTAGAGTTGAGAATAAGATGATGCCGGCGTCGGTGTATAATATTGCAGTAGATTGGATCGCCAAAAGTAGCTGAAGGTCTTAGCACAAGTATGCGCACGGTATCTGTTGTTTCCAGCGGCATGTACTCGTAGTGTTTGTGGGTGCTAGCGGCAGCAGTTAAAGGGATTGGATGTAAATTCATGATTAATATAAGTTTGTAAGAAGTCTCAGTAGAATCCTTGTATCCTGTATCGAGGCATTGTTTCGCGTAGGGGGGCATGTTGCAATTTGAGGCAAGACTCAATTCTTCAAATGTCGTACACAGTGCAACCCGAATGCGGGCCAACACATCCTCGTACAATGTCGTTCTTATGTCATACAGTGATTGTAAGAGTTAAGGCTACAGCTCGTCGTACACTATGCGAACTCGTTAATTCACTAAATTGCACTTTGGTCATGTGTCGCTATTTTCCTCTCGTTTCTTGGCCTCGCGAGAGAAGTAACCGCTTTGACGGAACCGAGACAACTAAAACAACACTTTAACCTCACTGCAATCGCAACCCCCGATAAAGAGTCGCTTCTACAATGCTGGCCGTTTTCCAATTTGATTTATGTTTCCACGGGGTCAAAGATTCCTGCTGCCATGGGAGTTGGACTTGGCGATCTTGCAAATGGGACTTACGCCTACCTGCCTGAAAACTATTCTGTCCAGGCGCACAACCCGCCAGTTGTCCAATATGTACTACTAAATTATGTTTATTTTCTTCTAAAGGCTTAAACTATTCTAGATATATCATCGTTCTCTCTGGGACGTCCACGGTATCCTTCACACATTCGAATCAGAGTCACATCTTTGGGGGCAGGGCGGTCTACTACTTGCCACCGATATGCCCAGCGAGAGCGACGTTGGACATCTAACAAGCAATAAAGATCAAGCAGCTGGATGGTATGTCTTTCCGACGCGTGACAATAAGGTTCCAGCTCATAAGGTGCTATATGATGATCCGTGTAGGGATGAGGATTTGAGCATCTCGATTTTCTAGAAACATTGTTAAGGGTCATGTCCATGTGTTCCTTAGATTTGTTTCGATATAAAGTTCCTTTTTTCTCAAAATATAACATATTAAAAAAACAGTGCTCGTCGAACTCCACACAGGCAAAAGACTCCCAAACATCATTGGCTCGGCTTCATTGAAAAGAAAAGTGCTTCGGCGCCAAAGATTTTGCACCAAGCGTGGATCATTTACGTCCAGGGATTCCGAGCTGAGTTGAAGATATAAATCCTTTCAATCACGAGAACAGACTCAATCTTAGATGCAAAGGTAACTTGCGTTAATTCATATTTTGTCCTACGAAATGGTACAATGCTCAACATTTTGCCCTCGGACCATCTGGTTTCGTCTTGTGTATTGAAAGCTCATCTGAAATTGGGCAAGAGTACTACGTACGGTAACATTCTTAGGGCTATCTCTTCTAGTGTTCTTGCTTTATTTGTTTATTTCGTAAAAGATAGATATCTCCACTCAATCATCAGAAATGTAATATATTAGCTGCTTTACAATCTCATATTGTTCCAAGAACTCGAAGGCTATTTCACGTGAAATTAATAAATGTTCAATAAAAAAACATGATCATTTTTCCTATGTAAAGAGATACATCCCTACGTTAGCATTGAACTCAATAAAGAGCGACCAGATTGTTTCGTGCTCTCTAAATTATGTTCAGCTCGGGGGTATCAATCGTAAAGTGACAGAGCATAGGGCATTATAGCTATTAATGTACGCTTTTGATTATTCACATAAGTGCAGAGCTTGCTATATTGTACAGGAATGGCTCTCTTTATAGTGCTACCAACTGCTTATGTCAAGACCTTGAGCATGCAACTTGAAGGGAGTGATAGGCAATACCATCAGACCGATCAATCGTCAGTGAAAATACAAGGGAAAACAATTCTCCAGGTATCGTCGTCTCCTTGCTTCTCCTTGCTTATTGCTTTTTCATGATGCCGGAGTGACTTTCAGAACTTGCAAGATCAATGATCGTGCCCATGACGGTATGCGCATTACCCAAATTGCGCCGTCGTAAATATTCTTGCTGATGTAGTAATATAGATGATTGTCGCTAAGGAAAGGGATAAGGCTTAGTAAGTAGAGGGCAAGTGCCGTCGGGCCTTAACACGTAACTAGCTAAACCTATTTAGCACAAGTGGGGTGGGATCCAGCCAATCAAGTCAATGAACTCCCGACCGTAATACGCTATACAGTAGCCTCCGAAGCTCCAGCGCTCTAAAAGAACCGTACTACACTAGGGAATTATCATCGACCCAACAATTGCAGGTATGGAAGTCCCTTTGATCCCAGCCCTATCTCTGCCGCCATTCGATTATACACCTCTCCAGCCTCGCGAGATCCGGCTCTTAAGGCTAGAGCAAGGAGAATTTCCATATCTCACTGTGTCTTATGAGGTAGCTCATCTCGACAAGAACCCAGACTTCATAGCTCTCTCCTATTGTTGGGGAGATCCTACTCCGACTTTTCGAATTCTCTTGGCCGGAAGTTTATTTGGCGTCACGGAATCACTTCATCAATTTCTGCGCCGGGCAATAGAATTGGGATACTCAAATTCCCGCTTGTGGATTGACGCCATCTGTATCGATCAAAATAATATACAGGAAAGAGGTCATCAGGTTAAGCTGATGAAGGAGGTCTACTCCAATGCTCAGCTAGTTGTCATATGGCTAGGAGAAGAAGCAGAGAACAGTGATATGGCCTTCGAGCTCATCAAGGCGGTTCAACCATTGTTGGCGACTGATCGACCCCCTCGCTCAGAGGCAATACTTCAAGAATCGCAGGTGACTGAACCGGGATCTATGCAGTGGCAAGCGCTCGGAAAGCTATTCTGGAGACCATGGTTTAGCAGGCTGTGGATCATTCAGGAAGTGGTCCTGTCCAGACATGCTGAGATGCTCGCTGGATCACGTTCATGTCAATGGGATGTCGCCACCTCCTTTGCCGATGGGGTCAATCAACATGACCTCTACCGATGTATAATGAGTCACGAAGAACTTGCCGCAATTCAGACAGCAACCCGGTCCTATGTTGGGCCGGGCTGGCAGACTTTGCGCACCACTTCAATAACGAGGAAAGATTTGGCTCAGGGCATCACGCGTAAGGCCGGTATTACCTTGTACAATTACGGCAATCAGAAAGCCACCGATCCAAGGGATAAGATTTTCGGCATTCTGGGACTTGTGAATGCCGACCAGAGATTGACCATGGAGCCAAACTATTCAATACACGTTGAAGAGGTTTACACGGAAGCCACTAAGGAGATATCTAGTACTGAGAATACATTGACTTTAATAATGGATCTGGCGGGTATTGGATGGTATAGGGCCCTCAATCAACTCCCCTCTTGGACGCCAGATTTCTCAGTCGCTCCGCAGCAAAGACCCCTTCAACTGGATAACAACCGCAGTGCCAGCGGGTCTTCAAAGCTACAATTATTGTTTGGTACTGATAACACTTTACAAATCAAAGGACTTTTGATCGACGCAGTGTCCCGTATTGGACCTCTCTACGAAGACTCCACCTTTCCGACCCTCAGCTTTTGGCACTGGTATCTGCAAACCACCCGTGACTTTTGGAAGAGGGGAGAGAATGACGAGTCTTTCTGGAAGGCGTTGTGTGGCTTCTCGCCCTGCTCACAAGAGGGCAAAGATACAATTGACAACTTTGAGGGATATTGGGAGCAATACTGCAGCGCGACTCCTGGCTGGAACGAACGCACAAGGACGTCCAGAAGAGAGATTCCCGGTTTTAATGTCGATAAAGCTAAAAGTTTCACTCTTCGTATACTCACGATTTCCAGGCGAATGTGCTTGACATCCAGTGGTAGACTGGGATTCACTCCCGAACGGTCGCAGTGCGGAGATATCATTGCGATTGCATTTGGAGAACGTTATCCATTTGTAATTCGACCACTTGCTGGAATGGCAGGCCACCCGCGTCGGTACCATTTAGTGGGAGTCTGCAAGATAGAGGGCCTGATGGACGGAGAAGCCACGGAGATGGGGTTGTCAACAACGAATATCGTTTTGGTGTGATACAATGCAGGATTGAACGTATGCCCGCCTGGCTAGATGGATAAAAGGAAACCTGCCAAACAACTACCCGGCAAGAAGCAGTTACTGCCGTATCTTTGAACGGGACGATGAGTCAATAAATATGGCCTCCAACAGTTGGAGCATTCCGCTGTCTCTGTCGGGCACGCATTATGCCACTCTCTAGAAAAGACTATCGACCGGTGGAATTGAGACTAAAGAAAGAGAAATCTCGCCCGATATTCGTGAGAGGGGGGAGAAGAGGGCCTGACTATATACTACTAATGTATAGGTTCGCTCTCTATCTTTCCTCGATGACAGGTTATTCCCTAGCACATAATTGTGAAGAATTTTCATCAAATCGATTAATGTATAACATTGACAAATTGATGCAGAGAAAAGTTCTAGATCAGGAGTCGTCTCTAACATGAAACCGAGGTACGGGAAAGAGCCTTCGCATTCTCTCGTCTGAAGGTTATTGTTTGTTAATATTTGCTCAATTTACTTTCGTTGAATGCTACGACGAAACAAAAATTATTTTCCTTTCAATAAGGTACGTTTTAAGATGATCGGAAAATCGTGATCCGACATCAACGATCAACACAAGACATTTATAGAATAAATCTTTGTCAGCTTGCATGTTTCCCGTGACAACTCCGGAGAGCCTGATTTAGATTATCACAGCCGCAAATTGTTCGATCTACTCAAGTTTGTCCATCTTTGACGACTTTGGTAGTCCCGATCAGCATGACTGCTGCAGCCTAAGAGTACAAGGCTCTTGAAAGCCCGGAAACCGTTCGCATATTGGTCCTTCAGCCAGCAACAAAGTTCGGCGAGCCTCTCAGCTGTGAAATCATACACCGAGATCGACATCAACTTCTACTTGGTTTTGATGGCGCCGAACACTATGAAGCAGTTTCCTATACCTGGGGCAGCCAGGAGCTCTCACATACAATATTATGTGAAGGAGGAGGCACACTTTTGCAGATTACCCAGAATGTGGATTCTTTCTTACGATACTTCCGTGAGGCAACCTTTGTCCGCTATCTCTGGGTCGATGCAATTTTTCTAAATCAGAATGACAACGTGGAGAATTCTTTACAAGTGGCGTTGATGGGGGATATTTATCGACAAGCTCGAAGAGTGCTCGTTTGACTGGGGACAGCAACAACAGAACATCAAATACCCTTGTGCTTCGTTTTTCTGAAGCGATCGGCAGGAATGCGGAACTCTGAAACGCTGTCCAATTCAGTGCTTCAGTTGTCTAATGAGATATTCAAGAGCGAATTTTGGGCGGAAATAATCGGAGGCATCATTTCTCGGCCATGGTTTCGACGAAGATGGATCATCCAGGAGGTAGCGCTCGGGCACGATAGTGTTGTCCATTGTGGGCGCTTCGGAATCTCGTGGCAATGGTTTACTGATGGCTTGCTGAAGATAAAGCCATTACTCGAGAATCAATATTTGGATGATGACAAGTATTATGCCATCAACATCGTTCCGCATCTCCGTTCACATGCTACCAAAATTATAACCCTGCTGTGGGATTTCCATACTAGCGATTGTTTCAGTCCTCACCACCGGATCTTCGCACTCATTAGCCTTGTTGAAGACCAACATCAGCCCAATACAGGTTCTCAGTCAACTAAAAAAGAGCCAATACAGTCGCTCATCAATTAGAATGACAACTGGGCCAACACATATTGTCGTCTGGCACGACAGGCTATTGAGGCAGGGTATTCGACTGACCTACTTCACCACCTTTTATCATTTGGTAGCCTTACTCATGCTCTGGGTGACACCTCAACTCCGTCATATGTCCCAGACTGGAGAAGCGTAAGAATCTGCTCGCTTTTCCAGCACATTACCATGCGAGATCCTTATTTTCTATCAGATTTTGAGAAATTATACAAGAAATCCCGATCTTCCGATTATTTTACGACTCAGTGTTGGCCTCCATTGGGGTGGGATCACGTTATAAAGGCAAAGAGAACTTTCCTTGAGCCACTATTTCGGTTGATAGCTTTTGGAATTGTATACCAATACTTCGAACTAGACAAGACCACCAAAGAAGCCAGTAACGTGGGCCGTGTGACGATGGGCGTGGATCCTAGCGTCTACTGGAGAGAGGTATACTGGGCTTTGAAGGTTGAGAGCGGCATTTTAAACAGAACTCCGTCCTCCGATGATCCGGTCTATGAAGAAACTTCAATGTCACTTTGGTTGAAGGTGTTAATGAAAACCCACACGAGTATTCTGCCCAAAGATTACACATCGTGGACAGTACCTGATTCTTCGTTCCCAGAATCGTACCCCGTGCAAAAAATTGAGTATTACCATGTCAGTGCAGCAATAAGTTTTGGAGAGACCAGAGACGGCGATCTCATTGCTGGGCACTCTATTGTTCGATTGGAAAAACTCGGCTGGACCCCTGACATGGCCGAACTTGACCATAGACTATGGAGTGGGGTGGATGAAACGTTCTATTTTGGACTTATAGTGCGGGAGGTTGATAGTACAAAATCAGGTAATTATCCTAGCATATTTAAAACAGAGCAAAGCGAAGCGCAATCGAGTAGAAGGCAAGACGAGAACGGATGGATAATTGTTTGCCCTTGTATTTTGACTGCTAGTTTTTGATCATTTTGGCATGATTGGACAAAAACCCTTTCTTAAGTTGCTATTTTGGAGGCCTTAGGGTTCAAAGAGTGACAGCATTATGAAGAAAAGAAATCGTGTTGCAACAAAGGATGATATATCTTTGGGTCAATAGCAGACTGGTATTTCACACTTTACCTTCAATAATTCGACATCAGCTTTTTGAAAAGTGTGTTTACTACACGGCAGTTCCCTTCGGTCCTTCGGTGTTTATGTAATCGAATCTACCGCCGCTGGGCATACTATTGAGCTCCATTGGGTAGAAAAAACCACAGCAAAGCTAATAAGTCTCAAACAACGCAAACACTAACTTTTTACTCAATGGTTATGTGTTGACTAATTCCGTGGTGGCATTGGTCAATGCTCATGGTGGTTAGGAGTCATTGACCATTCGCACGTGCGAAAAATAATAAGCTAATTTTACGTATAATGTAGAATAGAACTTGAAATAGTCTTGAGACAAAGATCATTGTCGAGCGGATGATGGAAAATACGTGGAAATATTATTTTCTTAACCTTGTAAACGAGCCAATAGTACTGTAATACGAACAGCTCCTATTTGAAAGTACGCTAGTTCAAGTTCGAAGTGTGTTCTGACATGCCAATTATTTAATTGGGACTACTCAACTATAGTCTTCGTAAATACGGGAGCGAATTGTCAATTCCTCATTTAGTAGCTAGATTGCTTCGACTCATTCAACTTAGTCTCATGATAAAGTGAGACCTCGCTTGTAAAAAGGACCATCTCGGACGAGCCCGAATTAACTGGGAATAAACATTTATCAAGAGCTTGTGGAAATCTTAACTGTGCAAATGATACAATTTTTGGCAAGGTGTAGGCTGCCACAGATTGACCAGGCTTGCGATACACACGATGTTTGTAAACATTATACTTGTTGATCAAGTGACAATTTCTTGTGTTTCTCAATGGCGTTCATCAATTACTACTGGGGTTCAAGTCCCTTTGTATGTTGTTGAGACCAGAACGGTAGATGATGTTGAATGAGACGATTTCGGTGAGTAATTCTGTGGTAGGTCATCAGCAACGATTCGTATCCACCCCAAGCAGAGCAATCTTCGGACTGCCCACAATCGGTGAGGTATCGCGTCATGATCGATGAGATGACCCAAAAACATTCACAAGCTTTGCACTTCTGACAAAATGAACATCGAATTCCAGCTGCATCTTAATATAACATTCGTCAACAAACCTTACGAAATGCCGTGATGGGCACGAAAGAGACTGATTCTGCAGGGAATTCTCGCAAAGCGTTTTGCTTGATCAGATTGCATTAGCAGATATTTTGAACCATGTAGGTCAAAGCCTCTCACCAATCCAACACCAGATCGGACGGCGGTGTAAAAAAAGAAAAGAAAAATATGAGACTGAAAATCAGCAGTCAAAATGAATAATCAATCAATACTAGAGACTCCAGTTTCCAAGAATGGTCAGAAAACAAATATGCGCGTGCCACTGCTTCTTCTCCACTTCCGAAATAAGTTGTCCAGAAGTCCTATATGTTCCAAAAAAGCTTTGAATCACTTGGACCAAACGCGAAAAGGAATGCTCATAACCGTATGAAATTGTCTCAAAGAGTAACAGGAAATACTTCGAGGTTAACATAAATTATATTTGTGTGTCTGGTGTTAAAAATAGTATGATATCCAACTAGCTTCAATATAATCGTAATAAAAACCCTTAAATCGGGGAATCGGCCAATGAGATTTTGAGATGAAAGCTCTGATTCCTATAGAGAATTCTCCAGAGTTCATGAGGAATTACGACATTGTTGAGATCTTACCATCATCTGAACCAGTACATGAGACGCGGCGTGTCGAAAACTATCGATTTGCTCTTGTGAAAAAAAGTGGTTCTTTGTATATAAATCAGTAAATGATATAAGAAAATCGTAAGATCGAGGGTTTAAGTAAAGACTTGAAATCTTTAACATCTCGGCTTGGGATTTTCATAGAGATTAGCTGCCAAACCAGCGACGACGCCGCATTTACTGCTACCACCATATGCCTCGACCAGAACTTGATGAAAACCATTATTTCGGCATATTTCCTTCAAGCATTGTGAGCCGAATTTACGGCAGAGCCTCTGCATACCGCAACACAATATAACTCATTTGGATGGTTTGCTGCTGCTAATGATTGGCTCAAATAGTGGACAGCCAAAGACATTATCTTATGTAGTCAAACGCCTAAAAGCTGGGGATCGAAGGATGTTTTATGCTGTTGTTAAAGATGTTGCCCATAGCTAGTAAGAGTAGATTTTTACACGTGGTATTGAGCTATGTAGAATTTGCTAAGAAAATTATGCTCCGAAGTGGTTCATGGCTAGAGTAACTCAGTAACTCACCTGGTTCATAATTGCACTATCCTGATCGTACCCTCCCAGCGAGTAGTTTAGAAGATGCGACAGACGAGAGGATCTATGTGGCGGTCGACAATTAAAAGATGGCATCAAAGCTTGTTACAGTCGATAAACTAACTGTATGGTATCGGATTTTGCATCAATCTCTATGAGAACTGATTTACAATTGTAATCTATAGTACTTATGTACAAAAAAGTTGGTATCGTGTATGAAATCTATTTTATCGTAGAAAGCTCCGATTTTTCTATTGGGAAACTCCCAACTGCTAGTCACAGTCTGTGTCCTAGCCACATACCTTGGCATCGAACACCCAAGGTCTTGCATCGCGGAATGAACGCCGTTTCATCAATCGTAAGTCGAAACTAGTCGATATGCCTTTTCCAACCCTCTTGCTTCAGCGCCCATTTGACAGCATCGAAAACATCTTTGACAATGACATCGGGCTTGTAAGCTGGTTCAGTGCCCTCCCTGAAGACACCTGTTTTAACAAGAACACTAGTCCACTCTGTTCCATCAGTACTCTCGTATTCGTTTGCACCCCGAATGTCACTTTCAGGATTGTCGCCGACCATGAAAACACGATCAAGCTTGGTCACATCTCGCTTCATACGGTCCACGCCACCCAGCAAATCAGCCCGATGTTTTTGCAAAACGTTCTCGGCATATTTGTACGTTGCTGCATGAGGCTTTCCAATAATAGTTTTGGACAATGCAGCTCCTTTGGTGGTGGCATCCCATACACCCTGCAACGAAGCTTGGAATCCACCTTGACCGAGACGTGGAAGGTGATGATCCGTCGCCCAAAATAAGTCAGGATTCGAGAAGAAAAGCATTGGTTGTCCATCCTGGAGCCAGCCGTTGTTTGGAAGGGAAGAATCGCCATTTTTATCAGAATAAGTGCCCAAAACCCCATCTTTTGACAATAGCAGATCAAGTATAATCTGCGAATCCAATGCCCAGTCTCGAGGATCGTTGAATACGAATACTGCATCAATTTTTAGAGATTTATCCGGGTTTCGAAAGTCGACAGGTTTTGGAAGAGGTCGGGTATTGTTTTGGTAGTAGTCGGAAAATATTTGGTTGAAAGGCCAAATGCTTGGGTATGCCATGAGAATATCTCCAGGAGTAACAACATTTTTGAAGCCATATCTATAGATCGTATTAGAGCCTGTCAAAAATAATATTTGATCATAATTTCGGCTTGATAAATTGAGCACTTACTGTTCCGCAACCCGTCGGCACTTGTCCCCATCACCGCCCGTGACTAGAATGGTCTTGTCTTCCAACGCATCCACAGTATCCGAACCCTCAACCAATTGCTTGAACGGCGTGTGGGACTGAACAAAATTCTCTTCGGTCAGAGGGACGCCCAGCTTCTTGCTCAACTCAGCGACTCGCGCACTCTCGTGTTTTCCACCTCCGTTGGTCAAGAGAATGAAAGGAATGTTGTTATCATGAAGATATTCGAGCGCTTCCGGAGCGCCTGGAATAGGTTGGGAGGAGCGGAGGAGAACTCCATCGATACTAGAGTAGAGAACTGAATTAGCCTACGCTTCCAAAAGCAAACAAGACAGGGCAGTGGTGATGCATACTCGAATGCAAATGCAAAGCTAGGCATGCCATCCGCTGCCAATCCGGCACCTGCATTGCTCATACGTCTGGACTTTAGGGTAGGCATATTTGATAGGTTGTTGCTCAGTCTTGGGCCTAGTGGCTGAGGATTGAATGGTTTCGAATAATTCGGCCGCGACCTTGGTGTTGAGGAAGAAAAGCACCATTGGCTGGCAGGAGAGTTTGTTGGGGATGAAGCGAGTTCAACAGTCTTATGGTGGGAGCCAAGAAAAGTCAATTGTGCTCGTCTCCTTACGCATTTCAAAGGAATCCATGGGCGCATTGTGAATGTGGTTCGATGTGTGAGGTTGTTGACAAGACCTGATGTTGATAAGAGCTTGGGATGTCGGTGATAAGAAACTTAATTTTATGGGGGCTGGTCCAAGCTCCTACCAGACCCGTATAGTGGGGTGCAATAAGTTTGCACCCCTTGTCTGTTTTATGCAAACAAGCGATCCAATAGGATACTTTTAAATAAGGTTTCTTGCTTATTATTGGTTAGATTATTTTCATAAAATCGACAAGGGATGCAAACTTATTGCACCCCACTGTAGGGGGTAAAATAAGTGGCAATCGAAACATGATATTTACTGAGAACAATTGACGAAATATCGTACATTTATTGAATAAATTTGAGACACTATCATAGATTTCGTCAATTGTATTAAGTAAATAATACTTTGACTTTCTTGAGCTCTATTCGAAGTCCACTTGTTCAGGCCAAAGATCATTGGACATGTGACCATCAAATTATCTTTATCTCTCCTGGATCCTCTCTAGTCGGAACAATATCAACAAATACAACAAACAAACATATCATTGTTTAGCTTGTAGCAACATTGAAGACTTCGTATCCTATCGAGACTCACAACCACTAGGAGAGGATTAAACTTGGAAATTGCTCTTTTTAGCTAAGTACACAGCGGTGTTGTACGATTCAAGTAGCAGACATTGACATTGCTTATTTCCCTTTTCAAGCCCCAATACAAGTACAAGTCGATGGTCCTGCTAGATTTCCACTAACAAACACGACCAACACAGCAGCATAAGCCGCCGTCCCAGCAAACACCTGGTCCCTCTTCGCATTCGTAAGTAATCCCACACATGCTGCAAATAATACTGTCCATCCACTGACCATACCGAGTAGCGCATTCTGGTTTTTCACTATGTAAAGTGAGATAATAGCTCCGAAAAGAAGTACCGACGCCAGAATAGTGGAAAGAATCGTCACGAATCGAGAGAGTCGACGATGAGATATAATCGCCTGCCCATTTTCAGGCCTTGATGTCATGAAGAAGATGCCGAAACTGTTTTGGATGAAGGTCGATAATCGATCCTGATCTGGAGGTGCGTGTAGTGCGACTAGATCGTTGATATCATCGTATATTTTTTCGCTCGCTCCCCAGAGTTGGCTGATACCAGGTTTTTGGGTTTCCTCATTTATGTTGAGAAACCAATTTCTCATTGCAGTGACTGTACTTTGGGACGGCAGTTGACTGTTTAACAGAATTTGATGAGCACCTAGTGCAGCATGATATCTTTCCACCTTCTCTCTGATTTCCATACACAAGCCAAATCTAGCTTTCTCGCGCTCTCTTCCTTCTGTGGCTCGCTTCTTTAGCTCAAGCCAGTCTCGTTGACATTCTTTGGAGATAGCATCTTTTTCGTTGCAATCTTCTTCATCATACTTGTCTTGTAACTCTTCCAACTCTGCTAGCTCTGCTTGATAAAACAACAAGTTTCGAGCGCTTAACTTATCAAATCGGCGATATATTGTAGTGCTTCGATCGGGATCGAATACTATTTTTTCCGCTACTGCTGCAAAGCCGCGCTTACAATTAATAATTCCACCTCCTGGGTCGACGAGAGTAGTCCTGTCCGGTTCAAGGGGGGGTGATCCACGTTCAATATCTCGAGGTCGGGCCATACCACATCTTGCGACAAACAAAATATTCTAGGAAATGCGCTTCTCTGTTCTTCCACTTTTGCTACAAAAAGTGGCTGCATTGAAGGGTCTTGACCGAGTTCCCAATTGGGACGAGGCTGGGAAATTATTGGATATCGACTTTCCTCGTGAAATCAGCCCGACCGCCTCGTGCTGTCTTTTGCGCCGCGTCTTGTACAGGAGTACGAAGCTTTTTCTTTTCTTCCGCTACATCATCTTCCATCCCCATCGAATTACTTGGACTAGAGACCCCACTTGGGCTACCTCTGTGAGACACATATATCAGGCGAATGTGTGTCTGACAAAATACATTTATTCTCTCCATTCGATTCAATACGGGATGTCATATTCTAAATCAGGTGATTGAGCCGCCGCAGTTTATACTTTGTCTTTCGAGGAAGTTAAATGAGATACTCACTACACTGGAGATGACAACGGTATCGCTAAAGAGATATATTGGTCCAGACTACGTTTGGGAGGTGGTGACGTGGGTAAAGGCAAAATAATGCGGCTTCGGCTAGCCTCAGCTAGAACTTGAGCTATGTCTGACACGGACGATGAGTCGCCTCTGGTTGTCAAAGAAGGACCGTATCCCTGGGATCATTCTTCCCCCTCCTACACGCCTGCGGGGAAGTCTCGACAGATATATGATGATACAAATTATTATCGCCACCCCTCGAGTATACATGATCCCCAATCCCGGAGTCTGAGGGCCCTCATTCGTTTGTGGCATCAATTATTGTTGAAAAGGCAGCAGATTAGACTATCAAAAAAGAGGGAGATCAGACTACAACTTGAACTTTCCGGTCAAGCACGAGAGGCCAAGAGCTCAAATTTGCCTACGCTTCCGAGCCAACATAAGGTTTTAAAGCCAGATTTCGAACGATTTCAGGCTGCGCGAAATGAGATACAGAGCTTGGAAGCAGAGTATAAAGAGTTGCTTGCTGATTGGAAAGTTAAACGACAAGAGCTCCACGTCGTAGAAGCCGAAATAATATACTCTCCCGATATCTCCCCCGAAATGCCAATGTCCTCCACAGGCGTGGAACCCGATATCGACCAGCAGAAGTCTCAGTTTCGGTGTGATTCATCAGTGGACGAATCAACTATATGTGAGTTGGCAACATCTTCCGAAAATCTTACTACGGCGAGGGGCTTTCGAAATCGACGAGGAGTAGATATGTTATTGAATGGGCGTAAAGCATTTGTGGGACAGGATTCTGGTGGTTGTGACACAATATCTGCTGAATTTGCTGCGAAATGCGGGCTATCAGTTGAAACGAGATTGGAAGAAGACAAAGTCTCTTTAAGGATGGGGAATGGTCGATATTTGCAAACCATTGGCCGTGTTTTCGTCAGATGTCAGGTCATTGGCGGCAATGAGCCAGAAGAAGGACGCTGGTTTCACGTCGTGAAGAAGTCAGTTGCGCCTATCATGATTGGACTTGAATATATTGTCAAGGCCAAGATTTTGACAGAGATGAAGCATCTGCTGAAATCTTGCCCGGTGGGTTTTATGAAATCGGTGCCAATGTTAAAGTACATGGGCAGTCAAGCAACTATCAATTTCACCGCCGATGGACGAAATCTGGTAGGGTGCGCAGATACAGGTTCAGATTTGAACTTTATGAGTCTGAGGAGCGCGGTGCAGAAAGGGTTTCGAGTTGATCGGAGGCACGATCAACTCACAACCATCATGTTACCCGACGGGAGTGAGGTCATAACTACCGGAACAGTGACAGTCTCCAACATGAACATCAAGGGCTTTGACGGCATTCCGATGACTTTCCACGTCTTACAAGGTCTTCCCTTCGATGTCATATTCGGACACGAATTCCTCGACGACATCGACGCATTCAACACATGCTGCGAGTTAATAATGCTCGACGTTGAATTCCCCGATTTCAACACATTAATCAATCTTGGACCATTACAAGCATGGCTTACGAGAGCCTTACGAAAGAAGAAAAAACAGGACTATGGCGCGCGTCAGAGACACGATGACATGATCGATGCAGAACACTATCACAGAAACAGAAAAAAACGAGACAATAACAATATTGAGGATGCTGATAAAAGGTGTTTAGCTCAAGCAGCTGAGGCAAGAAGGATTCGCGAGTTCGATCGACACCATCGAAATTGTCCGCAATGCAACTAATCATTTAGCTCACATTACACTTCACTGATTAAATCGTTATTTTTCATTTCATTTTTCTTCGCAGTCTTTGTAGGGGGAATTTTTTATGTGGGTTTCAACAACGGTGCAAAACACTTTCAATATACTTCTGAAATTTTCAAGTTCTAGACTTTTCTTTTGCGAACTGGGATCATAGTAGTCAGGTACTATCAATGGCAAACATGTACAATTAGGATACCCCTTTGATTTTAGTCCCGCAACATGTTTAGTTCTCAATTTACAACTTTTGGAGGTTTCAAATTAAGTTGCATTCTGGTCTTCTTTCTACCGCCATGGATTCTGTACAAGAAAGCTTTAGCATATATTTAAATGCACCAGAGTCGTGCAACACGATTTATGCTCCCAGCTATTAATGAATTATAGGTTATGTCGTGACCAAATTAGCAAGTCATATTTTCTTTCATCTACAATTCTCGGGTTGTCTTGCTCTCATTTTTTGTGCCATTCGCGGTACATCTCAGCGACGTCTTTGAAACCTGCTTGACCGAGCTTCTCTCCAACTAGTTTGCCCCAAGCCATCCTATCTCCATTTGTTGCCATAACACAGTCGAAGTACATCGCCCCTGTCCCCTCAAGAAATTTTGTCTTGATCCATTCAATTGGGACGAAGCCGGCTCTCTCCCAGTCTATGACAGAAATGCCTCTGTTCTTGACGTCAACAATGATGTTCATCGGGCCCAAATCGCAGTGGTAAAACTTGAATGAGCCTGTACAATCCATTCTCAGTGCCATACAATTCTTGAGAAGGGTGTTGCGGCTGTACTCGTATGGTTCTCCTGGTTTCGTGAGGAAAGTCTCGGCTAGAGAATTCCCATCAATTCCCCCAATGTATCCGGCTTCGAACTTGGCCATCTCCTTGCAAATATCCACGACACGGTCCGCATAGTATTCCCGTGTTTCTTGGTCCATGGATAGCCATGCCTTATCTAGCGTCACACCAGTCATAGCAGAAGTTATAATCATATACCGATCCTCCCAGTATGCGTTGTAGAGAACATTCGGAATAGCGAAGCTGATACCCTTGGTGTGAAGAGCATTGATGGTCACATGCTCCAATGTAGCGTCTCTCATGAATGGTGGATAGTCAACGGCTTTGATGAAGGCCTGGCCCACCTTCCAGACCGAAACTACATCGCCAGCGTCGTGAACCTTTTGGATGATGCTGGTTGGAGATAGTGGACGAAAAGGAGGGCTTGGTCCCGAAGCATTGGTAAGAACAAAAAAGCAATTTTTGTCATCAGGCCAGGAACTTTCTCCTCCGGGAGTGGAGCGGAGAGTGAGGATCCATTTGTCGCCAATAACCCACGTATTCTGGTCGACTTCCCCTATAAGATCGCGTGGTGCGTGTTGTGGATTTGCCATTGTGCAGTTGAAGTCTGGTAAGTCTAAATGTAGAATTTTCTAAGGCCGAAACAAAATTATCTGAATTTTGCGTATGAAAGATGATGGTTTGAGGAGATGGCGGTCAAAAGATTTCGAGATGTATCGTGATGAATCTAGTTAGGCTTAGCGTGTGTAGGTATGAACTCGTGGATCAGAGGAGTAAATCGCGGGGTGTGAATAGAAGGTAGGCAATGTAACCAAGTGATAAAGGTAGTGAAAGTAATGTAGTCTGGAAAGAACATATAAAATTGCCTAAGGAGCAGAAGAGTAAAGGTTTCGTACGAGCTATATATACATGAAAAGCGGAACTAAGCCAAACACAGAGAGTGCACGTGATTCCAGGTTGACCGCTGGCCACAGTTGGTTGGTTAGTTGTACATCAGGTAATCTTTCTCGCTTAACTATTTCTCATTCTCTTGAGCAACAAAGTCTCGTAAAGTGCATAGCTAGAGTAGTATTGAATTAAGCACATTAGAGAATACAAAGAACAGGTCGCAGTTCCCGTACAATACTTAGGGTATATGGTTTTATTCGCTCTAATAGATTCTTCTTATGCTCTTCTTATGTTCTGTCTTTCGAGAGTAAATAACAAGGTACGAGCAAGGTAAAGTACTCTTCAACGTACTCGAGGGCTGAATATAGGATTTAATTAGCGGTTAAGCCGCGCTACAACTTCAATTGTTAACTGCTTATAGTTATTACAATAGATTAAAATCAAATAAAAAATATTAAACCTTTTTTATGTTAATTAGGGGATTGGGGTCATGTTATCCCCTGTACTGTGACATCTTGGGTTAGTCCAAAGCAGCTGTGAAATTGTAAAAGTTGAATAGATCCACATTACGCCCGTTAGGCTCTCGAGCGGTACTGATGGAATTTCATCAATTCGGCAATAAGCCTACAGTCGCTCGACGAACGGAAGGTTCGAAACTTATAAACTCCTTCGTATGCTGTTCCTTCGGGTTTCAAATAACTCTTCGTCGCAAACCCCTACTAATCAAAGGAAGCACAACGCCAAATCTGAATTGGATGATGAAATTTTCACTTTTCTGAACCTTCCGACACTCCACTATTGAAAAGCCTTTCCTGCAAGCCAAGGTCTAGCATCATCATGACTCTTTAAAGCAAACTCCCCATATCTCAAAAGGTTCTAGCAACTCCACTACACCAAGTGACAGCCTGATAACTTGGAATTCTCCGAAACTATACAATTGCTGACGATATCCATGTTAGCAAAACTGTAAGGAAGTGATTGTCGTATTTTGAAAGTGGGACACATTAGTGTTCTTGTACCTCAGGGAATTCGCAACAATGTTATGAAATTATCTCGCGTCAGCTGTGTAAAAGTAATAATTCAATAGTGATATGCTCATACTCTACCAAGAACCATGCAACATCGATCCACGGGTTGTTGTGTAATTTACAAAGACTAGAAAACACAATGATGGCACACACTACGACTCTCTGGGGTCCAGTTGCTAATAGGATATGACTTGAAATTTCTCTGAGTACAGTTTGAATTATTGTACCATGAACTACAAGTTACTCAAAAAAACGAGACTTCTATTTTTTATCGAGGAAGGAATTTGTCTCCGTCTCCGTTGAGAGAACATTGTGCTCCACATATTGATATTCATCCTACGAAAACCACCATCAAGCAGAGAGTTGCTTCTGCCCTGACTAATTTCCGACGATGTGTCTAAGTTTCGAAGCCTTTGATAAGCTCTTGGAATATGGTTATGCGCGGGGTGACAACTAGATAGGAGAATTAACGTATTCGAGGAGTTCTTGCAACACCTAAACGCTGACACCACAATAGCTTTGGGGCATTTAGCATAGCTTGATGTTGCCCTTATAAACAGAAGCGAAGGGCACCTTCATGGTCATGGCTATCTATTGAAGGCGAGATACAGCCTCCAGAGTCTGCTTTATCATTCACTAGCGTTTCAGGGATACTCGACGTGCACATCAAGCTTGTGCGTCCAGAAGTTTCCATCGGAGAAATAGAATCAGGTACCATTACAGCAAAAGCTCATCTCCGAAGTTTGACATAGACTCATACCCCAGCGAAGTCACAAACTAGCTTTCTCCTCAGCAATCATCATAGAGAGTTGCTCCCAGACGACGTTATCAAAACTGAATTCGAAATTTTCAGGGATATAACTTGGAAACGAGATCAAGGAACATGTTATATCTTCTCAATTGCACTCCGCACCTCTGCATACAGCAGTCCAACACTTAAAGGCATAATAACCATCCCAATATCACTTGACAAAGGGAGCGAAATGCGTAGAATAGGCTCGTTTAAAGCAGAAGGTGAAGCCGTTTGTCAAATCCTGCGACACGCTACTTGCAATGGTAAAGGCTGTAGTGACTTCAGAAAACTAAAGAGTACTATGAATCCCGTCCCGCAACGTGGCGAGGACTTGCATTAGCGATATGCGGAAATAATAAGACGTGTAGATGCAGAAAGCCGGAAGCTGAGCGGATTGCAAAGGAGCTAGAGATTTCTTATATGGATGCGTTGCAACGGAGGGAAATTGCCGTTGTATAGGGTCTCGGAATTTTGCGTACACTGGGACTATGGGTTTGTGCGGCTAGCACAATATACAAATTATAAAATACGGTTACCTATACCAAGATAGTCTATTAGGCTAAAACGCTGCAACCATACCTAATTTCCACGTTTATACACATGATGACGTCTAGGCATTCCAGTCTATACCAAACAAACACCCATTAACATTCACAAATATCTGTACGAATATCAAAAGCATTCTGTAAGCGACCCTTCTTCTTCGTGGTCTCAATACTTTACTTGATTCAATCAACGCAATATTTCGGTTCTAACTGTATTCATTAGACCACATTTGGATGGGTCCATGCAGACCATCGGGAAATCTCATCTCTTCTACAAACTGACACTAATGCGTGTCTATCCTATTCTCTCATGTCCTATTAAGCTTTCTTTGACAAGACTTGCGCCTAAAAGGAGGATGAGATGATTAGATTATCAGAGATGATCAGCGAGTTTACCCATCATTCTGTTCCAGCTTTGGTAGTACACGGCTGGATTCCAACATATGAAAATGTTGGTTAAGCAAAAGGGATACCGAGGACACCCCTCGTCAAAAGTCCGGATCAGGTATAAAATCTGACATTATTTATGGACCTATGCGAGGAGATTTCTAAAGAAGTGTGGGTACGGTAGTTTGAAAACTGAGCAAACGCAGTTGACCAAACACAGGTGAACAGCATTTTTATTTCGCGCTGCCAAAGTTCACCTTCCAAAATATCCCAGTCTGATCAGAACAGCTTCAACCACCCAACGAAACCTCTAACCTATCCCAACCTTAATACAGTAAGGAATATTCGTCTTTGGTCTGAGCCAGCAAAGAATCGCTGCTTCGCCTCCCATTCCGGGCCCTTCTCCAACCTTCCCTTTTCCCTACCCATCCTTTCCTCCTCATCATACCCCGTCTTCACATCCAAACTCATACCTACCATCATACCAGCCCTCATCCACATATCCCTCATCGTCTCCTTACTGTGTCTGTAAACAACCTTCTGTTCCCCCGGCTCGCAAAGCGGCGGCTTCACCGTAAACTCCCCTGGCTTCGCCGTCCCAGTCTGCGTACCTACCACCAACGACCCCGGAGATTGCCGCAACAGCTTTAGGATATTCACACATGCCTTCTCTTGATCCTCAAGAGCCCATATATGGAGAAACATAGTCGCATGAATAATATCCCAAGTTCCCCTCGTTTTCACCAAGCCATCGTCAATATCATTCGAGAATATATTGCCAGTGATGAAGTTCGATGGGCCGAAGCGGTTTGAATCGCGGAATAGCTCGTATCCAACAGCCTCAAAGCCCGCGACGAGATCTGCACCGTAAAGTGTGTTGATTGGTGCCCCATTGTGTGCTAACTCTCGAAGGTCTTGGCCCAAACACGTACCCAAATCCAGGATCTTTGGATTTAGATTCTGCACAGACCCCTCTTTCAGAGTTCGAAGGACGTGGTTGTATTCTGGATGCCGTGTAAGTCCGAGTTCGAGAAACCAAAATTCGCCGATGCAGGGCCATGGAAAGACGGACCAAGCCAACTCGCGCTTTAGGTAAACCGTTAGCTTGACGTTAAGGGGGTAAGAGGTGTGACGTACGACTTCATACACATGCGACTCTACCTCGTCCGGTGGAATGCGACTGTATTCTTCAAACACTCTACGGACTCTTTCGTTGAGTTTGTTTTCGAGAGAAGGCTGGTACCATGGTAAATTGGTTGATCGAGCTCCATGATTAGCTGGAAGGTTGAGAATGGTTTCGGCGCTCATTTTTGGAAGGTTTGGTGGTAAAAGCATGAGCAGTTGGCCGAATAGTGGGAAAGGTTAACGGTGGGGACTTGGGACGTAAAGGCTTGGAAATGCGTTCCTCTGTGTAATGACTTTTAAAGGGGGTTTGTTGGTTAGGAAGCGATGGTTGGATGACGTTAATTGCTCATGTGATATTCCAGGGATTTAAAACCCCAATTGAATGAGGTAAATTGTTGTTCTGCGCATTGGGTAAACCAACATCTGCACCTGTTGGTGGTAATAATATACATTACCGGATCAAACCCACAAGATCAATCAGTTACCGCAACTACAGAATTGAGTTCTCCCAATCGCCGCAGTAGACCAAATCCAAAGCTCTTCGAAAATAGATAATGTAGCTGGTATATGTGTTATGTGGATAGGTTGCTAATGATGGAGGTGATTGTTGTTAAGGACTGGAAATTGGTTTAATGAACGTTTTCCCAGCCGGAAGGGCTATGAAGAGCTGATTGAAACTTCAGCGAACAACTATATGTAATTTGTATAGATGCGAGGAGTGGTATTCACCTGACAATTGAGACAATGTGAGGGATGAATTATGTACTGTGCGTAGTACCTTCGTGGACTTTTATTGTTAGTGAGCGAAAATTATGAGGAGATTCTAAAGTGAGGAAAGGATGGCGTCATACGATACAACTTTTAATAGAAATCAACATGTGCTTATACTAATCTATACCAAACAGGTCGATTAAGTCACCTAGACAATCGATCTCCCTAGCGATTCCTCAAATACAAGTCAAGTCAAATTTACACAGGTACTCAACTCAACCCACCCACTTCCCTCTCACACACCTCACTTTCCTCCTCCTCACCATCCCCCTCTTTAATCCACGTAAACCCAGCCGGTAGTGTAAAAGACCCGGGAACCCACTTCCGTCCCAGCTTGATTAGAAACTCCTTCGGCACCACCCTACTAAAATCGCCTTTGGACCAGTACCCAGCGCCACCTCTACGATCTACCTCTGATCTTTCATTGAAAGACTCCCGCATCTTATCGTGATCTTTGCGCGTGTACTTTGCTGGAGCGACGGGCGGATCTGCGAAGAGCTTTGCTAAGTTGTGAGTTTCGAGACGTGAGGGGTCCCACATGAGAAAAGCGCGTTCACGGAGGCCTGCGTTCTCGGAAGACATGATCCAGGTGTCAAGAGTGACGACGTTCTGGGTTGAGAACCAGCTTTGATAGGCTCCGGAGTCTGAAGACTGGAGTTCTTTCACTAGGGCGTCAATAGGTCGATCTTGTAGTGATAAGAGGGCGTCATACAGACGGCCGTTTTTGCTGTTGTTTGCTGAGTCCAATAGTGACCATATTATCTCGTAGGACGTCTCGAAGACGAGTTGGTTAACGTACTCCATTCCTTGGGACATCTGAGAATTTCAAGTTAGCTACAAAGCAAAGGGTCGACTTGTTCTTGCAAGAGGCAAACTAGACTTACCCAGCGTTGGATCCAACAGTTTTCCCAGCCACGCACGAGGTAGTCGGCGCTGAATTCCCCAAAAGCGACATCATGAGTGAGGATGTCAACAGTGCCTAGATAAAAATCAATACCTACCGGCTAAATTGAAGATAACTTCGTTAAGTAGCAAAAGGGGTTTGACGAACTCTGAGAGATCCGTTCCTCCAAAAAGTCATGAACACAAGCGACTTCCTCTATTTCCCAGACCGTATATTTCGAAAAGAAAAAACCCACATCGCTGCTCTCGGAGGGATCAAAATCCAACAATTCTTTCTCGCCGGGAAAGATCGTGAAATAGATTTCGACGCGGTAGAAAGAGCGGAAGAAACGAAGGCTTTCGTTTTCGGATAGAGTGAGGTCGCTACAATCTCCTTGCTCATCTTGCGAGAGTAGGGCAGAAGCCGTACTAGCAAACTCGGCTACTAGTCTTGTGATGGCCTCGTGAGTACGTCCTAGTCTGAGGAGAGTGGAGAGAGGAAGTGTTTCGGGTTGTGCTGTGAGATTATGAGGCGTTTCGTGAAGAGTATTGACTAAGTCGCGAATCGAATCTTCTCTGTCAAGGGGTGGGAGTCGCGACGTTTCGTATACGGCGAGTGAGTAAGGGAGGAGAGCTGGGGTGAGCTGGCGGCGGAATACCGCGGTTCTGACACTGGGATATTCTTGGTATACATTATGGAAGTTGTGACATGTAAGGATAGAAGAAAGGAGGGAGTGGATGTTGTCGAGTTTTTGGAGGATAGCTACTATTAGCTCGAAGGGGAGGGTTTCAATGGTGGACATTGTCTTTGAGCTAGAAGAGAAAAATCAAAATCGCCGTAAATGGACGTTTCGAATCTAAACAGATGTCAACTCAACGTTTCGTTGTTCGGCAGCGCACAAGGTATATAAGCAGATAGACTCATCTGCGGGCGTCTTATGTGGCCAACCTAAACGCGCGCTACAGCCCTCAAACATCGCGACCCTCATACCTCTCACACAATAAAACACATTTCACGAAATGAATTTGCTACAAAAAATCATTTTCTTTCAAAGAAATTGTCTGAGCAATTTCATCTATAACAAATAGTCCACGAGCAATATTTATTTCACTTCCCATTCTACGGGTACTCTGAACCAACCATTTCATTCGGTGAAGCTGAGCTCTTGAATAGTTAAAATACATCCGTTGACCCATTTAACGCGATGTTCGGGGATTCATAAAGGATGAGACTGTAGTATATCCACAAAAGCACTGGGGGTAACCTCATCTCCTGCATATTGCGACTGTGCGGCGGCTCGATCCCAGTACCTCAATTCCCCAATGGCATTTTTTCGATAACACGCGTGACTGAAAAGGGGATAAGATGATTAATCTATCCGAGGTAACCATCGAGTCCACCACACCGGCTTCTGCCGTGAAACGGCTAGACATATCTCCATCTCGCCGGCCAGTAGGTCGTCATTGTACCAGTAAGCATCACATTCCATGACTCTGGTGGCGCGGCGCGGTATCCTTGATGAGTTTGAGCTTCGATAGTGAAAGTGTGAGATGTTTATTTCAAGATCTCAAGCTGCCTCTGTCGTCCGACTACACGGCATCTTCTCGACAATCACATCTTCTGTATTCCCAGCAACTCTCTCTTCAACTCTCTGCGTCACACCTGCAGGATGTTCAGGAGATGGCGGAAAATACTTGAATCCGAGTCCTGTGAGGTACGTTCGAGTGACGATCTTACTGGTATCGTCCTTTGACCAATAACCCATACCGCCCGCTTCCCAGATATCATCTCGTATTTTAAAGGATTCCTGCATATTGTCGTACTCTTCGTCGGTGTATTTCTCCGTAGCCTCCGGTACGTTTGGAAACGTCGCTAGCAAGTTATGGTTTTCCAAACGATCCAGGTCCCACATAACATAAGCGCGCTCGCGGAGACCGGAGGTGTCATTATGTGAAACCCAGCAATCATGAGGTAAATCTCCGTGAACCAAACGCCAGGCTTTGAAGGGGCCCTGATCAGTGTCATGAGGGTCGATGCGTGGGACCAGAGCTTGTATTTCTTGCTCTGTGTACTCGTCAAGTGTTTTTTCAACGCCACGATTATCGACTCGCCACTGGAAGGCATCCGAGAGGTTAGCCCCATCCTTGGTGAACATTTCCCCACTAATCAAAGTGTATTTTTCCTCATAAGAGCTTGCTAAAACCACCCGGTGAATGAAAGCAAGACCTCGTGAGATCTGAGAATGCTGCGGTCAGTAAGAAGGTCATAAATTGAATGCCATCGGCTTTGAGAATTGGGTAGCACTCACTAATCGTTGCATGGAAAAATTATCGAAATCTCGCGAAAGATAGTCAATTTCCAAACCTCCATAGTGAACATCATGTGCAATAACGTCAAAGGAAGCTACACGAAGAATAAATCAGAAAGTAATCCAGCAAACAATTGATGGTATCGGCGAGAGCGCGTGGAAGTCTAACATACCTTTGAAAAATATTTCCTGTAGATAGTCCTGAACGCAACTAAGTTGTTCGTTTTCCCACGGTGCGTGCATTGAGAGAAACCAAACAACATCCCTACTCTCGGCAGTATCGTAAGGTTCGTCCTCTGTACCAGGAAAGAGGTTGAAGAATAGTTGTGCACGGTAAAAGGCACGACAGAAACGAAAGTGCTCTTTTTCTGAAAGCACGAGGTCATCTGGTAGACTCGGATCATCGTGACGCTGGAGAGCCCAAGAATCGTTTGCAAAGCTAATGGCGAGGCTCTCAATTACATCGTGGATGTGTCCCATTTGCGAAAAGTCGGAAAGCGGCATGGTGTTCAGAAGCGTGACTAGTTGACCGGGCTCATCATAGAGAGTTGCGAGTAGTGCCTGGATTGATGAGCTCGTGTGGGGAACAGGCAAGTGTGAAGCCTTCACCAGGGCGATTGAATATGGTAAAAGAGTTGGGATAACCTGCCGTCGAAATATGTCTTCTTTCAACATGGGGTATTCCTTGAAGGTCGTGTGGACGTGCTGGCACGTAAGTAGGCATGGCAAGAGGTCGCGAACATTGTCAAGGTTCCGAAGAATAGATGCAATCACTTCGTACGGGAGGTCCACAAGGTTGGGCATTTGGTGAGAAGAATTTGTGGTTTGGTGGTGTCTGCTGAAAGACAGAAATTTGTGTCTTTGTAAGTGGTGAGAATTGGGAATGGAAAATAAATTAATGCGACGTTGTACGGAACTCACATCTTTACTTTGATTTGATTCACGATCGCTGCCATCCCACTAGATTAGCGAGCGAATAATTCCTTCCGAGGCCGAAACAAATTCGGCCTGTCGCTAAGCGAAACTCTTGCCGCCATGTCAGCGGGCAGTTGTTTTGGGAAAAACCTAGACGCCCGCGCTAAGGTCTATATTCTTTGCAACCAGTGAGGCATAGTTTACCCCAGATATGAGACAAAAACAGCGGGGTGGCAAGCCTTGAACATGATGTGTTTCCCGGCCGTCAAGCCACAACCATTTCTGTTACACAATAAGCGCTCTTTGCGACCGCAATGGCGCTTAAGACTTTCGTTATATCTTTCGTTCGAACAAATTGACAGGTGTTATAACCCCTTCTAGACCCTTAAGGCCCGGCCCGGTACATGAGGCAGCCTTCTTGAAACTGGTCGGCCATAATGTTGGCTCTAATAATAAGCAAGGAATAGTCCGTAGTTGACCACTTGCGATAAGGTTCGTGCCTTCACATAAACCTCGAGTAAGGTTAAAGGGTGATATAAGCTTAAACAAGTATCTCCCTTTCCACACTATATCCCTTTCACAACAATCCTCTTGCTTGCATCACTATCGTCCACAGGTCTCGCTGGCTTCGAGAATTTTTTCCCTTTATCTGTACCTCAATCAATCATTTGAGCTTCACCATACGCTTGAATTCAAAGTCTCCTCAGTAATACCTCCACATTCAATTTTTGTAGAGCGATCAAATGGCCGCACCATCACCAGAAGTTGTTGCAGCCCTACAGAGACAATTCTCTGGACTGAATGACCAACTGAATTACTTGGAGGGATCCACCATCTACAAGAAAAACAAAGCCTACAAGGAGGCACACGAAGTCGTCAAAAGCGCAAATACAAACTACAATACAACTGCAAAAGAGCTTATGCAGAAAAAACCCTATAATCCGGACGATCCAGCCTACGGGAAAGGACTCAAAGGAGGCCAGATGTTCACAAAATCAGGGCATAGAGTTCTCGGCCCACTTGCCGGAACGGTCATTGTCGCTTCTCAGTTGTAAGTTGTTGGCTCAATGTCCGTATTTGCATCAGTTTACTGACACTGCGATTTTGAAGCCATGTCGATCGCCGGACCTCATTTAATACGACATACCAAGCTGTTCTGGAAGGCAAGGTACCAGAAGAGTATACTGGTCACGTGAAACAGGTCAAAGATGCTCAAAAATCAACCGAAAACTTCGGTCGCTGGAAGTGAGAACACGAGAGGTATTACGAATGAAGTAGTCGTAGTGAGTGGAATGTCCGATGTAGTGATTGGCGAGATAAGCAAGACAAGGAAGAGCGGGGGGGAAATGGTGGACACTGCCAAATATCTGTTGAAATACAAATTTCTTTTTTGATAACTGTTTAAACTTCTTATAAGAGTGCATTATATTTGATAACACTATGATGGCTCTACGCGGACGCAGTAAACTTCCATCACCTTGGCACACTCTCTGCTTCAAAACCAGACTTTTATATTTAGCTGTCTTATGGTGATTTGTAATACGGTAACGATCTTCTTTATCCACCCAAGAAGAATGAATTAAAACTTAAACGAAAGTAATCGTCTGATAGACTGCAAATAAAGTATTATATTGAAGATTATTTGGCCTAGGCGGTGTAGAAGGAAATTTAATCCGTTTTCGCAGAGCCTAGGAGAAATAGATTATGAATGAAATTGATCGAGCCTAGCATTTCGCAAGTGCTTCTCTGTAGCAAATGCCAACTTCATTAAGCAAATATGAATCTGGTTTCAGCAAAGCAACTTGCCACTTTCATGATACTGACACATCTCTTGAGTCGACGACAATGAATGAAAGCATCGTTATCACGTGACACTCCACGCCACTTCGATGATTCCACCCAAAGGCACAGCAACTCAAAAGAAAGAAGAAAGCTGGTAGCGATGTGCAACATCAGAAAGAAAATAAGCTGACGACGTCCGTGACTTCTTCTCCGCAGGCTTCGATTTCTTCTGGAAACCGCGCCTCTCGCCTGCCGGCCACACTTGCGGCTGGGAGGGACAGGTCGGGCGACACAAGATGCGCGGTCCCCGAAAGCTGTGAACCAACAGAAGGGATGTTGCGCGTACTGTAGGACAAGAGGAGGCGACAAAGTCGATTCAGCTGTGAGAGAATAGTGCACAATGGGAAAGGGGTGATTGATACTTCAACGCAACGACTGCAGAAGAAGAGGTTCTCCAGCTGTTGGGTGTGCAACTCGCAATTCATGTCGTAACGACAACTCAGCTCTGATTGCTTTCACATGCTGGAGAATAACGAAGATTTGAAGTGCGCCATCTTGGCTTTCCCAATAGCTGGAAGCAAGGAAACCAATCGAGGTGATAGAAATGCGCCTCTAGTTGGTATCAACACTTGGCCACGATGAAAGATTTCCAGAAGCGAAAGAAGAAGGCGGCAGCTCAACCAACGCAGATCACGTGCGGCGTATAATAGTCGTTCGTATCGCTCGATGCAACTGCGGGCTAAAAGCGGTTGTCGATCCAATAATCCAAGACATTTGTCTCGACGCACCCAATTGGTCGTGTTGGTAATGAATTTGGATTGTTGGTTGGAAGCGTGCAGGTTTTCTCGGCCGGTTGGTGTACTAGCCGGGAGTGCCGTCGACCAACGAAGCCACCGCATCCTCCCTTGGTTGCAAAAGTGCTGTCGACCGCCACAACGGTCTTTCTCCTACTGCTTCTGAGCCGTGTTTTGCTTGATGGAGGGAATTCAACGAATCCTACCGCGGGGTCTCGATGGCTTGGTGGTCGTCGGAATGATCTGCTGGTCGAGCATTAGCCAGCAGTAGCTTCTCCGCATTCTAAGGTCGGCACATGGTCCAGAAGGGGACTTTTATGTCCGAGTGCTCCGGCGCAGCTACTTTCCCGCCCAGATCAAATTCTTCTCCTTTCTTTGATAGAGTATGAAGCGAAGAGAGTTTGTTGTAAATACACGGCATATTTGTTTGTCTTTGTGTTCGAGGATGACCGCATAGATGAGGTTAAACTGCGTTAAACTGCCTGTTTGAGAAGATCCCACAAAGGACAAGGGTGCGACGTGGTAGGACTTGACCGAGTCGTACAACCGTTACACCATCTATTACATCTCGCATCTCGCATCTCAGCCTCCCAAGTTTGTCCCAAGTTCGCCTGCAAAACGTATCAAGACGAGGATCTCCTTTTGAATAACCACCACGTTACAAAGGAAATCCTCGTATCCTCTCTTCAAATAATCACCACGTTACAAAATGAATCCCCGTAATTACCCCTCCTATTCATCACATAATCATAACCAAACAAAGAATTATTCACCCCTTCGTCATGGATGTTGCGGTTCTTCTCTAGTCGGTCCATCACCTGGCCTCTAAACCGCCTTTGAACGACCTTCTCGGCCTTGTTGCCCTTGTCGGTTTGCCTCCCATGATTCACGAATCAACGTGCTTCCACCCACTCATCGAAGCCAACGCCCTCTGCGCACACGACCCATAAAGCCGTCCCCTGTCTCCCGCCCTAGTCGATTTGAGCAGCCTGCACCCTTTTCGTATCCACTCTCCGGATTCAAGATATGAACTCCACACTGCGCACCCTTCGAAACGTCGTTTAGAAAGGGTTAAAGAGACCACCAGTCCCCGTGTTCTTCACATCTCCTTTCGCCAGGTCGTATCGAAAAATACGTTCTTCACCATGACGAAACTTCCACAGGACGGGTCCAACGACTCGCAGAGTAAATTCAAGGATGAGCAGATCGAGAGTCGAGAGATGGCTGCGCCGGCGCGAGCTGGGTTTGGTACGAAAGTAAAGAGACATTGTGCGCGGTTTTGGTGGGTGCACGTAATCGCATTCTGTCTGATATTCCTGATCATTGCGCTGTGCTTGTGAGTATCCCCGTTTGATTGGTGTTGCGACCAGCAGCTAATCACCAACAGAGTCTACGTTGGTATGCCCAAGATCGCACAACACGATGTCGATAGATCGTCCTTGGAATTCAAGGCCCTGAAATTCGAAAACCCATCAATGGAAGAAATCACCCTTACGCAAGATGGTGTCCTCCACAATCCCTCCATGTATACACCAACCCTCGATTCTTTCAAAGCTGGATCATACTTGGTCACCAATGGATCATTCGGTGCAAAAGCTATTATCGATGTCCAGATGCCAGAGATCCACGCTACGAAACCACAATCAGATCAAGGAGTGTTTAAGCAGGTCGTACCAATCGTCGATATCGACCAACTCACCGCCTACGCGACCGAAGTTGTTGGAAACGAGTACGTGGAGACAGCATTGGCCGGGAAGACAAAACTCCATCTCGGAGCTCTCCCAGTCGTAAACGTCAATTACAACTCTACCAGCCGATACAAGGGTAAACAACCCCAATTCTACTCTCCCAAACCCCACTAACACACCCAGGTCTCAACGGTCTCAAAGGCTTCAACGTAACCAACGTCCGCATCAACATAACCGCGGCAGCCGGCACCCCCAATCTCGTCGGCAACGCATTCGTCCCCAACCCCTCCGTCATGACCATCGAAATGGGCAACGTCACCCTCTCCCTACGCACCGAGAAGGCCGGATTCATCGGCACCACCACGATCCCAAACTTCACCCTCGTCCCCGGCGACAACAACTTCCCCATGACTGGCACGCTCAACCAGACGGCCGTCCTCGCATCCATGGTCGACGGCATCGCAACCATGCTCATCAAGGGCCAGAACGTCACGTATAACGGCGTGGCGCTCACTTATTATGAGGCTGCGCTGGCGTCGCATGAACTCGTGTTGCCGATGAATGTCCTGCAGATTGTGGCGGATTCGGCGAAGCCTGAGTAAGGTGTATTTATGGGGTTTTATTTGTAATTTGCATGGAAGGGGATGTATGTTAGATGAGAAGTTATCTAAAGAGGGGATTAAGCTGCAGAGCTGCGAGAAGGGGGATCATCTTAAAACACCAAAAACAACAATATCTATGTATTTTAATTATTTCTCTCTTTTGTTGTTATTTTTGATACCCGGTCGATCCTTATGATGGTAGTATTTTAGATTGATGAATGGAGCATGTGCATGTTATTTTGGCGTGTGGAATTGAGGAGGGTGATGTAATTGGTATGGGACTTTACTGCTGAGAATGTTGTACGGATACGATACGATACACATCTCACATCACAACTCAAACCATCCTTCCCGTTCTCCTTCCTTTCCGCCTCCACAAAATCCCCAGACTCTCCATCCTCAGTATTCCCCTCAATGTCTCCATGTCTCACATCCACCCCTTTCCGCATCTAAACTAAGCACCATCCACCTCAACTTACCCTTTCCAAGATCTTCCTCCGAGACTATGGGGTACGTACCAGGTACCCCGTAGATCTTGGATTCCCCAGATCGGGTTGCGTGAGCTGGTTTTTCGGTCGGTGAGGTGAGGTGTTTGACATGTGCGGTGTTATATTTGGTGGGGTGACCGAGGTGCTGTGCGGATGGTGGAGGGGCATGTGATTTCATGAATCGTGGGGATTCCGAGCTCGAATGTTGGGGATCACCCAAGAAGAGATGGAGATGGGAAAGGGAAATCGCGGGGAACCTAGTATGAGATCTGAATCAATTGAGATTGGGATAGGCATTATTGGTATGGACATGCGTAGTTGGAGGGAATGAAGAGTGAGGTGTAGAGTGCGTTTGATTAGATAAAGGCGGTTGGAGTGGAAAGGTGAGAGACGAGCGAGCGCATGTTTTGATGAATATAAGGTTGAATAGATTGAACGTGTTGGAATTAAAGGAAGGTGGAGGTTAGAGGGTTGAGTAAGAATTTACTGTGAGGAGTGAGATGTGAGGTTTGTAGGAGTGTTAACTAATATTCGTCGATCGAATCACAGCTCCTTCACATCCTATGACTATTCCTCTCCTTCCTCCATACCCAACTCAAACCACATCCCACCACCGAAATATAAAATCACTCAATCCATACATCTAATTCAAACTCTTCCCTTTCTAACATCTACACGATTAAGCTTTCCCACCGCATCCTTCAACCTCGAAATTCTGTACGGCTATCAACCCGCCCCCACTTTTCCTCCATCTCCGGCAGTGACGCACGCTTTCCCCGCACTCGGCAGTCAGCACGACTACCTTCTCTGCGCCTTCAGAACCCGTTGATCTTGTACAACTAATTTAGTTTTCTGTGTTAGTTGACAGGAGAGGTACCGAGTATCTAGCTGGTGGACGCATGTGATATTTGCGGATAGTCTCATAACGAGGAAGTACGCAACTGTAACGGTATCTTCAGTTTGGATTTGGATTTCAGGCATCGAAATTGAAGGCAAAGATCAAGATGGGCTTCCACGATATCCCTCTGTTATATCTAATCACCGTCCCAGCAGCGGGGTTAAGTGCGGTCAATATTTTATTTTTTCCCGATATCTTGCCAGGAACACCGGTGTCGAAATTGTTTATCGGCATCTCGCTGTTGAATAGTGTGGTGTATATGATATGGAGTTTGTATATATATCCGATTTTCTTTAGTCCGTTGAGGTTTTTGCCGCAGCCAAAGGTACGTATCCCCTACTCATATAATCAAAAGAAGCACCAGTGGGATACGAATATTAATGAGAAAATAGGGCGGCTACCCAATAATCAAACACGGCACCGCAGCATTCCAAAGACCAGCCGGCCAGAGCTTCCTCAATTTCATCAAAACAATACCAAATGACGGGCTCATACGTATTCAAGGCTTCTTCCACCGCGAAGGTCTTTTGATTTGCAGTCCGGAAGCCCTCGCTGAAGTACTGGTGCATAAGAATTATGATTTTGAGAAACCAGCTGAAGTGCGCAATTTCCTCGTCAGGATCCTGGGCAAGGGACTTATTCTGACCGAGGGCGATGAACATAAATTTCAACGCAAGCATATCACGCCCGCGTTCAGCTTTCGCCATATCAAAGAGTTGATCCCCGTATTTTGGAGCAGGGCGACGGCCATGCGCGATGGAATGTTCGCTGAGATGGCCGACAACCCAGAAGCTGACGGCCGAAAAGTCGTCGAGGTTAACCACTGGGCGAACAAAGTCACCTTAGACATCATCGGCGTCGCGGGTCTCGGACGGGATTTCAAATCGCTAACCGCAACCAACGATCCGCTGGTGCAGAACTACGAAGAGATTCTCGAGCCGACGACGGAGAAACTGGTTTATTTCGTGTTTAACCTTGTCTTTGGACGGAGATTCGTGAGTTGGTTGCCCTGGGGATTGAATCAGAGACTTGATACCACGACGGGGAATCTACGCGCGTTTTGTCTGGATTTGGTGAGGGAGAAACGGGAGAAGATGAAAATTGAGGGCGAGGGGGAGAAGGATATTTTGGCGTTGCTGATTAGGTCGAATTGTTTTGGGGATGATACTTTGGTGGATCAGTTGTTGACTTTTATCGCTGCTGGGTAAGGCTCCTCTCCAACCCATTTCGCAAAGAGCACATGCACTGATACTTGCTAGCCACGAAACCACCTCCTCAGCACTAACCTGGTCCCTCTACCTCCTCGCCCAAAACCCCTCCCTCCAAACCGCTCTCCGCGCCGAACTCCGCAGCTCCCTCCCCTCCCCCTCCGCACCCCTCCCAGATACCTTCGACCTCCCCACCACCCTCGAATCCCTCCCCCTCCTCCACGCCACAACAAACGAAGTCCTCCGTCTCTACCCCTCCGTCCCCTCCACAATCCGCCTCTCCATACGCCCAACCTCCATCCTCGACACCCCCGTCCCAGCAAACACCCGCATTCAACTCTCGCCCTGGGCCATCAACCGCTCGCCTTCCCTCTGGGGTCCCGACGCCGAGTCCTTCAATCCTTACCGCTGGATCGACGTGGATGGAAAGGCGAATAATATCGGGGGAGCGAGGGGTAATAATTTTTGTAACCTGACGTTTTTGCATGGACCGCGGAGTTGTATTGGCGAGAGGTTTGCGAGGAGTGAGTTGAAGGCGTTGCTGGCGGTTGTGGTGGGCGGGATGGAGGTGCGGTTGGAGTATGAGGGGCAGAAGGCGGTGCCGGCGGGGGTTATTACGACGAAGCCGAGGGGGGGGATGAGGTTGAGGTTGGGGAGGGTGGAGGGGTGGTAGGTGGGAGGGAGGAGGGATTAGGTATAGGTGTAGGGTTCGTGGTTTTATACAGGGAATATATAACACGATAGTGTTTTGTAGAATTTAGAATACTTTTTATACTCACCTTAGCACTTTTCCATTTAAAATCTTACAACTTCCGTCGAGATAATCCTGGCTTTAAGTACGATCTATATAGACAATTTACGAAAGTATTTCTATTATCTTTACTGTCTCTAAATTACTAACTTATAACTTTAGATATTAAAAGTCAATATAACTTTTCTATATTAGATTTATTAGGTTTAGAGGTTAGAGATATTTCTTAATTCTAGATCGTAATCCTAGTACCGAAATATACACTTAGTTAATTAGACTAAAACTAGTAGGGCTAAGCTAAGTTAAGCTAATTATCTTAATGAATTTAAGATAACCTATATTTAAGTATTTAATAAGAAGAAGGATTATTTTAGTAGTACGTAGTATATTATTTAGATATATAATCTAATATTCGATATAAATTATGTTTCGATTAGGGGCTGTATTATCTACTATATATAACCTTTCTATACCGATTCTTCCCTTTATACTTATTAACATCGAACGTAAACTCGTACGATACACAACTCGATGGCGAAAGCCCCTCGTGTGGGATGCAACTAGGTATATCTATACGTGTCCTACTTGTTTCGGTCCTCAATTTAATCTTCTTTGCGCATTCCTTAGCATTTCCGTATCTTTCATTTACACTCTCCATACCACCATTCCGCATTCTCTGTTTTTCAACCAAAGGTACGATCCACCACGTCTGTTCGTTTTGCGCGTCACGCTCTTTTCATCCCCGTTGCTTTCGCGGGTTTGTTGGTATGGGATGTATGTTTTGTTTGGTTTTTGTCACTTTGTAAAGGTACGGTCTGTTGCGTGGGGTGGTATGATGGGTTTCTTGAGTTTGTTGTCGTGTTGGATGATCTGAAATCTGCCTTTAGTAAAGTCCTCTGGGTAGGCGTCTCGAATATAAGCCTGCGATGTCATGTGACAAATTAACTTCCTTTCTGGTGATTGTAAGACTAGTTTAGATGGGCATTCGTTGTAATGATACCCGAATTCATGGATTTTTGGATAGTTTGCACGGTACGCTGGGGAATGGGAGTAGAGTTTTGGTGGTTGGGTGTCGAGATGAGTAGGAATGAGGGTGTCTTGGATGATGATTTGAGGGGGGTGTTTAATTCGTCGGTTTATTCTGTGCTTGACTTGAGACGCCAAAGACTGGGTAAATAGTCAGTCAACAGAAAGTTGTGAATTTCGTTTCCTACGCTGGCGAATTGCAAGAACTCGATTGCATTAATGTGATAAGTAGCTAGTCTTGCGAGTTCGATCCGATCTATGTACTCAAACAACAGGGGCAGATGTTTGTTTACCCGAAGCACAAAATAACTGTCAACAACTCAATGGGTGGTATAAACCCTCTTAATTCTTAATCCGAGCGCTTAACGCTATCCAAATATTGTATTTCGACTGACGAACTCCATTTAGGAATTGGGATAGGGAGGGACATATATCCAGGCCTTGTTGTTGGGACAGACCGAGAGGCTTATGTTTTGTAGCTGCCAACACTTGCCAGTATATTATGCAAAGCAACGGTGGCAGAAAGCTTCAAAGATCCAACACACAAAAGTCATGCTATTTAGGTAAGCAACGCTATAGATATCTCCTTAGCAGTAATAGTTGCTTCGCTCCCAGCTTGAATTAACTCGTCGACATGTCGATCGAACAAATCATACTTTACAGCACAAGATTTGGAAGTTCATCCTTGCCTCCACTGCGGACGAGAAAGCAAACGCATTTTCAGCTTGTGAAAGCCAAAAGTCCATATCGCCAACTCGTTGAGACTTGTGGGCTGCGAATAAACACAACTCCTAAAAACGATATTGAACACGGGTAGGATTCAAGCATCTGAAAATTCGCGCCTCTAAATTCACAACTACCTTTGGTTATTACGGTGGTCGAACCTTCTAGTATTTCTCCCTTTAACCCCTTTCTCCGATCTCCTTCACATAGTCCTCACAATTTCTCCACATATCGGCTCATTTTATCCAACTCCGTCTCTTTATCGCCGCACTCTTAGCTTCCTCCAATCGTTTCATTCAATTTAGACCATTCTAGCATCCCGATCATGCTGTCTCCTCCGCTCCGCCATCTCATTCTCATCGCCCTTCTCCCAATACCCGTGGATCCCTCTCAGAAACAACCACGACCGAATATCCCACGACTCTCGCATCTCCTCATACTCTTCATCCGTATACGTATGTTTCTCCACATCAGTCTGCGGCAATTCGCCGAATCTGGCAAGCATGTTATGTCTTACCAAGCGTTCGAGACTCCAAAATACATAGGCGCGGTCGCGATGGCGCGTGGTTTCGAGGTAGTTGAAGGCAATGTTAGCATGTATTCTAAGTGGGACATGGATGAGATGCCATGCTGCGAAGGGGCCGTGATCGTGGTCTAAAATGCTGGGTGGGACTGAGGCCAGTACTTGTTCTTCGGTCAGAGCGTCAAGTGTAGGCGAGGTATCTATGTTGTCCCGACGTCCAAAGGCTTCGATTACGTCGAGGAACTGGGCGTTGTCGTGGGGAAAGTGTTCATGTCGCGTTAGTAATGTGCGTTTGGCTTCGAACGAGTCGGCTGAGATGAGCTGCGAGATGAATTTGACACCTTGTGCGATCTGAAGTAGACAAGTCAGTGAGGTGGCAGGGTTCTGGGCAGAGACTCTGCAACAAGGGAGAATAGAAACTCACCCATCTGTTTAATGTATAATGATCCCAATCAAAGTCTAGATAACTAGTCATGTACTCGCCCAGTTCAATATCATGAGCTATGGTGTCAACGGAGGCTGTATAAAGTGTCAGATAACATTCTGGACAAGTGTAAGGTATGTCAATTTTTTTACCATAGCTTCTGACGTACCTTCGATTACTTTTTCCTTCAAGAAATAATAGATACTCGTGATCTGCTCGCTTTCCCAAGGCGAGTATCTTGACATAAACCAATTCGTTCCTTTGCGATAGGAATCAGCACCGTTGATGGATGAGGGAAACAGCGTAGAAAACAGCTCCAGGCGGTAGAAGGCGCGACAGAAGCGGGTGTGTTCCGCTTCGGATAGCATAACATTGCTAGGAAGATTGGGATCTTCTTTCTCGAGGAGTGACCAGGCCTCAGTTGCATAGTCGTTCACAAACCGCTCGATTATGACCTGAGTGCGTATCATTTCGAGTAAGTATGGTTCTGGTATTTGATTGAAGCGTGCAGGGGCCGTCAATTCTTCAGGTTCATCGTAGAGAGTTGCGAGAAGTGCTTGGATCGAGGCGTCGCTGTGTGGACGTGGGATACGGGATGCTTCCATTACGGCAACTGAATATGGGATGAGTGCTGGAGTCAGCTGTCGACGGAAAACTTCCGCTCTAATAAGGCTGGGATATTCTTGGAATGAGCTGTAGAAAGCCCGACATGTGAGGAGAGATGATAGAAGAGAATGGACATTATCGAGCTTCTGTAATACAGCCGCAATCAATTCCAGCGGGAGGTTCGCGATAGTAGACATTGGCTGACGTTGATAAAGAATGGTAATTTTGTAATTGGCGTGCAAACGGATGCTTTCATGCAAAGCAAATATCGAATTGGAATATTATGTACTTGGCAGTACGCAAAGAATTTTCCAAGTGACAGAAAAGTATGAAAAGCTATTTTGGATCGTAAAGCGTTATATCAGAAATGTTTGGCGTTCGAGAATGACTCAGACATTCTGAAACACTTCCAGGCTTCAGTTGCGGCCAAATTATAGACGCGCGCCACGGCCCTGATATATTGCGACCATACATACCTGAAATAGGTTACGCGCATTTAACGTTGCGACTTGCTGGAAAAGATAAATCATCATGTTGAGATCGTAGAAAAAACAACTACTCTTTGGCTATACTCGTGAAAATACAGATCAAAGAAAACATGAAGGAAATGGCTCAAGTGAGTTTTAAGATTTTGAGAAGATTGACAGCTCTCGGCCAAAAATTTCTTTTTGTTTTCCAAAACACGGATATTCAATCCAAGTATCGATTTTTGGCATGAAATAAATATTAGGATTGTAGCTTAGCATACGAAAGGAACGCATATACCATCTGGTGATAGAGAATATACGTGCTCCGAAGAGAAGCCAAGCAACTTTGCTGGCAATCATGCTGTACGACGGAAAATGCTCCTGAATCCGGTCTATTCGCGTGTCAAAATGACATTCTAACATCAAATGAAGAGGAAACAAAACATGTACGGCCGTAGAAACCTTTGAGTGTTCCTAAGAAATAATAAGTTAATCGAACGGAGTGTTTACGATTGAATCATGTGAGAGGTTAGGATCAGTCAGGACTTACTCACGGAGCTTCCGGTCTAGACTCTAGAGTGGTAATTGATCAAGGAAACTTGTTCTGGAACTGTTCTCTACGATCCACTCTTTATCTTGTCTCCAGCCCCCATCGCGACTCGCAAGTCAGGTTCAGGGCAAATCGCTCGTATTTTTCGCAGCCCTGCAAATCTCAAAGGTGGGTCGGCTGTCAGATGGGCTTGGATTTATTCCGGGGAAGTCATGTGATGTCACCTCATCGTCGCCAATCCTCAGATCATCCCTCCGCTTATTCTTCACACCTCACGGCAGTCCAACGATCATATATCAATGAGCTTGATCCCTTGTCTTCCAGTCATGGCACTCTATATGTTCTCATTACCAGCCTCTCACATCCATCCACCTCGACCAAATGCGTCAATATTTCGGTCTCGGCCGGCTGTCGCCCATCGGATAATGTCCTCTATGCTGCTCGAATTACCCACCATCGCCACCATATCTGGTTGTCCAGTCGCTGGCCCCAGGAAACAATATTCCGCAGCAAGTCCGTCTTCCAAAAACGCTTGAGAGCTCTTGGCCCATGTTCACAGCTTCCTTTCCGAGCAAACGACTCTGGTTCTATTTCCTGGGCGAAGCTTGGCCACCGTAGCACTTTTCGTTATCGAGATGCGTCTCCTCTACGAGGCGTTTTCCAAGCGAGCTTTAATTGGCAGCCAAGCTAAACACCTGCATACTACCCCTCCATATACGCTGGTACCTTGAGCTATTCAGATGGCATGCTCACGAAGCTCCCCTACTCGGGAGCTCGAATGCAAGCAGTGCAAACGAGGGAATTGATCCTGTAGTGTTAAGCTTGGGTCTTGTCTCCTTCCAAACATATACCTAGTCTAGATGAAAGACGGGACGAGCACACAGAATATGCACATGATGCAGTATGCCATGTAGTGGTGCCTGTTCGCTGGGAGCATATAAAGCTGTCGGTTCCTGGCCCAGGAAACTTTTTTCTCTTAGCATTGTGCCTGATTTCTGGTATCTTTCTCTTAACAATCTACCCTCAAAATCATTCAATTGATTTACGATGAAGTCCTTCTCTGTCGCAGCTGCCATTGCAGCTTTTGCTACCTTGGCTCTTGCTGGCCCAGCTCCAGCTCCAATTTCGTCCCCAACTGAAGCATTAGTCGAGAGAGATCTCCCACTGGTTCAATCCGTGAGAAGTCAGCTCTCATACGAGTCAATTGCCTTCTAACAAACTCTCCAGAACCAACTTCGCCGTGTTCTCCTCCGATCAGAACTTTTGGCCAAAGCTCGCATTCTTGAAGGTTTCGCTTACAACACTACCGGACGAAACCGTCAAATCTTCACCCCAGGTCACAAGGCGACCTACGAGTACATCTACAAGTTTATGAGCGATAATGGCTATGATGTCGAGTACAACGAGTTTTTCGCCGCGACCTCTAGCGGATCACTGGTGGTTGACGGTGTCAACATTCCAGCCCGCCCAATGACCTTTACCCCATCTGGTAAGCCAACTGGCAGACTTGTGAAGGTTAACAACATTGGATGTGAAGCTGTAAGTGCTTAATTGATTTCATCCATTATAGTTGCAAATTGGCTAATTCCTGCAGTCCGATTACCCAGCTGCGGTCAGCGGAGGAGTCGCTCTTGTCCTCAGAGGCACATGCCCATTCGCACAAAAGGCGAGACTCGCAGGACTGGCTGGAGCTGTAGGAACTGTCATCTACAACAACGTTGCAGGTCCTCTCGATGGTACTCTCGGTGCTGCTGACCCAGCTTTTGTTCCAACTGTCGGAATCAGTGACACTGCCGGAGCCTCTTTGGTTTCTCAACTCGCTACTGCTACTAAGACCGCATCTTTGGATGTCTTGGTTACCGATTTGCCAACGTAAGTTTACATTTTAGCCTTTTTTTCAAAGACCCACAGTCTAATTATCTTAGATACAACGTCATCGCACAAACCAAGGGTGGTGACAAGGACAACGTCCTCCTTGTTGGTGCACACACCGATTCCGTAAACGCTGGTCCAGGTCTCAACGACAACGGATCTGGAACCATCGCTCTACTCGAAATCGCAAAGCAACTCACCGCATTCAAGACCAATAACGCTATTCGTTTCGGTTTCTGGTCCGCTGAGGAAGTCGGGCTTGTCGGATCCACCAGATACGCCAACGGTCTCTCTGAGGCCGAGCTTGCCAAGATCACCCTCTACCTTAACTTCGATATGCTTGCATCTCCAAACTACGTCTACGCCATCTATGATGGTGACGGATCTGCCTTTAACATCTCTGGTCCACCAGGATCTGCCGCCGCTGAGAAGCTGTTCGAAGACTACTTCCGCAACGACGTCGGACTCAACACCATCCCAACCGCCTTCGACTCTCGATCCGACTACGCTGCCTTCGCCGCTCGTGGTGTCCCAGTCGGTGGTCTCTTCACCGGTGCTGAAGTCAAGAAGACCCCAGAACAAGCCGTTCTCTTCGGTGGACAAGCCGGTGTCGCATACGACGTCAACTACCACGGTGCCGGTGACAACGTATCTAACCTCAACGTCGGTGCTTGGATCCAGAACACCAAGGCCATCGCCCACGCTGTTGCTACTTACGGTATCAGCTTCGCGAGCTTGGGTCTTGGAAAGAGAGATATTGAGAAACGTTCCGAGTGGGTCCAAGAGGTTCCTTCGGTTGCTGATCAAGGCCATGAACATATTAGCAGTGGTTGTGGTCATGAGAAGGCTGAGATTTAGAGAATGAATGTGATGTGTGATGAGTTATGATGGAAATGTATTTAGAGTCGTGATATAGCGATTATAAAATTAATACTAAATATATAATTGATCTGTGCGTTTCACGTTTCTGATTGGTATCGAAAGTCTGTCATCCATTGGTTTCAAAAGATTTGCGACCCTTCAAACCCAATAGCTTTACAATGCCCCCTTAAAAAAAGAATAACCATTAGAACCGTTCAGCACTTGAAGAAGACATGTTCGAAAAGGTTGAACACATTTTTTTCGGTGTTGTTCACACATTGAAAGACGTTCATATGGCAGACTTTTAGTAGATGGTTTATTTTTCACCAGGTTAGTGGGGGCAGAGTTGGTCTTCTTTTCTAAACTTGGTCAACTTGTGCCCTGTGAAAGTTCGAAATCGGTAGCAAAATATTTTTCGGTGACAGATTTTGTTTCTTGTGCTTACGCCTGGAGAAGAAGTTTTCGCAACTGTCTAATATTTAGTTTGGGCTTAAGTTAGTGTTATAGTCATAAGGCAAGGGCAAATTTCAGAACAATCCTGCCGGGTGTAGTCTCAGACGCTTCGTCCTCTCTCTCTCTCTGTATCTTGGTGGGAAAAACTTTATGTTTGCGGCGCTCTTAATAATAAGATGCTGTAATTTTAAATATACGAACTTACCGCCCTAGGAGTTGATAGTGGGATGAACTTATGTAGACTGTTTTGACATAGATCTTCAGAACTATAAAATCAAAGAGATTAGGTAACGCAAAGAACGTATCAATCAGAGGCTATTTAGTCTCCCAAAACCACAGAGAAAGAAATACCGCCTAGTAAAATGGTCTATAAATAACGCCTTACTTCCAAGGAATATTCCTTAAAATATTGACTCGTCCAGAAAACGGTACCATTTCTCCCGCTGGGCTGAATATATCTCTAGAAAGTTTGTGTAAATGCTTTCTTTGGCTTGGAGTCTTGTTGAGTATGCTTTTTGCACTGCCGTGCCTTTCTAGTCAATCAGAAACTATCGCGAGGCTCCAAATTCTCAAAATCGACAGCAACATAATTTTCGGTGACAACATCTTTCGTAACTCGAAAAAGCGCAAACATCCCACTCACAGATCCGCAGGATTTTGCTATCTTCAAACCATGTTACTTGCGTTTATTTGACATAAGATTACATTGCGGATCAAAACCCCAATTCGACAATGGATACCCGGAAACTCGCGATTCTCCATACCTGAGACTCTCTAATGACGACTGAGTTGGTGGTATTTTATCGTACGTTTCTATGATATTTGATGCTGGTTTTCAGGGGAAGTACAACTGCGTTGGTGACGACTTTGAAATTCCTCAATGGGTTAGGTCGAAAAGGGCGAGGGATCAGGGAATGGATTGAATAGTTGCTATGTGGAAGGTGATGCCGGAAGAGAAGTTCAAACCCGAAATTTACAAATTGAATGTCAACTTTTGATGTCAGGATTGAATGAATTCTCATATGAAAAAAACTGAAATTTGAACGCACAGTCTTTTTTTTAAAAAAAAAGAAACAATGGCATTCTGATACCTTAAAACTTTATCTTTTAATCAGATGACATAAATGCCAACCCTCTGACACCCACAGTATTCACATCATCTGAACTGAGGGCATCAATCAAAACTACAATTAGACCATAATAGCGAGAGAATACTACACGACCTCTGCGGCCTCGAGGGGGTTAAATTACCGAGATCTTCTCATTATAGACCCGTGACAGGAGCTAAGAAACCTGATGGGTGCATACACATTGAATAGGAAAGGGGAGTTTAAGCGCCTTAACAAAACTATTAACAAATTAATTTTGAGACTTGAGGTAGTCGTTTACATATTTGTAGCTTCCTGTTCCGTCAGCTTGTGAGTGAAGTTACAATAGGTTGTTTTTTAGTACGCGAGGTTTTTATTTTCGGTAATGACAACTTTTTCGACAGCAAACCCCTGCCGTGACTTACACTTCAAACAAGTCCAGGGGGCCAAGTCTTGCTGTATACAAACCTCCGGGCGAAGGGTAATATAATTAACATTTCTTATAATGCTTCTTTCACTTATAAACCACACTACAATCAGCTCCTTGGGTAATACATTCAGCACTATCACTTTCGAAAATATTTGACATATGAGGGCCTCTTTATTTAGTCACTTTCTTTGTTTCTGAAGTCGGTCGAACTCTTGTGTAATAAAATCTGTGTTGGCTTTTACTTTTCGTAGTTAAATATTTTAAGATTGATTATGTATAATCTTTATTTTAAACATCCTTTTGGCATTTTATAGCTTTAACAGACGAAATCTTAGTTCTTTCAAACTTAAAACAATGTGGAAATCTCCTAAATGAAGACTCGACCCTAAAACGTGCTTCACTTTTGATCTCCACGGCACTGCTAGTCGGTAGTTATAAAAGTATCGATTACTCGCATTATGTGTTTCGTAAAAGCACTTGCTAGAATATTTGATTTCAGTCCTGCTTGGTGGGTTTGGTAAACAGGTGACTTGCTACGATTGGCTGCAGGCAATGCCCCAGTCAGTGAGGCTGAGTCAACAAAATCAACATCCAGCCAGATGCAGCCAGCTGGGCAACGTTCTGTCTTCTATTTATCTTGTCAACCTGCTTTTCTGTAAATAAGGCACGGTCGCATTGCTTGCTTTTATTTCTATTGCCATATCGGATTGTCTGTATCGTCCATATCTGAAACCCGGCTCAGGAGTCCACATCGAGGGCAAGGCTACTCAAGCCTGATGGGTCTACGGATAAATTCCAGGCAACATCACTCCTCATGGTCTCTAGTATCTGTTTATCATTCAAAAATTGTTCATAATAGAACAGTCAGTCCTTGTTAACTTGCTCACGCGTATCTAATACTAGCTTATGGGTTTAGCTTCTGATCAAACTCGATCTTCAACTATCCCAATCTAGTTCTCTGACCTACACATTGTAGTTCCTTGCACAATCTAGCTATGCGTCTTTTACATACGACAAAGCTTCGTCTTGAGGAATTCTGGGGTGGAAACATACCACCCTACGCTATTCTTTCACATATATGGGGAGAGGATGAAGTGTCTTTCCAGCAAATTACAACGGATGTGGGGAATCAACATCGAGGCTACGAAAAGATCACAAGTGCCTGCACCTTGGCCGCGAGCGATGAATTCGACTACATATGGATTGACACGTGCTGTATTGATAGGTCAAGCAGCGCAGAACTGTCAGAGGCAATCAATTCAATGTTTCGATGGTACAAAGAGTCCAACACATGCTACGTCTATCTGGCCGATGTTAAAGTTCCATCTAGCTCTAACAATTACAATGGGATCGGTCTCCTAGAGCAAATCTCAGGAAGTCGATGGTTCACAAGAGGATGGACTCTTCAAGAGCTCATCGCTCCATCTAATGTGGTCTTTCTCGATGTCACATGGGAACTATTGGGCACCAAGTCGAGTCTTCAGTCCGAAATATCTGATCTCACTGGCATACCTGAGTCTATCCTCCAGGGATCTGACCTCGCATCTGCCAGTGTAGCGCAAAGAATGTCATGGGCCTCCCAGAGGATGACTACGCGGGTCGAGGATATTGCCTATTGTTTGATGGGCCTGTTCGGCGTGAATATGCCTATGCTATATGGCGAAGGAGATAATGCTTTTATAAGGCTCCAAAATGAAATCTTGAAGGTATCTGACGATCATAGCATCTTTGCCTGGAAATCAGACGATGCCCGTGGGGGGCTTTTAGCTACTAGCCCAGCTTCATTCCGGATGTCCAGCAAATTTATCCCATCAAAATCTTTTAGCAAATCAAGCTTTTCGACCAACAGGGGCATTCGTCTGAATGTTCGCTTTGTGGATACGAAGAATTCCCAAGCAGTTCGACTTGCCGTTGTTTCCTGCGCAGAGGAAGGAAAATCAGGCAACTTTGTTGGAATATATTTGAAAGAATCGCCAGCTTTTGACAAGGGCTGTTTCGTGAGGACAAGAAGCGACAGACTACGGCTAGTCAATCTAAAAAAGGTCAGAAGGTCAGAATATCCAGAACAAACGATATTCGTCCAGCGAGAACATAATGTCGGGTCGGTCCTTGGCAACAAGAAAACTTTGTCGAGGATTAGCGAACAACTGGGCGATGATTATGATTCCGGCTCCGATATTGCTAGCATATTCTCAGATGGGAGAACATCGACCTCGTCGGTGTCAACAGCAAATTTGAATCACTTTCAAACAACCGGTGTTCGCGAGGTTGCTCGGGCGCTGTTAAGTCAGGACATGTTGAAATCCTTGTACATAACAGCAGTGTGTAATCTCGAAAGACGGAAAGCACGTGTACATATTCGAGGTTTCCTCAAGGAATACGGTCGGAATCTTCTGAAGGAGGCATTCGCTGTCAGTCTTCAAGTACAAGCTGCTAAGTTCGTACAAGAGCTGGCGGGACATATTGCCGATGAAATTAGTTGGAGCATTACTGGATTTGAAAATGTCAACCGACCACCAGAGATAAAATCAGAGCATAAAGACTTAGAAACATGGCTGTCGTCGGTTCGAGTTCAAAGTGGTCATGCTGAAGAGTCCGTAGCGCCAGACTTCGCAGTAAATGTTGATGAGGTATTTGAACAGGAGCAGTCGGACGAGGAGCTTGATGGCGGTCTTCAATTCCCCAACATTGATAAAGTCAAGGATTTTCTTCTCAGGTCGAAAGCCTTTGGAACACTTGTCGCAGCGATGCGAACCTGGCTGAAAGTTGAGGTAAGAAGCAGTAGTGGAGAACCCAGGCCTGCACTACCTGGCATTCTGAATAACCAAGACCAGAAGGTGGATAAGGCACCCGAAAACTTGGTTATATCCGGGTCTTTCCGGCAACACACTAAAGACATGGAAAATTTGGCCACTGAAGCTTCGATTAATTTACGCCAAAATTCAATCCACGTAGCAGACACGAGGTCGATTCCTCGCCAAAGCCGAGGTAGTGTAAGCGACTTTTTTTTCAGTCTCTTAGATTACCAGGGCATCTCTTTTTACCTTTATGACTTTGTGGAGCTTTTTGTACCCCTAGTCCGACCAGGGTTTAAAAGGCTCAGATGGCGTTGCGTAAGTTTTGATTTCCTCTTTAGTTGTTGGAATTCATTATAGCATTGCTAATTGTCTAAGTCCTGCGATGTTATTCTATGGGGAGACTTCCCGGTTGACGAAGAACCTGCTTTGGATCTGCTGAAGCGAGAATTATCATGGCAGAAAGTACCTTTTACTCAAAATGTCGCAGGCAGAGGTCCTTTGTCTCGACCGAATGTGGACTCAAAACCTGGTGGATCTGCAACTATTCCTCTTGAGCCTATAGGTCCATTTGCGCCTTCGATCCAACCTAAATTCTTACAACCAAGGGGCTTGTCTAGCCTGAACCGAGCAAGTGTTTCAGGTTCTTTCCTGTCTACTCAGAGCCATATAGTACACGTCACCACATCGCCCAAATTCTTCGAAGTTTGTATCAATATCGGCAATTTTGCTATCGAACACCATGAAGTCGATATTTCACATGTGTCATCCGACAGCGAGCTGTTCGCGTTAATTTGGGACAAGTACAACTCTAGCCGGGGTATTGGATTACGGCGACTCTTTCTCCGACCCCGTAACGTTGATTTTGTTATGGTAAGCGCTCAGTACATGTTTTCAGGGTTAGCTAATAGAAAGTAACAACATCACAGTTTTCAGTCAGTCGTGGTGTTAAATACGGGACCGGTATTCACAAAAAGCCCGACGAGTTTCCACCTCCAACTGAGATCGAAAAGAAGCGCTACCACTACCTTCATCCCAAAATCAGAATGCCTGTCAACGTCTTCCTACATTACCTCCATCGCGCTCGGTGGAATATATTTGGCGAGCACGCCGAGACAACCTGGCTTCGACGTCTTCCTAAAAAGCTGAATGAGAGCATATTGACGCAAGCTCTACCATACGACGCGGCGAACCAAAACGACCAGCAAGAGGTGCCCATGACAGACCCAAATTTGGCATTTGGATGGGGAGTCCACATTATCGATGGGCCTAATCATGCTGTGCTTGGTGTGTTACTTGCTATCAGTATCGGCGTTGCATTCCTCGTTTCTGGGTTGATTGTGGGATTTGCGAAGACACAGGAGCAAGGATTTGGGGTCGGAAGTTTTCTTCTTACTATCTTTGCCAGCATCATGGCTGCTATGTATTTTCAACTTCAGGATCAGTAGGAGGTGACTGTGATAAAAAGGACGGGACAACTCCTTCCTCAGCATAAGTATCGAGAGCAAAATATATAGAGGAAAAATCAAGAAAACCTTGGGAGTGACCGTGGATTCCAGAGCATCTATAAATGTGCGAGAAGATCCGCTTGAATTCACATGAAAAAATGCTAAACTTCGCAAGTAGGAACTTCAAGGAATTTACTTCAGTTAAAAATAAACATGTGTTACATACGAGGACCCTTTGAATTACATTCCATCTCTTTGACACAAGCTCCGAAAAAGACTGTGATCCAATAAATCTAAGAAATCCACATTATATTCAATTCGCCGCGTCAGAGAATCCTAGTATTAATTTTAGTGCTTAAGACTGTTATTACAACACCTGAGTGTTCATTTTGAGAATTGAGTAATACGTTAATGTTTATATTGTATCTGACTGAATGCTAAAGGTGATGATTTACCTTAGCATGATAGCTATAGTTTTTGTCAGAGCTCAGATTTTAATTTCCTAGTATCCAGAATCTCTGGGATCTCCTCAACTTTTTCACACCAAACGCTGTATATACATGCAATGAACCCATGCATCATCCCTCGTCGTGCGTTATTCGCAGCTCCCCTTGCAGCTACATATAAATTCTCATCGAAATCCTTTGCATCTCCTGGGACCGAAATCTCCTTGAATGCCGCACGACCAAGATTTTGGAGAGTATCTCGGACAGTTCTTCTGAACTCTAGCTCATTTGCGGAATCCCCACTAAGAATAACCCGATCCAACTTATGATCCCCAAGGATTGACTCTACAGTTTGTTTGATTTTCCCCCAAAATATTTCAGGGTCTTTGATACGTAAATCCGAATTGAACCCAAGTTCAAAGTTAACCTCTTGTTTTTCGGGCCACACAAGTCCATTCAATCCGTCGTTATTCCACCTTGATAGTAAGGTGATAACCAAATTCGTCCCTTCGAAAGAGATTGCCAACACATCATCAACCCTTCCGGTTGAATGCACGCAAGACGATACAGATGAAGATGGATCATCCGCTTGACAGTCTTCTATTTTGTAATAATCTAAGGCTGACCTTGATGCTCCTCGTCCGCCCATAAAAAGCTCAAATCCTGCAGCTCGAGCAGCTTTTTCAAATCGCTGATCCGCGAACGCACGTGTTGTAATAAACATATCGGGGATCGAGAGAAAGACGAGAGGATACACAGGTTGATATTTAGACTCAATTTTTACTTTGAGGTCTGTCATCATTTTCGTTACTGCTAAGACAATAACGTCTGTCTCGACTGGTAACGGATGACGAAGGGATGGAAATAATACCGAAGGGCTTGCACCATGAAAAAAGGGGCGAGTGAAGGCTCAATAATGAGATCTTTAAAATGGATTTTCTTCACGATAGGAACATGCGAGAGCTTAGTTCTGACGATCTATGTCAGAAGGTCGAAATAGAGGTAGATTGGAGGTTCGCTTACAATAATGAAGGCCTTCCGCTGTCATGTTTTTCAGTCTCCTCGAATAAGAATCGCATCGCGCGAATATACTCTAGTGATCCGGGAAATTTTGCGACGTCAATTACTGTGTGGTTCGCAAACCTGATTGCTGCAGTCCTAATTTTCTTTTAGTTAAAAGATACTTATTTTAATTTACAGAGGGAGACTTACATATACGAAAGCGTGATATCAATCCCGATACCAGGAGCACGTTGAAGATCAACAGGTCGACACTCTTCGCAGACTGACATTGAACTGCCATTATGCACAAGTGATATCAGGATAGGTGCAAGGCAGAAAGTAAAGGTCAATATTTGCATGCTTGAAACCACGTATTGTTTTTGGAATATAGTGAACGTGACTAGCGAATGAAGAAAAATTTATAGGTGTTCTTTTGTAAAGATGCTGGAGACGAGTACACTTGTGGTTGTTCTGAGAATGATTATTTTCCCAGGAGTTGTTGACGCCACGCCAAGCGAAACACCAACTCATACCAACTGAAGGATTTATGGCCAACAATCCGGTCTGGCGCTTAATATATCTAGTCACTAATTTTGCCATAACTTGTTATGCATCTTTGTTTTTAAAATATTTCTTGTTGTTACAACACTTGGAGCTGCTCAAGAAAATTTGTCTCGAAATAACTTGGAGAGAAGATCGACAGGGTTCTGTGGTAGTGTAACCAGGTATACATAATATGAAGTGCTAGTGGGTTGAAAGCTTATGTGTTATATATGGAAACAGATCCAGAGTTAAGCTTTGTTGTAGGCAAGTTTAGGTACGTACAAGATTTTGGAAGCCAATCAAACAATACGAGAATTTTAGAAGTCTCAGATTCATAACTAAAATAGCAGAATGTTGGAATAAATGAGAAAGCTGGGACATCTGGGCACATTAAAAGTTAGTTTGTTCCTTTTGGTGAAACAACAGAATACCTGCGTACGACTCTGTTTAACTTCTATACCTGGAGCCGCAGGGGCAAGTATTCATCGGTTGAATTTGAATTATGGCAATATATCTTTAAACCTCCTCTGGGCGGCACTTCTAAAAGTATGTGACTCCTATTCATAAAAGGTCCTTGGCCGATCTGATATATTGTAATAACTGCACATCTTCCAACTCCACCGATCCCATCGACCAGTCCGTGGTGCTGTCAAATTCTAAAAGCAGATATTCGTTCTCTTTCATCCAAATAATGAATACTAAACCACATTTCAGGAACAATTCAATGGGCAGCAGAACCTTAGGATTAGGCTTCGTCAGACGAGACAATGAAATCGGTGGCGAATATTCTTCCAACGACAACTTTTCAAGATTGCAACGTTGTTCATCGTAATTCTGTATCCTCAATGGTCTAGCAATGTTGTGCTTTGTGTCTCTCTCATCTTCCTGGGAAGCCATCTAGATATTCACAATCGAGCTCGAACACGTGGTCAAATCCCATCTTGTTCGTAACGTACGAACTAAGGTCTTTGAGTGAAAGTTGAAAGTCTCGATTCTGTTTTGTTACCAACGTTTTTCTCGTCGTCTGTGTATGTGAATTATCCACCAGGTATTTCGCAGCATAAGTTTAGGTTTGGGGAATATCTTCAATTCCATCGAATTTAGAGTCATGACACAGATATGACAGAGCTGATAGCAAGGTTCAAGTGGTAAAGTATGAATAGTTTTATATTTGCAAAGATAGATTTCATATTACCACTCTTTTAGCAGTACAATACTCTCATGTATCAATAAACAACTACTTCACTTCCAGTTTTGCTTCTTTAAAGGAATCGCGAGAATCCACACAGCAATGTTGTCAAATGCTCAATTCCGACCATTTTCACGACCCCTAACATTACCATGGAACCCTCGATCCAGACCCTCAAGATGGAATATCTCTTCAGCCCGTAGTTCAGCTCGTGCCCATCCGCTCGGTTGTAACATTTCGCAAGTACAGCCGAAGCTCATGGCTGTGTACCACAAGCACAATAACTACTTCTTTTGTCAAATCCCGATTCGGGGACGCGTTGAATAAGCCGTGGATCGTGGATATGGAAAAGGTTACGCGTTGGGAATCAAAATGAACATGTGACTTCAAGAGCTGGAAAGTTGGGTTGGACGAAAGGAAGAGGCGTGTTCAAATGTGTAGTAGTACGAAAATTCGGACTTTTTGAAGTATAGAACGAAAAATTGCCTTGGCAATTGACCAGTTTACATTCTGAAGTGCTGTATTGAATCTTGGAAGTGCACAGTGGTGTGAACAGGGCAGCCATATTCTCGAATACCACGTCATGTATAGAATCCTTTTCGCAGGGTTTTCGAGAAGCCTAAACAAGTAGGGTAAACTTTCCTAAATGGCTGAAGGATTTACGTTATTAACTATTAGTGATGGTGATAGTATTTAATATTTTGAATCTTCTCACATATTGCATCTTAAAAAGAAGGATACCCTCAAGTTCTCATAAGCAACTCACACATCTGAGGTTCATTTTAAGATGCTGAATAGATTGATTTGGCTTATCAAGTTGACGACTGAGTGAAAGAAGACATAACCTGGATGAAATACATGTCAAGAAGAATCGCAAATGGAAAATACGGTTCTAAACAGTTACCTAAATTATTGATAGCTTATATGATATCATCAAACTCGCTGTAGACAAAACGTCCGCGGGCCAGCATTCCATAAAATCAAGTTTCTGCACCTGCCACGCGCTCATAACATTCCAAGCAAACATTGCCATGTCTAGCATGACATTCCATTCCCGGAGATAGAAATCACAACACAGCATAACCTAATAATAAATTAGTCAACATGGTACGATGTTGAAGAAACTCGCGGGCCTTGGATTTCCATTTTTCTTTTCTTTTCATTCTCGCTTAACCCTCTTCTCCCCCTTTTCCAACACAACATCCTCAAAATGAAACTCCTATCCGCGATCTCCTTCTTGCTCGCGTTTCCGACCTTTACAACCGCCGAACCCATCGATCTCGGCACCGCCTCCTCCTTCGCAGTCATAGCCGCAACAACAATAACCAACACCGAAACCGGCCTCAGCGTGCTAACCGGCGACGTCGGTCTCTCCCCCGGCACCTCCATAACAGGATTCCCACCCGGTCTCTACACCGGGACATTACAAATCGCCAACGGCGTCGCCTTACAAGCGCAAGCAGACGCTCTTACTGCCTACAATGTCGCCGCTGGCTTGAGCGGTACCGATCTCAGCGGTCAGGATCTCGGCGGTCAGAGTTTAGCGCCTGGTGTTTATAGTTTCAGTTCATCGGCGCAATTGACGGGGACGTTGACGCTTGCGGGTGATGCGAATGCGGAGTGGGTTTTTCAGATTGGGAGTACGTTGACGACGGGGAGTAATGCGAGGGTGGAGGGCGGTGGATGTAATGTTGTGTGGGCTGTGGGGAGTTCGGCTACGTTGGGGACGGGGACGCAGTTTAGGGGGGTGGTTTTGGCGAAGAAGAGTGTTACTGCAACTTTTGGGGTGAATGTGGTGGGGAAATTGGTTGCGCTGGAGGAGGCGGTCACGTTGGATGGGAATGAGGTTGGGGGTGGGGGGTGTGAGGATGGTGGAGGGGGTGGTGAGACGACGAGTTCGACGAGTTCGACGACTGCCACGACTTCGACAACTTCGACGACTTCGACAAGTTCCACGAGTTCAACCACTTCGACAACTAGTACATCTGGAGGGGCAACCACTACAATCTCGTCGACTGCCACATCAACCACCACAATAATTACCACCGTCCCTTCAACAACTTCCTCTAGAACTCGTCCACCAATTCTTGGGAATAGTCTGATAACCGATGATACAACATCGCCTACCACCACTTCCAGCCGAACTCGTCCACCTATTTTAGGCAATAGTCTTATTACCGATGAAACTTCGTCAAATACCATGACCTCAAGCAGAACTCGACCACCGATTCTGGGGAACAGTTTAATTACTGATACCTCTATGTTGCCAAGTGTTACACCTGGGGTTAATACGATTTCTGATATAACGGATACAGGTTCTGTTTCTGGGAAGTCAGGGAGCAGGTCTGGGGTTACTTCGTCAACTGGCTCTTCGTTGGAGATCACATCACTTACCATCGCCTCCATCAGCGCCCCACGAACGACATCTTCCAGAGCAGCAAAAACCACAAGACCCTTCCAATCTCTAACTACAATCACCGCAACTCACTACACGATCTTAACTACGAGCTCCTACGAAGTGAACTGCGGTTGTTACAAGACTCATCTCCAAACGAGTGCAAATATAGTTACAACGGTAATTCCTTGTCCCACGCAGGATATCGATTATTCATTCCCATCCAGGGAAAAGGTGGACAGAGCTTCAGACACTTCCGTCAAAACAGCATCTCCAGTAAGCGGCGGGGAAGAGGGGTTTCATGCTCAAAATGATGTTTCTCAAACCACCAAAACTGCAGAAAGATCGGGTCCCAGTAGCTCTAAGACTTCACATCTAGTCACTGGAGCCGCAAAGCGGACCAGAACTCACGGGAGTCTAGCAGCTATTTTGGCTGTGAGCATAGCGGTGTTTGTGCTGGGGCTCTTGTAGATTGTAGATGGTTTTGTTTTCTCCTTGTAGATATTCTAGCTTTCGTGGATAATCTTCTATCTCGTATGTCGTTCATGTAGTATATGCATAGTTGCCTTGAGGGTCGGAAAGTCTGAGGTTATGACTTATCATCGGAGATTTCGTAGGAGATTTCGTATTGTGTTCACTTTCTTCACTTCAGCGAGATACTAGAATTTCGTTAGTTTGATTCTATGAAAGACTCGGGAAAAGTGCCTGAAAATAGTGATCCTTCATGAATAATGTGTCGAAGAAAGGTTTCAAACCATCCCTCACTCGAGCGAAAGGTTACACGAGCTCTCACCTCGAGTAATAACCACCATCAGTAATCCACAGAACACCTCAACTCCCACCCACCACCCAACTCAATCCATTCTCACCTCAGCCTATCCCCCATTTCAAACCTCCTCGATCCCCATCCTCCCACCCGCCATCTCACTCAGCCTCCAATCCAGCTCGTACCCCTCGGTCCAAAACTCCAACACAAACAGCTCGGCTGTAATATACCAGCAAACCTCATGGCGGTGAAGCACAAACAACAAAACACAAACAACAACTTACCAACGCACAAGCACAAATCTTGCCAAGACATAAACGTAAAACTTACCAAGGTCATTTATAGAGAGCCAAGAACCGAGTATCACGGTTACGCGATCGATGCGGGATCGCCTGTAGCACGCCGAGGATCGTGGATTTCGTGTAGGGCATGAGGGTACGCGTGGGATGGAGGGGGACATGTGATTGGGGAGCTGAAAATCTTGATTAGGAGGGATGTTGGGAATGGGAGGGGAGATTCAGAGGTATGACTGAATTTGAAATTGGAATTACTAAGAGACGTTGTTGGTAATTACAGTTTATCTTAGTTGGGAACTTGATTTAACATTAACACAATGAACAAATGTGAGTGTAAAGAAGTAACGAAAGTTAATCCGAATGAGATGCTGACCCTTCAACGTACTTAAGGAGGAAAATGGATTGATGTATGATTGATTAAATCGAAAAATGTATCTGATTTAGTCCGGTGTTTTCAAAATCAACCTTAAATTCCATTTGACATACAAAAGATCTAAACTTAACAGTATACACAGTTAATTTTATGAATAAGAACCGTAGTCGGTGATTTTGCTAGCAAAGAAGCCTCAATTGACAGTAATTGCAGTGCTGAACGATCGAACGAGGATTGTAAGATTACAAGTCTGGTACAAGTTCGGATTTCGTGAATAAAACCGTGTACCAGCGATCATTACCTAGGTACATTGTATAATGCAAACATACCAATAAGAACCATTTCATTCTCCTTATCCGGAGTAAAGTTGTCGTCGGCGTTAAGCTTTTCCCCGGCCCAAGCATGAAGTAAGCATGGAGGCTCTCACGTCACGGGATATGGCGACATCAACGACATCAGCTTGTCCCCACAGCTAAATTTGCCATCAACAAGGGGTTTTCAATCGATTTCTGTAAAAGTGGCATGTCATCGATGCATTGATAATAATAAATTTACATCTGTGTTACCAAGATTTTAGCTGAAGAAAGTCCGAAAGTTGGAGATACAAACGCCGAATGTTTCTTCGCAGCTGAAGATTTCGTAGAACAACCAAAGAAAGACTTTCCAAAATAATACTTACTTCTTACTAATATGAACACAAAACGGCAGATCTAGATCTAGCGGTAACCCGTGAAACCATCTCTCACACCGTCAAATGAAGCCGTCGCACAACTTCCGCCTCGTTGTGTCTATCACTCCTTCCATCGCATATTCCAGAAAGCCTTCCAAAACCCAAAATACAGCATCCATAAAAACCGACGTCTGACGAAGTCGGGCCGAGCCAATCAGCTCCGGCCCGTCCCTGAAAATCTTCTGCAGAAGTCTGTAATAAGCGAGGATATATTTAGCGGGTCCACTCCGCATCCAGTTTAGCGGTGATCACACCATCGACGTCTTCCCAAAAAATTGTCCCCTTGCGATGGCGACACCGGCTGTCCGTTCCTTTGAGAATGGGAGAGTCATGGCCATGGCTGTGATGATGGCCTACGTGGGCGCTGGTAGGGGGGAAGTGGAAACACAACGGTGAGTTTTGTATGGGTGGATTGCTTAGGAATCCCACAATTGGTAATTGTTCCACCTGGTTTTCAGGACTTCTCTTATATACATTCAGTTGCCCCGAGTCTCTCTCTCTTTCAAAAGCAAACAAACAAAACGTCATTATTATTCTGATTAGAATTCGAGTTTCGTCTTTCGAGCTAGTTTAAAGCGTTTATTGCTTGCTCCTGACATTTACATTTCGGGCATTGGTCTACTCTTTCTCCTACTCCCCCATCACACCATCTCACCTCCGATTGCGACATTCTCCCCTCTTTCATTGAATATACCCAGAACCCCAGATTTCACAACGTTTCAATATCGATCTCTCATCCATCTCACCTCCACCTACCTCATCATCATCACATCTCTCAAAATGGGTCTTCACCGCGAATCCAGTGCCTCCAACGTGGAATCAGGATACGCCTCTGGAGCCTCCTCAACCGCCTCCCTCCCCTCCGTCGTCTTCACAAAACAACACCTGAAATTCCTCAACTCCACCCTCAACAACCTCTCCCCCATCGACATCCTGCGCTGGTGCAAGATCTCCCTCCCAAACCTCTACCAAACCACCGCCTTCGGCATCTCAGGTCTCGTCACGTTGGACATGCTCTCCAAAATCGGCGCCGAGACCCCAGATCTCCCACCCATCGACGCCATCTTCCTCGACACCACATACCATTTCCAGGAAACACATGCCCTGATCGAGAAAACCAAGGCCAGATACCCAAACGTGCATCTCCACATCTACAAGCCGCAGGGCGTGGATACGACCGCTGAGTTCGAGGCGAAATACGGCAAGGAGCTGTGGAAAACAGACGATAACCTGTACGACTGGGTGGCGAAAGTCGAGCCTGCTCAGCGCGCGTACTCGGATCTCTCAGTCGGTGCTGTGCTTACCGGACGTCGGCGTTCGCAGGGCGCGAAACGCGATTCCCTTGATATCATCGAGGTAGACGAAGCTGGACTGATCAAGATCAATCCGCTCGCCAGCTGGAGTTTCAAGCAAGTGCAGGAGTACATCAAGGCGAACGATGTGCCTTACAACGAGCTGCTTGATCGCGGGTATAAGAGTGTAGGGGACTGGCATAGCACGGAGCCAGTTAAGGAGGGCGAGGATGAACGGGCGGGACGCTGGAAGGGACAGGAGAAGAGTGAATGCGGGATTCATAATAAGAGGAGTAAGTATGCGATTTATCTGATGGAGATGGAGCAGAAGAAACAGCAGGAGGAGTTGGCTGCTAGACTTGAGAAAGTGGAGGTTGGATCACCTGAGTCAGAAAAATCGGATGAGCAGGTTGAGCATGTCAGTGAGACGCATCTTCGTCCTTCGACTTATGCTATTGAGGTTTGATCCTCTCACACGACTTTTTTGTTTTGAAATCATTTATGGTGTTTGGGTGTTAGGCATATGATTCATGGCTGGGGAAGCGAGCGATATAGGCGTTTTTGTGGAGGGCATTTTATTACTATCTTTATTTGTTGCATGGTCGTTTCTATTCGTTGCATAGATTGTTGCGTTGATTTTTTATATACTTGGGCATGGGTGGATGGATGGGGTGGGAATCCGAGGTTGAAACAACTGAACGGGTTGAGATAGATTGATTGACGACGATGGATGACGATGAAAATATAGAATGAGATAATAAATAAAATAAAAATAATTAAAAATACATACACATTCTCGTCCTCACCGTGACCTCACACCATCAAACAAAAGATATCATCGACATCTTAAAGTCCCGGCACTAAAAGACCTTCACCCATTTACTTCATTCTCATCTACACACAATCTACCCACACGATTAATACCATGATGAAATATAAACACCTTGGATTTATGGTCTAAAAACCTCGCAATGCTTTGAATATCTTTTGCCATACAATTTACTATGACGGAGACGTGAAGTTTGATTTTACAACGTAAATACGTATCATGTCACACAAGTAAGGTTCGTATCAGTATAAACCATCACAACCTCACCACCACCAATTCCATCCTCGGTCCATCTCCTCCTCGGTCCATCCACATCTCACCACCACAACCTTACACCCTTCCCCAAAAATCCCACTCACCAAAAATCCCACCCCCACAACCCATTCTCAAACCTCATTAACATCTGTCAAATCAAAAAACCACATCCCCCTGCATCCCCCCAAAAACCTAAAACCCACCCTCTCCGTTCGCAACTCCGGTATCAACCTCCTTCACATGATATAAGCTTAGACACTCCTCCTAAAATCTTCGTGCCAGAGGTACGCAGCTATCACTTTGAGGTGGAATGGTCGTAGATTTTTATATTGGATATCCGGTTTCGTGGGGAGGTTCAAGATCTGGAGATTTAGGAGAACACAATAACTGTCACCCGTGACGCATCCATCCATCCAACTACCCACTAATCAAAGACCGCCGAACATTTCGCCTTCAAAAACCCATTTACATCCCACAATGAACCGAATAATAAAAACATCCCAAATCAATCCACACATCTCATGGCTTTAATCACGTATTTCTAGTGTATTAAATGAGTTGAGTTGAGTTGAGTTAAGTAGTGGCTTCTACTTAAACTCAACTCAAGGTAATTATAACCTACTTAAACTTAACTTATACTTAACTTAAGTTGTTTATAATTAGTTTAAGTAGTTTAAGTAGCGCCACAAACGTGACCTCTAGCTAATTAGATAGCTCGGAACCTCGGGTTAGCCCTTTAATTACTAGCTAATATACCCCCTAATACTAACTACTACCTACGTATGGGGTAATATTAGAAGGCTTATTAATACTAATTAAACTACTTAAACTGATTATAAGTAGCGTAAGTTACTACTTAAACTTAACTTAAGGGGTCTACTACTTACAATCAACTTAGCTCAACTCAAGTTATTTATAATTAGTTTGAGTAGTTTGAGTATTCCTTTAATTCACTGCGTATATCAACAACCACTCACCTCATCCTGCACTACACATTCTTCCCTCACCATTCCTATACCATCCTCCCACCTTCTTAATGATCATTACAACTCCATCCCATCCCCTCCCCCAAATGTCAAATCATCCCAACCAACCTGACCACCCAGCCAACCCAACCATCTTTTCCCCCCTTCTACTCTCATCTCCTTTCCCCACAAAATGCCTTTCACTCATCAATCTACCTTTCCCCTTTCTCGCCTCTGACTTTATTTCGATACAAAAGCGGCTGGCTCCAACTTGAATGCTCCATACTCTATCAAATCTTGACGTGGAATAGTCGGAAAGAAAAGGTCTCAACGTATAAAAGGACGTGGCTCTCTAGACATGACCTTTTAGTGATGGACTAGGAAATTCGAAGAGCTACACCCAAAGCCGTAGCTTCTGCAATACTTTCTTAGTTTCAAATATCTGAATTTCCACGCTAAATCTAATCTCAACTCCAACATCTATCACTCCCCAAAACCTACTCCATCTCATCATCATCACTCATTAACCCCCTCAACGCCTCCCTTCCCATCTCCAACTCCCACCCCAACCCAACCCCAAACCTACTTCGTTAACACCCCCACCTCCTCCCCCGTAAACCCAAACAAGAACAAAAGATCCAACAAACTCCCCCCATTAAGCCTAGCCTGCGCCTGCATCTGCACGACGGGCTTCGCATTCCACGCGACCCCCAGTCCCGCCGCTCCCATCATAAGCAGATCATTCGCGCCATCTCCAACCGCCAAAACCTGATCTTTATCCGCGCCTACCTCTTTCGAGATCTGGAGGAGCAAATCGCGTTTCCGTTCCGCGTTTACGATGTCGCCGAGGACTTCGCCGGTGAGTGTGTTGGTTGCCGGGTCAATGGCGAGGGTATTCGCGAATGCGTAGTCGATGCCGAGGGAGGTGGCGAGCCATTGCGTTAAGGGGATGAAACCACCTGAGAGGACGGCGGTTTTGACGCCTATTTTCTTGAGGGCGCGGATGAGTTCACGGACGCCGTTTGTGGGTGTGATGACGTTTCTTAATTTCGTGAAGATCTCCGCGTCTACGCCCTTCAATAGGGCGACTCTCTCCTTGAAACTCGCTGAGAAATCAAGTTCGCCGTTCATTGCTCTGGTGGTGATGGCCGAGACTTCTTTCTCGACACCGATGCTGGCGGCGATTAGGTCGATGACTTCTTCTTGGATGAGCGTGCTGTCCATGTCGAAGACTACGAGGCGTGGGTACCGCCGGGTGACGGTGTCGGCTTGCAGAACCACATCGACGTTCCATTCGCGCTCGAAGCGGTAGAGGAGTTCATGGCGGCGGAGGTCTTCGAGGGAGACGTACTCGGGGTCTGGGGTGGGACTGAAGGTCAGTTCGACGATGGAGGGATGGAGGGGGTTATCGAGGCAGCGATGGGAGGAGGTGAGGGTTTCGGAGCCGCGTTTGGAGGGGAGAGAGGCGATGAGATGGAGGAAGGAGGTGAGGCAGAGGGGGGAAATGTAGGAACCGTAGAGATGGTCGAGAGGTTCTGGGTCTGGTGGTGGTGGTTCGAGTGGGAATTGGCTTAGTGTTCGTGTTGGTGCCATGTTCGGGGGAATAGATCTTGTGGGGGGTTTCGCTGGAGAAGGTGATCGATCTATGGAAAGGTCGCTGGTGTTCTCAATATGTGGTTTCTTGTACATGATCGTAGCGACGATGCGATCAGTTTTGGTCCCAGGCGCTGGCTGACAATTCGCATGGCTCAATGAATGGTTCAATCCGCTATCGATAATCTTTGGAGGGGAACCTGGCGATGGAACGCCATTGAATTGTTTTCGAGATGGAGAACTGCTGAGTTTCGCATTTTGCGTCCGCTCGACGATGCTATCAATCCCTTCATGTCCGTCTGGTTGTGGTGGTCGGTATTGCTGATGTTCCTGCAGATAAGAGCTGCTTCGCATTCCACCAAGGGAGGGTCGGATGGCGCGGGCCATAGAGCCTCCTCCAGGGGGTTTGACGTTTTCCTTTGGATAGTCTGTCATCTTGATGGAGAGCGCAAAGGTGTTACTGGACTACTGTGGTATTCCAGCCGCGAGAGAAAAATTCGCAAGATGAAGCTGTTGATGCCACTTCATAGAGGGGTAAAAGCAAAAAGTGCCAAGATGCCGTACGTGGACGGAATTTGGCGGGGCGCTTATTCTGACAGTGCAGTTACTGCCAGTCAGGCCACTTCAGTTCCAGGGGTCCAATCTGCAGCGCAAGATGACGGAGAGATCATCACGCAGAATTTCCTGTTACGAGCCAATCCAGGAACAGAAAATTATTCGAAAACGTGACAGAATTTACTGTACGGCACATTCGGTATCCTTACTAACCAACGTTTCTTCAGCATTACCTTGTTTGTCTACGCGCGATCTCACCAACCCGACTCTCGGAATTCGGTGGTTAGGTTTGATAATGCTACAAAATATATATTTCCGAGCTACCCGTAGAGTTAATCCGGTAGTCCTATGCCAATGTATGTTCCAGCTATTGCTCTCTCCTCACAAACCATGTGCAAGAGCTCTACAACGTCAGCCCACCTGGACAGGTATACACAATTAAGTCATCTCGTCAACCGCCCAAACTCCAATGACTCCAATTCGCCAAATTATGTCGCACGAAACTGTACACATGCTCAAGCCTCATCAGCTTTCTTTTCCTCCTCTTGCAAAACGGCATCGTCTACCGGTAGTTCCGTCTTTGGTGTCTCCTCGGCAACGCTTGGTGGTGACACAGGAGGTGCCGATTGTCCAAGTGACTTTTCGAGACCGCCAAGTAAATCTGGAAAGTCATCATCATCGTCTCCAGCCTCAACTGTTGTATCGGGCTCAGGTGCCATGGGTGGGTCATTTTCGAGCACTGGAGGAGATTCTCTTTTTATTTCCTCCACAGGCGTAGGGTCTGGCCTGGACGGTGCGACCTCCACCTCTTCCTTTGTGTCGGCAACAGAGAGTTCGGGCTCTTCAACGGTCTCGACACTCGTAGCCAAATTTGGAGACACAGGCTTCACAGTCTCAGTAACATGAGTAGGTGGCTCTTCCTGGGCTTCTTTTTCGGCGAAGGTGTTATTGTTTTCGACGATATCAAGCAGCATCTCTTCTTCCTCCTCTTCCTCTTTCCTAACTACCTCAGATGCTAGTAATTCAGCTTGAGCAGGTGCTGGCGGTGGAGATGGAAGTGCTGTAGGAGCACTTTGAACCACTTCCATCTGCATAGCGTGATCAATGTCCGCTCGTTCCGCCTGTAAACTTTCAACGATAGCCTCGCTTTCGGCCAGAGTAGTCGTAGGTGGTGGAAGGATGGGAGTAGAGTTCTCTGGAAATTGTGGAGGAGCAGATACTACAGGTGAGACTATCGGAGATGCTAGCGCCGATGTTGCAAGTGCCACGTTCTTCAACGGACTACCACTCTTAGTATCAAAAGTCTTTTCATTCTCCAGCTTTGCGATCAACGGGTTGACCGGGGGAGCCAAGCTAGAATTCGATATGATATCTTGCATTGCATCCATAGTTGGAAGAGGAGTGGGTGTTGGCGAGATGGTTTTAGGTGCTTTCGATGGAGAGGTTTGATCTGTGATCGAGCCATCATCATCATCACCTTCCTCTCCATCCTCCTCGCCATCAGAAGATGCATTTGAACCCTCTCCCATCTCGGTATCCTCATTGATTGTATTTCCCTGATTTGATGGATCCTCTGGCTCAGTTTTGATCCCATCAGGCCCTACATTCGCCGAAGCAGCCCCTTCAACGGGTGCCTGACCATCAATGGGGACAGCTTGCGGAGCGCTTGAAGGCACAACAGGTTTCTTCTTTCTTCCTCGGCCAGGTCCTTTCGGTCGTTTCTTTTGAATGGGTCTATTTCTTTTGGGCGGTGTTGGCTGCACGCCAAATGTTTCAGGTGGTGGCGCGAGACTTGGATCTGGAATGACAGTTTGAGCGACTACCTCTCCATCAACTTGTTGACCATGTGGCACAACAACATCCTGAGTATATTGGTTACCAGCAGCATCAGTTCTTCTAACTGTAGTCTTCACCACAGTGGGAACGGGTGGTAAGGGTTTAGTATATGTGATTAACCCCTTTCTTCTTTTCGCGAGATATTCCAGATCTGGACCTTCCTGTTGACGTGGTATCTGCTTCCAGGCCCGCGCACTGAAGCCAGTCTCTTTGGTATCATCCTCCTTTTTCTCCGGTTTCTCAATGACTTCCGGGTCAGCATCTTCCTCTTCAACAGGAGCTGGTCTTTTGTAAATGCGCCCAGACCGAGCTGCACGCAGAAGATCCTGGCTATGCTGTGGAAGAAGATGTGAGTCTTTCGGCATACCATGAGGCAGTTCTACAGCCCATATGTCGTTTTGAACTTTTGAACTTTCTTGTTCTGCAGGAGGTGCGACAGTGACATAATCCCGACGCCATTGCCGGACCGGTAAGCCTTCGAGAACATCGTGATCAACATAACCACCTCTGTTCTGCCTCCGGTTTTGGGTCCTGTACTACGAGAATTTAGCCAACGTCATACAATTCTTCATACAAAGGCTAAACTTACACCTGGAGCCATTTTTTTCTCGAAATATCCCGGATAAATGTGATCTATGAGATCAGAGGTAGTGTATGCTAACGGATATGTGTATTCTGGTGTTACATTCAGGTGCAACTGAAGTGGATAAAGGCTCCCAGTAAGCTCGAGGTTGAGTAGGGCACTTTGCTTGACGGCGAAGACGACAACCAAACTGCTTCTGATACGCCGAACCTTTTTACTATAGAACCGGTTAGGTAATGGGTAGTTTTCTTTGAAAAGCTTCGGAACAGAGTTGTAGAGAGAGGGAAATATGTATCCAGCAGATTTGAGATTGGCTAGCAGGGCAGGTCGAACGTAAAGTTTGAGGATCAAATGTTTCTTTTCATTCTCGACTTTGCGCAAGCTGTCTTCTAGCTTCAAAAGTCTTACCGCTCTTTTGGCGCTTGGTCTCAAGCGGGAGTAAACCTGAGATGGCGGAGGAGAAGTGGATTGCTTTCTTACGAATTTTCGAGTGGACTTTGCTCGTGGTGAACTGGAGCTTTGCTTGATGAATGCTTTTCTGTTCCTTTTTGCTGAACGTTTCGGTGGTGCTACAATTGTTTGAGATATTTTGGACTTTGGTGCCGATGCCTGAATTTTATATGGCAAAGTATTGCTAGTAAATAGCGACGAGGTGTTGTTTGATTCTTCCTTTATTGTTTCTGCAAAACTTACACGGCGGGTTGCGACCGAAGCTTTTTGTACTAATGCATATCCAAGTTGTCCAAAATTGGGAAGTTGATTCGAGGAAAGCGGCGATGTGGAGGTGCTTTGCTCAACCTTTATCTGTATAGGAGGGTAGTTCCCGCTCTCAGATTGTTTCTCGAAGCCTTTTGAAGGGTTATTGGGCACGAGAGGCTTTCGAGGGGTCTCTGGCGCAAGACTGGAAAATGGTGATAAGTCGTCTCGAATGATGGATTCGATAATCGCAGTTGGAGGATGAGATATCGATGGTGGTTTGGGTAGTAAGAATGGGGGTTTTTGGGAGTTCAGAAGACTAATAAAAGGCGTATTGTAATGAGCTTGATATGTGTCGTTGTACAGGAACGGATCTGGGAGAGGGACTTGGGTGATGATGTTTGTCGAGCCTGCCTTTCTCAATTGAGTTGCTACTGGCGTGCTGCAAACTGTGGCACCGCTTGCGGTCGTTTCTATGTATTGGGGATATAGATGCCGGTGTCCATCAAAACTCTGGAAATCTGTATGCGACTCCATGTTAATATTGTAGTCTTATGCGCGCATTGGGCATAAATTGGTTGTTGATAAAATTGGTGGGTGGGTTGTGCACTCACGATGTTCAAGCAGAAGAGGGACAGAAGCCCGGTGGAGGTAAAGTGCAGTATGGGCAAAGAGCTACTAGGCAACTACGCGGTTCTGGTGAGCAATGGGCGTGGTGAAGTTGTCAGTTGAGGAAGTCGCGACACAGCTGTGATCGTCGCGGCAGGGGCACGGTCCAGCAAACCCCGGACTTGGCACACTCCACGTGACTACTCCCCTACAGCCCGACTGGTATCCGCTGTACTAGGACTTTACGTTGGACTCGAGGATTATTAAGTCATGTCACTGTTCATGAGGGGTATAAGTATGCTTGTTACTTTTTACATCGGGCGAAATGATAAATTATCTCGGCTCAGAAACGACTCAGAAACGACACAAGTGGACAGAGACAAGAGATTACCAGAATACACAGCAGAGCAACTAAAAAAAGCAACTAGAGAAGAATAAAAGACTGTATGTTTGAGGATATCATTTACATGCCCATAGCACAGTAGATTACTAATTCGAAGGTAACTCTTCAAGATACTTGAGATGCTTAGTTGCAATATGAAAAGCGTGGCGAAGCTTGATGGGTCAATTCAAGTATGTTGATTTCAGCTGTAGCATTTCTTGCTCTTCAGAGTAATCTTTACAGATTCCCATTTCAAAGTATTCCCTGTAACTCCCAACATGCATAATATTGTACAAGGCTTATAGAATGGGCCTTTTCTTTTGAAAATTTTCTCCAATATCACGATTCCCTCTCGCACCGAAGTAGTCCATCAGTCCTAAAATGTGTAAGCTTTCATATTCTCGACACCAAATCTACCAGATCATCGCTTGTGCGTCACTTACCCATCCGGTATCCTTCTGTCTCATTATGTCGTTTCTGTCTCCACGCTGTTTACCCTGCAGTTGAATTAGTACCATACTCAATTAAGATGTGCTACCCCTCGAAATTTGAGCTTACTGTCTTCCCACCTTCCACCACCAATCGATCCATCTGGAAGAATTGGCTAACAACTGTTTGTCTCTGTACCAGCTGTTAGTTACTTCCTCACGATACCATACACCTCGTAAAAACATCCAAGACCAGCCATCTTGCGACGGTAGTCCAGCATCCCCTAGTCTTTATCCTTGTTCCAAGCGTACCTTCAATGACTGTAACTCCTTGACTCCTTTCTGCAGCAATTCCTGGATCTGGTTTTCATCCTGTATGTTTCTGTGTTCTCTAAATGAATCTCGAGTTCTCCGTTTGGCGTATTCGCGGAAATTATAAGCTGCGAACTGCTCGCCCTGACGTAGAAGCTTTCGGTACTATCAGATGATTTAAATCAGCAAAGGTTGAATGCTGGAATTGAAGCTTCGTAGCTTGTCGCCTCAAGAGAGGCAATGGTAGGACTGTTCAAACAAGCACGTTGCACAGGACTAAAAAGAAAATACATACCAAAGATCGCACCTTGGGCGCTGTTTGAACTGCTGCTCCTGACGCGACTGACATTATCGAAGTGGGATGTAATGTGTTGTTTGGCCGAATTCAATCGAGCTGCTGCGAAACGTCACAAACATCAACCATGAAGACTTTCGGTCTTTCACGGCTTTTTCAGCCGTGTTTCGGAGATAGCAGATAAGATAAGATGGTTGTGCCAAGACAATTGAGTTGGCGGGTCAGGTGATACGAAATCTCAGCTCCAGCGCGACCGTAGTTCCAGAATGCTTCGAGGAAGACAGAACTGAGACACAAACACAAACCTAAACCTGGGATCGAAAATACATTTCGCGAGACACAAAAGTTACGGTATCGTGCATCTGAAGCAGTTGAATTCTCGCCATTGTGATCTGGTTCAGTCTCCGATTCCTGTGTCAACACCGGGCCAGCAATTTGAGATTGATGATCTGTATCGACGCGTCTGGTTCAGTGCTTAGATCCCAAGGCAGGATATCCTTCGACGACCACAACATATATCATGCTGTGAACAAGCGCGTGGCGGACATAATCTGGATACAAACAGATACAGCAGCATATGAGTTTCTTTGCGGTTCTGGAGCTGCAAAAACCAACCTGACCATTGTTCTTCGACTACTACTTGTCGTGGCTCCAAATGCGAATTTTCTAGCACGATTCGATGGAGGTGAATGATACAAGTGTACGACGGCCGACTTTCCTATGCGACACTTATAACACCAAGAATACAGTTATAGAAACATATCCTCAATTTGTCCTACAATCAATTACTCAACCGCCCTTCCAGGCCTGCCCTGCACTCGGCACAAGACGGCATCTGGCAGTTCTGCAGGTTGGGTGTAACAGAACTGCCAAATGCTGTGCTCTTTGGCTATTCCCTGAGGCTGAATCGACGTTGGAAGTGAGACATTGACACATGCATGTTTTAGGAATTATTCTACCGATTACTTTCGCAATATCTCAACGCTGACAAAGTCGGTATTATTGCCTCTCGGAGTTGCGCTTTGCGGTTTTTACGGCGATTCTTCTGCAAGGTACAAGTCGGAGCTATCCACGAGACCGTCATCGCTGCCCAGCATCCGCTCGCCTTGTCTCGCCATTGTCAGCAAACCAAGCGGATTGCGTGCTCGCGAGGCTACTCAACAGCCGTGGGACCCAGATTTATTTTTTCCCTATCGACTAACTTTTTATTACATTAGCCTCGAGCACTCCCGCATTTCTTTATTGATCCCTTTCTCATTATCGTCACTTTCTCCATCTTGAAAATCCTTTGCTATACCATTCCACTTCCTTTATCTCACCCTTCAGCAATCATGGCTAACCCACCACACGGAGGAGAACTCAAGTACAAAGCTTGCCGCCCCACTACCTTCGTCTTTGCTAACTATTTGGCAGAGATCTCATTGCCAGAGATGCCCCAAAACACAAAGAGCTCGCCGCTGAGGCCGAGTCGCTACCAGCAGTCTATTTGACTGAGAGGCAGTTGTGCGATCTTGAATTGATCATTAGTGGTGGTTTCTCTCCTCTGGAAGGTACGTTGACATCAATCGTGGTGGGGTAAAAACTACCCCGCCATCAGCACATTTTATCTTTCAATTGTGTTTTCGGGATGCGAAAATACTAACATAACGTTTTTATAGGTTTCATGAACGAGAAGGATTACAATGGGTAGGTTGCGCGACTCAATTGACCATATGGCAATACTGATAATTTCTAGTGTCGTGGCCGAAAACAGACTTTCCGATGGAAATCTTTTCAGCATGCCCATCACCCTTGATGTTTCGCAAGCACAGATCGACGAGTTGGGAGTGAAGGCGGGAGCTAGAATCACTCTCCGCGATTTCCGTGACGACCGAAATCTTGCCATTATCACCGTTGACGATGTCTACAAGCCTGACAAGTAAGAACTCTGCGCGGAGCTGGTACGGGCAGCACTAATTGGATGTAGGACCAAGGAAGCTAAGGAAGTTTTTGGAGGGGATGGCGATCACCCGGCTGTCAAATACCTTTACGAGACTGCTCAAGAATTCTACGTTGGAGGAAAGCTTGACGCTATCAACCGCCTTGAACATTACGATTACGTTGCTCTTAGATGTAAGCTTAAGTGGCATTCCACTACTCATGCAACAACTGACTTGTTTGGAAGATACCCCCGCAGAAATGAGATTACACTTTGACAAACTCGGCTGGCAAAAGATTGTCGCATTCCAAACCAGAAATCCTATGCACAGAGCTCATCGAGAGTTGACCGTTCGGGCTGCGCGCGCACGCCAAGCCAATGTCCTCATCCATCCAGTCGTTGGTCTCACGAAGCCAGGAGATATTGATCATTTCACCCGCGTTCGTGTATACCAAGCCCTCCTTCCAAGATATCCAAACGGAATGGCCGTTCTTGGCCTTCTGCCTTTGGCTATGCGAATGGGTGGTCCAAGAGAAGCCATCTGGCACGCAATCATCCGTAAGAACTTTGGAGCCACCCACTTCATTGTTGGAAGAGATCACGCAGGTCCAGGAAAAAACAAAAAGGGGGAGGAATTCTACGGCCCATACGATGCACAATACGCTGTCGAGAAATACAAGAATGAGCTCGGTATCGAGGTCGTTCCTTTCCAGATGATGACTTATCTTCCAGATAGCGATGAGTACAGACCCAAGGATGAGGTTCCAGCTGGCGTTCGAACTCTCGATATCTCTGGAACTGAGCTCCGAAATCGGCTCCGAACTGGTCGTGAGATTCCAGAGTGGTTTTCATACCCAGAAGTTGTTCGCGTTCTTCGGGAATCTCACCCCCCACGTTCTGCGCAAGGATTCACCGTCTTCCTGACCGGCTACCAAAACAGTGGAAAAGACGCAATCGCACGCGCACTTCACGTCACCCTCAACCAACAAGGAGGCCGCTCCGTCTCTCTTCTGCTTGGTGAGACGGTCCGCGCCGAGCTTTCTTCCGAGCTTGGCTTCAGCCGTGCCGATCGTACCCGTAACATTGGTCGAATCGCTTTTGTTGCATCAGAGCTCACCCGTTCTGGTGCAGCTGTTATTGCGGCTCCAATCGCACCATTCGAGGATGCTCGTCAACACGCTAAGGAGTTGGTCGAGAAATACGGTGACTTCTACCTCGTCCACGTCGCCACCTCATTAGAACATGCTGAGAAGACCGACAAGCGCGGTATCTATGCCAAGGCTCGTGCTGGTGAGATCAAGGGTTTCACTGGTGTTGATGATCCTTATGAAACTCCAGCCAAGGCTTCTTTGACTGTTGATATTGAGAAAACCAGTGTTAGAAGTGCGGTCCACCAGATCGTTCTTATGCTTGAGAGTGAGGGTCTTTTGGATCGTTTGTAAATAGGACATGCATCATGCATTCATGGATATGGGCGCTGGGTTAATATACAGGGGCGTAGTGATTTTTTTAAATTTAAAGAGATCTTGATAGGATCAAAAGTTAGACAGCATTTTATTTTCCAGCCTCTTTTCGATTTGCAGTATGATTCGGTGCCATTCGTTCCAATCTCGCAATATTCTTCTCCATGTATCACAAAGCGCAATGCAGCACCAGTGAAGCTTATAAAACCTCTCATATCCTCATTTATCTCCTGTCACGTTTACATTTGAACCAATCTCTATTTTGTGACATGTGAGTCATCTTATCTAACTTTGGTCCTTCTTGCTCGCTCTTGATCTTCAGCGGATTTTTACCAAAAGTCGAGCAATGTTTACCAAGACCTATTTCTTGTTTTTAGTACTCACTTTTAACAGTCTTACAGCATGCACCATTTGAGAATCTAACTATTTACCAAATGTCCCTTAGATTTTCTTCAATTAATTTACTTTTAAACGAAATATATGTGACTAGGAAAGTCAGAATACCTAGATACCCTTTCTTTTATACCTAGATTCAGGGGCAGGAAGGGCTTGGACGTTTATGCAACTCTGTATATTTAGACATGATGGTGTTGTTATGCTATTGATGGACTGGAGTGACAGATGTAGAACGTTTTCGGGGAGTTTATGTGTATTGGTTTCGAACTTTTTCTTGGGATTGGGGATGATTATATTTGGGGAATTGGTTTCGGGGGTGAGAGGTTGTTTGTTGTCGATTGAGGATTTGCTGCCGATTCCTGGAGACCGTTTTGGGAGGAAGGGGGTGATTTGGGTTTTGGTATCTGCGCGGTGCTTTTTAAAGTTGGGTCGTTGTTGATATTCTTACTGAGGAGGGGTTTCTATGGAAACTTCTGTGAGGTACACAGTACATCCACTCAGTTTAGCGATGCATTCATCTTGGCTTCAGATGGATGTGCGTGGGGGTGCTTTTATGTGGTATGTTCCTATTGAATAGGAAGGGATAGTTTCAGTTGGACGGTGAAGGCTGATGAGAGAGGGAGTGATGGATTTGATGAAAATGATCGTAGATGGAGACTTTTTGGCTAGGAGAAAGAATGTTTCTGCAAGAGCTCTTGAAGGTTGTACACCCGAAAAACCTTTGTTATTGTTGTTTTCATGGGAGTTTTCGAACACGGCTGCGATTTGCAACGGCGCTTAAAGTTGAAACTTCCAGGTGACATCTACGCGTGAGACAAGCCACTTCTCTAAATTTGTACTCGCTCAAATGAAATCTACTCGAAACTGTCTGTAGATTCCCGTTAAAGTTAGTAGAAGTTACTATATCATTTTGGCCAATAAGATCTTCGTCCACGACTTACGAGGGTCTTAATGGGAAATTCCTAGAGGGAAAAACAGGTTAGGCGCACCAGAAGAGTCGAGACACCCAACATTTCGCAATACAACTACATTTTGAGGAAGAGGTAGAAGAAGAAGGTGTTCTTGTGGCTATCTATCATGATCTAGATCTGGGTGGGAACACATTATTCTTTTCTACGAGAAATGAGAGATGAATTGTTGGTAATCTAAGAGCATAGAACTTGTTGAGTGGTTAAGGTAAAGAAGGCAACCGAGAGTTGTTGTCGAAAGTAGGGTTGTCACCGAAATTATTTTCTCGCTTACTGAAAACCACTTCTATAAATTAATGATTTTGTTACTCACTAACATTTCTTTTTCCATGGTCGGACGTTTTGTTTAGATCTAGACCCGACGCGTACTTCGCTTTGTTGAAGTCATGGCCCTTGAAGTGTCGACAACTAATGGAGTTCCTAATTAAGATGTGAACACTTGCGGGCACAAGGGCTTTTGTTAAGTGGATTCCTGAGTTTTTGGAATTCTTTTGAGGAAACAAAGGCGATGTGTTGAGGTATATACTGGGTTTTACGAGGCAACCTTTTTTTTTTAAATCAAAGCGAGTTTAGGTAGTTTAGGTACATATACGGTTGGAGTATAGAATTGTTAAGAGCTTGAGATTAAAATCCGGGCAGAGCATTCTAAGGATGGCATTTAATTCGGTTATTTCTTACTATTAGACAAGGCTGCTAAGCTAAGATTTAGTGTCACGGCAACCGCGAATCTAAGGAATAAGAGAGAAGAGAGATATAAATGAAAGCTGAATCTAGTACTTCTTAGTTTCCGAAAATAACACCACGTGGAAAAGCTCGAGCCATTTTAGATTGACATATCCAAAAGTCGATCTCGAGAGATACGGACAAAGTTTAATAATAATAAGATACAGTGAGTTCAAAGAGCAACTAATTTAATTAGGAGGTTAACTATGGAAAGCGGAAAAACGAGGGTTGAGCTTGCTGCCGATTTATTGTTGACTGCCGATTTCAAATAATGTCATTTTCATACTTAACGCTCATTAAAATACCAGATGGGTTTATAAATTAATTATATACTGCTACCAGCTCTGCCATTATCAACAGGCAGCTTGAGTACTACCTAAAACTAACCTACCAAAACCATGGATCTTTGGTAGTTCAAATTGTTGGAAGCAAACATCGAGGGGATGATTATTACTCTTATAAACCATAGCTTCATCGTATTTTCTATCGTCTTTCAGGATATTCCGCTCTAGTTTAGAGAAACCGAACTGAACATCTTTCTGATGTGGATATCTAATTTATACATACTCCTGCAGAAGTAGTTTTTTTGCTCTATTCATCTCCAGCTAAAGTGGGTTGGCTTAAATTCTACATCTTTTACTTTAGCATGTGGTTAATGACGGATTTTCAACATTATATCATAAATATCTGTTGATCTTGTCGTATTGTGTCTTGTTGAATAAAGACTTGGGTGTTTTTCTGTTTTTTCTCAATTATAACTTATAGGAGTTTTGTGAGCTTCACATTCTGTCCTCGTAGTTTAACCTATTTATTATAAAATTATTCTACTCTGACATAATAGATCCTTCCAAGCCATATGTCGCAAAATGATGGAATTTGAAAGTCGCCACTCTCCGCCTTGAGCACCATGTTTCGCTCCAAGATGTAACTTCCCAAACTATGAGATGACCCTTGTCTGTGTTTATGAGCTATTGAAAATACGAGTTTTGAAATGACACACTTTCAATCGCGTTTGGGTTCAAATGTTCCATCCACACTTATCAAAAATTGCTGTCTTGATAGAATGGTGATATTTGTTCCACTCCCACCTTATGCCAAATTTTGATGGGCTTACACGCATGGCTTTTGATGTCTTTTTACTCCAACCCGTAATATCGTGTTGTCGGTGGAATAGGACAAAGGCAGGCTGGACGGCTGTACAAGGTTAACATTTACACAAGTGATAGTCTGAAAAAGTGTTGAGCTTGCCCTATAAACGAAGATAGGTTTCGTGAAACTTTTGAGAGAGGAAACTGTTCGACTTTCGACAAGGTTAAAGTCCAATCTTCATCTTGCGTTCTGAAAAGACTGGTGTAAAAGTCATTGCGGTCTTAATGATGAGAGTCGACACTGGAATGGTGTTGTGTAGACTTCTTCCAATTACTACTCTTGGGAACCTGCCCAGGACAGAGGTAGTTTTACCTTGTTCTTTTTCCAAATTGCAGTGCTGGTGTAAGCAAATGAAATGTAGTTAGCGATTAAGCATCAGCCAACATTCATCAACCCTTCGTTATGTTTAGTGATAGCCCCATGCAACAATTAGGATTTGCCCCGCAACCCTTTTTTCACCACGGCCCTTACGAACGAGACATTCAGATTGCTTACTTGATGAATGTCACTACTCATTAGTCAAATTTAATTTCAGAGCGTCCATCACGTACAAGCTGCATGTTGTGTAACTCTCATGCCAAAATATTGGAGAGAATCGGGGCGAATGGCGCCTCTTTTCGGTCCTATCCGATCCATAGCAGATGCTTCGAGAGTAAGGCTGAAGTAGTTCTTGGACACAGCATAAGAACAATTGAAAAACCCAAGCCACCCGACTTGCTGATGGTCATACGGCTTCGAGTAGTACCGTACCCTGTTCTTGTCAGGGGTTAAGCGAATTATGCGAAGTTGCTTGCAACCACCAGTAAACACTTCAGGATAAATCAAAGACCTTTTCCTTTTAGTATCAATGTTCGAATTATGATAAAACCCATGTGAGAGTCGTAAGTACAATCAAATGTTACTTTATGAGTTTAGGGATCGTGGAACGGTGCGGGAATAATCAATAGGTCGGGAAGTTTCCTCAACTAAGACTGAGCGAGGCTAGATTTATTAAAAATTGCTCACACCAATCATCGGCGGCATGGGGGACAGAGTAATCTCCAAGCCTTGGTCATGTATGGAAAGAACCCAATTGGCGAGTTCGTATAATCATCACTTGTTGTGATCTATTGCCTATGTTGAGCAATTGGCTTCCTCGGACTTTCCGAGTCTATTGAACAAAGAAAAAGAGTAATATTTGTACGTAAAAATCATCGCATATGGCAGGTGTAAAAGAGAGGCTCATTACACAGCATTTGACCAACAAAGTTGGCTTTTTCGTTTCCATACAAGCCTCGTGAAGTCAGATGTTGCTCTGGTGAACATTGCCTCCGTCACTTCGACAATGCAATGTAAATTAAATTGACTGTGCCAGCTTACTGCATAATTGAGTTTGAGGTAACATGAGTTAGACGTTATGGGCGTTGTATCAATATGGAGATCGGAACAACCCGTTCGTTGGGTTGGTATGATTACTCAATTACACCGACAGTATGTATCCTACAAGATTCTCAAACTATTGAACACCATGAGGAAAAGTGTATAAGTAAGAGAGACTCTCCCACTTCTACCAGATCCTCACCCAGCTACTCATCTGCAGCTTCAAAAGTTTTGCTACAAATCGACTCACTCTTCTCAGCTAGATTAAGGAAACCAACTCAAACCATCAACATGAAGACCTCCGCTATCTTTCTTGCTGTCGCGTCGGTCATTGCCGGTGTCATCGCAGCACCACAACCGGCCCCAGCACCCCCTGCACTTGCTGCAAATGAAATCCAGGCCACTCTTCGAACCGACGGCAACACGACTTATACTGCTAGCTCTGACTTCTCAGTACTTGCTGTGAGAACATCCAGACAATGCAGTGCCAGAAACTTCGGTGGCACATGCTACAGATTCACTTTTGATTCTGGTGTTTGTTGTAAGTTACTCTATTATGACCCAGTTAACTCCTCCACCTCTTTGAGGCCGAAATACAGTTTTGAAGATAAACAAATTGAGCTAATTCTACTCCTATTCTAGGGAGCTACTCTGATTTCGGCAGCACCGTGTACAACGCCCTAAATGACAAAACAAGCTCTATCGACAATTTTGGCGCAACATGCACTTTCTATCAGTAAGTATTCCCAAGCATACATTTCACAATAGCCTCTCAAAAGCCAAAATCGCTTCTCTCAACACTCTTGTGGTTTACTGCTAACGTTGTTGTTATCATAGGAATACGAATTGCGGAGGCAGAAGCTACAGAACTCCTTACAACGCTGATCTTGCTGGAGAGTTCAATGACATTATCAGCTCCTTCAGATGCTAGACTAGCGATCACTGAACGAAGCTCATGTTGAGACCTTCAACTCAAAACATGCGTCGAATAAGAGTTTTCCTTTGATGGTATAGGAAGTGAGTTTGATTACGCCAAAAGGCAAAACGGTCGTTATTAACGAAATGGAATTTAGGATGTTTAGCAGTAGCCTATATTAACGACTTTTGCAAAAGCTTGGGAATTGACATTGTTTACCCAGAATTTGAACTGGTGATTTTCAAGTATTCTTCTATGGCCTATTAAATTCCCACGTTCAGCCTCTCTTCTGCTCAGAATGCTGTTGCTGCTCAAAAATGGGTTTGATACCAGAATGGTGGCATACTTTGAGCGCGCAACCTCGAGATGAATTGTATCCTCGCCAGAGCCAGGCTCGCAAGGGTATCGTAGGAAACGCAGGATTATCCATGTTCTTATGGTGGTCAAAAGTTCGATTGTTCCCACGAGTCTTTATTACATGTCTAGTACTGTCATTCCACCTCTTCTTCAGCTCCAACATCCACCAAGTCCCTGAATCTCTCCCTACTCAACCCATCTCTTAGCGAAATAGTAGTCGAACTGGAGCTAGCAATATTTTCTGTCGCTTTACCCGCCCTTGGAAATGCCATAATTTCATCCAAGTCAAGCGCTAGTAGGTTGCAGTAACGATCTAGATCTAAATCATTAGGTCCTTCGCCCCACGGCTAATACAATTCTAGTCAGCATCAAGTCATAACAGCTGAAAGTTGCCAAGATAAACAAGGGGAGAGGAAGTCCTACATTCTCAATCTCCAAGCCTACTTCCGCTAATGCAAAGAGCGCATATGCAGTAACCCCCGTAATAGCCACACTCCACCACTTCAGCTCCGCCCAAAGCTGGCCAGGTAACGTGAGGATAAAAATCCACACGATTCTCGAGATGGCGATATTGTATCCTAAAGGGATGGGGGTGCGGAGAAGACGTTCGCAAGCGGAGAGGATAGATGTTAGAGTGTCAATATGAGTTAAGAGATGGGTGAGAACTTGGGTGTCAACTTGGGGGTGACTAAGAGTACGGTAGGACTCGACTGCGGTGGACAGGTGGAGGGTCAAGGTGAGGGGGTGGTTGGTTGCAGCTAGGTTGTACTGTGGGGAATTTTATTAGCTTTGGGTTTGGAAAGCTTGAAATTAAGGGAGAGGTTAGTACATTTGGTACGCGGCTTACGCCAAGTTTCAAATCGTGGCATTCGTACCATTCTCTCTCCCCTCGCAAATGATGCTTTAGAGCCACAGCAAAAGTGTGTACGCATCTTATCACTTCTTCCTTCCTCATTACTATCTCCCCACTCTCGGGTGCCAAGGGGATGTCAGGGACATGAAGCCAGAGTGTACGTGCAAAGGAGCGCGAAACGGCAGAGACGTGATCCCATTGTGTTCGGCCATCCCACCAGCGGTTGTAGGATGATTGCATACGAAACGTTATCGCCAATCCAACAACAAATCTATTCCGTCTGTTCAGTTTACCATTGCGTAAAAATCCACGGTGGATTTGCTTACCCAAAGACCGGAAAGAGAATTGGCGAATGTAGCATATGCTCATCACCCTTGGACTGTAATCCCAGGCAAATCAATGCTGCAAATATCCCAGAGACGATTATCTATCTCCATAAAACAATCAGATCATAACAATCAATAACATTGATGAAGACATCACATGCTGGAAGGTCGTCATGAAGAGAGAGAGAGCAGTGCATACCTGCGGCAAAATCCTCCAGAGCGCTCCTCCTTCCCATCTCAAAGAATATGGAATCCATCTAGTTCTCTTTCTCTGTTCCCTTTGCCCAGCATGCCACTCTTTCAGGCTTCGGTACGGATGATGGTGGTGATTCCTCATCTTCTTTTTCTCTTGCCACCTCTTTTCTCTCCCGTTGAAAGATGTGGCGTAAAACAGATTTGGAGCAAAATTCAATTTCAATTGCTTCGGCTCAACCGCTCACCTACATCTCGTCCCTTCTTATACATACTATTGATATCCATAAATCGACTTATCTGCGACCCCGGCGTGTGCTCGGAGCAAAGCGGAGGCTAGCCATGTGAAAAACACGTGTAGAAAGCCAAAAATGAAGATCATGGTCTGATTCCAGGGGAAAATGAGCTGTTGGTGGAATTTAGAGACCGAACATAGGGGAGGGTGTATGTGTGTGATATATATGCAACTTCGGGTCTGGACTGTATTATTGTAAGAATTGTTCATGTTCTCCGTCAACGTTATTGTTTCTACTTGTTTTGAATCTGTTTCAAAATGCATGACATGGAGTCGAACTTATACCCTTAGCTTTCTGGGCTGTTTTCTCAATTATGTTAACTCAATGCCTCAGGGCTTCTTTGATCATCGATTTTCGGTATGTTTTGCCAGTAATTTTAGTGAGAGGAGAGGTAATGACGGGAAAAGGCAGGATGCGTGCTCTCGCTGAAAGTGGCCGTGCCCAACTAACCAGGGCCAGGCATTTTTCGGACTAAAACCCATCATCTCGGACTCCGGAGCTCTTGTCGGAGATTTTCTAAATTCCCTCCAAATAATAAAACATGATCGATTTATATGATCCCGCCTCGCGATATTCTTCACCATTGGTTATTGAATTCTCAACCTATTCATAAATGGCTGGTTCAACCCCCTTTGTCGCTGTGGCCGGTGCAACAGGCCATCTGGGCTCTCTTATCGTTCTCAACCTTTGTAAGAAGGATGTAGCAGTGAAAGCACTCATTCGTCCAGGGACTTCAGGCTCACGTACCCAACACCTTCGAGAAGCTGGCTGTCAGATCACCGAAGTGGACATGACCGATGTCCCAACATTGACAGAAGCCCTCACTGGCGCAACCACCGTGGTATCTGCACTCCAAGGCTTGAAGGGCGTCATCATAGACGCACAAGGAGCTCTCCTCGAGGCCGCTATGGCTGCAAAAGTACGACGATTCATTCCTTCGGATTTCTCTTTGGACTTCACCAAGACAACTCCCGGTACCAATCGAAACCTGGATCTCCGGCGCGAATTTCACGCAAAGCTTGATGCATCTGGTATCGAATGGACGAGTGTGCTGAATGGTTGTTTTATGGAAGTAGTTACAACACGTCAGATGCCTTTGATCAACGACGCCTTTCATTTAATCACGCACTTCGGCAGTGTAGATCAGAAAATGGATGTCACCACGGTACCGGATGTAGCTGCTTATACTGCTGCTGTTGCGGCAGACCCACACCCGAAGCCCAAGTTCCTACGTATCGCAGGTGATGTTTTCACTGCAAAGGAAATGGCCGTTGTTATGACGAAATTGCGAGGGAAACAGTTTACCACGCAATGGGTTGGCAGTGCGGGATTTCTCTCGATATTGATTGGTGTCTTGAAATTGTTTATAGGAGGTGTAGAGGACAAGTTGTTTCCCCCTTGGCAAGGAATGCAGTATATGCTTAATATGATAAGCGGGGAAGGAAAATTGAACCCTCTGGATAACGATAGATATCCCGAACTAAAGTGGACGTCGGTGGAGCAAGCTATAAGGGAAGCAGATGCGGCTAAGGCGAAGGAGAAGTCGACGTAGGAGTTGGTAAGACACGTATTGAAATTGAATCAGCGAGGTTACTGTAAAAGGGATACCGCAAAGACGGTTTTGCTGAACATCACATACATATCATACAACACATATACACTCTCCAAAGCGATCAGGACCGATATAATAGCTTTTTGATCTACGCCCATGTACCAATGCTATCAAACATAGTCTTCATGACAGCTCCAATAGTCCAATGGCATTAGCCCTCTTAGCACTGTACTGCAACGCTCCACTTGGCGTACCCCATCAGGGAGCCTCCGCCGTGAGACTTTGGTGCATGGTAACTTGTCGTGAAAACGAGTTGATATCCCTTTCATCCTTTAACGCGCTAGCAACGACATATAGATGACCTGTTTTGGGGAGTACGGATCAGGATAGGAACTAGTGCAGGCAGTGAGGGTCTTCATGAAAACCGTCTAAACAGCACTCTAGACTTCAACCGAGTTTATATAATCACACGAAATACATGGATGACAAGATGGCTGGCGCTTCTCCAGGTAGACGCTGCTACCATGCCTTTGGATATCGTCCCTGAAAGACTATCCCATCAAGTGCAGGAAACACCACCCCGAAATGACATAATGGGAGAAAGATTTTAGGCGGTCGTACTCCACAACCTAAAATAGACAACGCTGCCTAAAATCTGCCTATCTTTGAGACACGTGATCTCGCGAATATGTTTAGCTCGTCGCGCCGCAACGCACGTGCATCAGTTCAAATACAACGTCGCGTCTCTCTCGCAATAATTAGATAGCTCAAGCAAACAACATGGCGACTAGAAAAAGTTCCCGACTTCAGAATGTATCTGCTCAGAACCCTGTCGTTGAGGAGCCAAATATGAACGCTGTAGCGAAGAAAAGAAAGCTGAGTGCTCTAGCATCAAAAGAGGAACCGAGGCCAAAAGAGAGTAAAAAAGGGGCAAAAATGGTCAAGTCCAAGACCCTCCAAGCAGAAACAACGCTACCAGAAGCTCAATTGGTCAACTTGTCTGGAAACCAGTTGTTCTCCTTACCAGTCGAGGTGTTGAATATGACATTGGACAATGTACGTTAACGAATCTCCTCTCCCAAGCTTGGCTAGGTAAGATACTGATTTCGCCTGCCATCTCAAAGGTTAAAGACATCCCAACTATAAGTGCACTTGGGAGAACATGCAAGAACATGTATACACTCATGATGCCCCGTCTGTACGGGCGTGTTATGGTCTCCGCCCCATATCACGCTCACATCGCCAAGGTCATCCGTACCCTTGAACCCCATCTCACCATCGCCCAAAAGAAGCAGCTGAAGAAAGAAGGGAAATACAAAGGTCAGCAGGAGAAATATCCAAAGGGACTGAATGAGACGGCGATACCGATTTGTGCAAGTTATGTGAAAGAGCTTCTTGTGGGATATTCGGACCCTGGAAAGAAACATCGCTATATTGTAGAAAGATATATTGAGGAGGCTCTGAAAAACATGCGAAATCTGGAAATTGTGGAGGGATTTCTTTATACCGAGTAAGTTGACTTCCCATATTGCGGTCGTAATCGCCGTACAGTGTCTAGAGTTTATTAATGTTTTCGTAGATCAATCGGGAAAAGCATTGCAGCATTGAAGAGCTTGAAAGCACTGTCTTTGAATTCAAGCAGAAGTGAAGGTGAAACATTGAAGCCCTTGTTCGCGATCAAGAATGTACGACATCTGAACCTCCGATCCTATTCCAACTTCGGCCAAAATAGCCTTGGCATGCTCACGAGCAAAATTCTCCAAAATTCATCGGACACCCTTGAAGGCTTGGTAATGGAGTCTGGTAATTTATTCGAACAATGGGACGACAAGTTCAATGATGTTGACAGCCATTATCTCAAAAATCTGAAAAGTTTGTCTATACAAGGTATCGAGGTTGATGAGAGAGTTCTTCAGGCTCTAGAAAGAGGTATCGACTTCATACGCTTACGCGAACTCGAAATTGTTCATTTTGACGACACCGAATCCCTACTTTTTCAGCATCTGACAAACTTGACCACACTAGCGAACAGCAAAAACATCGGCATAGGTCTGCGTACCCTGCACCTAAGGATGTCTGACCAGAGCTATGGACGCACACCAGAACAAAAGGCTCTCGGTTTCCGAACCAAGTGCGACTTCGTACGATCATTCAATACACTCACCAGCTTAGAGTTATCGGATTACGGAGTTTACCCGTCTTCTCATCCGATCAATCCGGGTCTTGCACGTCCTCTTTTAGAAGGCATTCTCAAACACAAGCATCTCCGAACTCTGAAGATCCCATATGCAGGAAGTTCTAGTGGCTTCTCAATTCCATATTTGTCCGGCGCCGAAGTTGGCGCTCTCATCGATGGCCTGCCTGAATTAAGAGAACTAAACATCGCTCCGGTGGAAGCGCAGATTGTACTACCCCGCTTTTAATCCCTCTATACTTACTAACTGAACTACAGGATGAAATCAGTGCCGCCCTTTCCAAAGGAAAGAACCTTGAAACCATCACTCTCTTCCCCCACGAATCATGGGGCAGATATCCCATGCCGGATAATCTCGGCGTGAACATAATCAAGAGTATCTTGAAAGCGTTCCTGAACCGCTCTGCCACTTATTCCAACGAAAGGTTTGATTGGGATCGGCACTGTCGGTTGAGAAGCGTATCGCTCGGTTGGATAGCCTGGGACATTGCATCCGAGTTTGAGAAGAAGAGAGGCGGGAAGAAAGTCGAGACGGTGAGTGTTGGGGAGGGCGCAGATAAAAGGGTAGTGTATTATCGGGATGCTAATATCAGAGGAGGTAAGAACCATGATATGTATGCTCCAAGGACTGATTGGGTTGATAAGGTTGCGCGGGAGATGAGATGGGGTTGAGAAGAATGAATGGTGTAGATCGCGAGCCCACGGATGTGAGCCTGAATATATTTCGAAAATCAAGCAGTTCTTTCACATAC
>NW_007360991.1:597594-927134 GCF_000409485.1 Glarea lozoyensis ATCC 20868 | reverse complement strand
ATACCTACTGTTGTATGTTTTTGCCCTTTTTGGCTCTAGTTTTTAATTTTTACTCCCTCGAGGCCTCAAAACACTTGATTATAGCCTCAGAAACAAGCACTTCTGTCACATACGACCACAGACTAAGGAGAATTGGGCATCCCGTCCGCTCTGCCATACACAAGCCTTAGATCGGCAGATTAGTAGTTGGGTGGGTGACCACCAGCGAATACCTGCTGTTGTATGTTTTTGAACGTTTTCTTTTTTTGTTGTTTTCTAATACTGAGCTGATGTACGTTGTAGAGAACGAGGAGCAAGTACTCGTGGGTATTTTTTGTTCCATAAAAGCACTTCTTGAACCAAGAGGATTGATTATGTCTCACTTGCTTACCACAGCTCATTTGCTCCAGGGCTGAATGGCTCCAAACACAGCCTTACAGAACCGATTAACATGTGACAAGGTTTAAAGTCAAAAGAAACGCTGACAATGACCAGAAACTTTGTGTAATTTATCCCAAGTCTCGTTAGTCTGAAAATCACCAGATGAGGGCATAATCGAAAGCCAGTCGCAATGCTTCACAACATAGCATTCATCATGCAGCTAGAAATTCAAGAATCCTCTTCAAAGCCTGCCCATCCCCCTCCTTTGTATCACTCAACTCAGCATCTACCCACCCCTCCGTCCAACTTCCCCCAAAATCAACCAAGCAGCAATCATCCGTCTCATGATTGACAAGAACATTTTCCGGCTTCCCATCACCCCATACAATTTCAATCTCATGCAACAACTCGACACTCCGCTTGATCTGCTTCCCCCACTTTGCCTTTCGCTCACTAGTAACAGCCTCGATGCCCCCTTCGCATCTACCTACACTCGTTGTATGCGGAATATACTCCTCCAAAATCCCAATAACCTTATCGTCTCCACCATCTACAACGAGACCAAGCAGCGCCGGTGCGCTGATAATACCCGCGTGTTCACAGTCTGCAATTTTCTTCAAACACTCGTATTCACGCTGGACCGCCTTGGCCTGACCAGGCTTTGCTATCTTGCAACACATCTCCTGGCCATTAACAAGAACACGCGCATTGAACCCGAGGCCCATGAACTTCTTCTTGAATTGGATCTCCTGTGCTGCATATCTGGGCAGATTGGACGAGATGTTGAGATGGAAATAGGCAGGCCCGTACGCAGATTTCATAGGGTGTTCTTGAGTGAGATCTGTATTTTCTCCGTCCGTGGCCAACCGAAAATAAAATGTTTCTGGGTTAAGAACAGAATGAAGCAATACTGACGCAGAGTTATTTTTCTCAGTTGCGGGCGCTAAGCGAACAAATTTGCGCCAACCGGCGTCGTAGATTATGTCCTCGATTTCTCCTTGGGCTTTCTGGATCTCCTCTTCGCCATTCTCATTAAAAGCTTGGTTGTACCGAGATACCAACTGGGTTACTGAGTCATTCGAGTCAAGAGATGCACATACTGTAACAACGAAGCTCTTGTCGTTGATTAGAATAAAGAAATCGAGACGGTGATCGTCTTCCCCGTCAACTCTGTGTGTACGCCATCTGAAGTTCTTCTGCCAGGCGACCTGATCTTCGTCAATAGCCATAATTGAGAAGTCAGCTGCGTTAAACGTACTTCTCGGCCATCTCCAATAAGATTGTTGTTAATCGAAGGTGGAAGCCGAGCTTCTGGAGGTATTATGGATGTTGGTGTGCACGTGACCTCCGGCCCTTCCAGAAAGTCCCTCTTCTATAAGCGTTTTTTAATTCATAATAAATATTGTATTAAAGAAAGGAGGTATAGTTTACTTTAGGTTACTTACGATTTTACTGTACGTGTTAACAAATTCTTGGTAGACTGGAATTCAGGTCAAGTTAGAATCAAAACAAAACATCTTTATGAACTTTTATCCTGTTATTAAATATATTAGAGAACATACACATTCATCATCGCCCTACTTGCACCAACTAATCCCACATCCACCTAGTCCTCCACCCACCTAATCCCATGCTCGTGACATGGATTTCCTTGATAATGCCTTAGATATACCACTTAAGCAGCAACCACCACAGCACGTCTAACACGGCTAATAGGAGCAGTGCGTTTGCTGAGCGAGAGTCCATCATAAGCATTGATAGCAGTAGTGATAGTTCCACTAAGCGAACTAGCTTGGCTCTGGAGATCCGTAGCACGGCTCTGGACAGAGTCGATAAGGGCGAAGGCGACAGTCTGTCATATAAATCAGTATGCTGGGAGATAAAAGAGTCGATAGGGACGGGATCTTACATCAACGACGCCCTCAATCTGACGAAGGACTGCGGCAATGGGCTGCCCGATAAAGGGGACGGTCTGGAATAAACCGGCTTTGCCGATGAGGATGTTGAGGAGTACTTGGTGGACTCGAACAAACTGAAAATAATTAGCCAAGGAAATAGTTGGAAGCAAAAAGTAGACTAGTCTCACTTCACGGAAGGCGTTGAAGATAGCATCAGATTCAGCCCCGGCAGGGACAGGTGCCATGCCCTTCATCTGAGCAAGTGCGGTGGTGGCAGTCGTGACGATATCGGTAAAACCGACGATGATTTGCTAAAGCGCAGTTAGTAAATTTTGACAGGAGTCTAGAGGTGGAAGGGAGAACCAACAGGGTATGGACCCTGGCCGATTAAAATCAATGGGCCATTGAGGATATTAATGGTCTGAGCAGGTGTTTGGAGAGCTTGCGATTTTTGAGTTATCAATTGAATGTTCTGGACAACTTGAGCAGGTGTTGTCTGTGCAATCACTGGGATGGATAGAGCCATGGCGGCCAAGATGTTGCGGATTGAAACCATTTTGATGGATGTTTTGTAGGAGGTGTTGTTGGAATGATAGATAGAAGTCGAAGTTTTCGGTGAGCAAAGAAGACCTTGGATCGTGATGAGAAGAGAACTGGGAAACTTCAAGGCTTTTATAACTATAGGACAACTCAACTCACGATATTCATCTTGACGTATTTGTCGTTGGACATGTCGTTGAGACATTTCATGACTGATAGTCAGCAAAGTCCATCTTCTTTCAGAGACATGATGTCTATAACATCGAAGTTTCACACCGACTTTCTCATTTCCCTCCATACGCTTGCCGCCAGCGAAGTTAGCAGGAAGTTATTGACAAAACACTCACTGGAACACTTTCCATTCGGCTTCTGCGTGTTCAGCCATCACGATGCAGCATGAAGATTATTACTCAAAGCATACAGAAGCAGTGTTAAACCCATCAACTCAGCAACGCTATTCGTGTCTCACATGTTCAAATTTCAGAACTAGCAGGTCCCAGCAGGAGCGCAGGAAGAGCTGGCAATGCAGATCTTTTCCGCACAAGAACCTCGAAGGAAGAGTTTTGTTCAGCTGCGAGTACGTCTCGGCGTCAACGCATCAGAGAGCGTTTTTTGGTAGATGGCCTGTGCATCACAACACCGAATGCTTGTACCCTCAAGCATCTGCTTTACTACCTATAGGTCGAATGTAATGAGAGTATATTTTCAGATCTTCAAAGTAATTGAAGACAATTAATGACTCAGATCACCTCTTTGACACGTAGATAGTCATTATTCAAGTGTTGTGATGTTATGTTGTAAGTACTTTCGTACCAAAATACGCCACTTAATACGTTGACGCAGAGCACGTCCAACTTTAAGCAGCCTCTGACCTAAGATGTGTAATGATCCGCACAGAATCGCGGGAGGGAGTGCGGGAATTAACGAGCCGGCGATGCCAAGCCGGTAGATGGTCGTTGAGTATTGAAGGGCGGCACTTGCGTATAATCTCCTCCCTTACATGCATCCTAGGGTACTAAACATTCGGTTATGAACCTTACAGAAAGTCTCAGGTCAGCTTCTTGGACCTTCTCCTAACTCTTGCGCAGAATGCCCCTTACGTCTTGTTGACTCGCACGTTGAAGTGGCTATGAGAAATAGCCATTCATGATTTCATTTCAATGTCATACCCCATTCATCTCAATGGCCGCAGCTCGGGAGACTCCTCGTCCCAGCCAGGGCTCATAGCTTATGGCCACTTCTGCTCAACCGACTGGGGAAATCACGTTAGTTCTCTATGAGATTTCTTACGATGAGGCAGAATCTTCCAGTGAGTACGCACAACGTCGTTACGGGACAGCTCACAACGTGATTTCACCCATGGCAAAGAAGCCGCTCGTAATAACCAGAAGTATCAGTGCAATTCAATCCAAGTCTCCTCTGCCCGAAAAGCTCCAGGTGAAGTTCTACTTGGCAGCGAACTGAGATTCTTCACAGCTTCTCCCGACATGAGATCGCGAACATAGCACTCTCCAATAAGAATATACCCGGTGCCGTCACTTTTGGGTCTGATGATGAAAGGGACGGAAGCGCCATACAAGATGCAGAGTATATCATCTTCCTTCATTGCTTTGGGACCAAGGCCGATCATACCATTGCTTGCTGTGAAGCGAGCACGTTGGGTGGACGTTGTGGAAGCGATGTCGAGAAAGCGTTGACCGTTTCCCGATTTGACTGTTTCGACGAAATCCCAGGATCGGACAAGGTTTTTTACCGTTTTCTTCTCTTTTAAACTAGGGTCGCGTGTCCAATACTGACTTTCTGGGCCTGTAAATGCGTCCTTCTCAAGAGACCACCAGAGACCGCCGTCAAGGAGGCAACACACGTAGTCGGCTAAGTGCGCCGATAAATCCTGTACAGGAAGCCCGTACCAGTTATGGCCGCCAGTGAGTGTGAGACAAATCTTTTCAAGATGCTCTCGACTGGCTTGATGATTCTGGAGTAGCTCCTTGAGTGGGTTGTCCATTGTCTGGATTTCATCTTCAGTGGCGAAATCGTCAGAACTCTGTGCGAAATATCCACCCATAAAAGGGTCATCATCAATGTAAGTGAACTCGCGTCCTGAGTAAACGCAACTATCTACCGAGGAAAGTAGTATGCCACGAATGTTGAGTTTTAGTGGATTATCTGTTTGTTGCTGCTGAAGCCGGGTGTCTAATGAGGCTGCAAAACCAGTATCGAGGGGAGGAGTTAAACTCCGTGTCAACAAAACATTCCACTGAGGCACCCAAGAAGGCATCGTTTCGTCAAAGTTTCCTTTGTCACTCTTGTTATGCGCCATCTGCCATACATGATTCTCGTCCCGTTGTACGCTGGACAGAACGGCAAGCGAGAGTGATGAGTTGATCATCTTCCTCGCGGCGAGGCAGTAAACTTCTGCAACAGATTTACTGTAGTCAGGAGTTAAATTACAGCTTACATTGTCCCCAGTAGGGAGGCCCAAAAGCCCGTATACTCGATCTCGATCATCCGAGCATCCCAGATGTCGAGTCAACTGGAGGAGGTCGCAGAACGACAATTCAAGGGGCGGGATATATCGCTGTGACTTTGATAACCGGAACATTAAATAGCAATTTGTGATACCTATGTGCATAGAGCTCCGAACGGAAATTTCGGGGTGTCTCTGAACGACAGCTGCAATTGCGTCGAAGTTCGTTCGAATGATCCCGGCTGCCAGTCCTATCCATTCCCAGGAAATTTCACATTCATCCCACAGAACGATTGCTGAACGAGCAAGTGCCACCTCTTGGACAACCCAGAGGCGTGAAAACCAGAGGCAGCTGTAAATCTCAAATATTCTGCTCCATGACTCGACAACCGAAAGGGACCCTTCACTCATTTTGTCAAGCTGACGCCATGATTCGGAAATCAAAGATTGCTCTACGTCCCAGTTCTCTTCTGGTGGCACTGCGATCCCAGGAGAGTGCGTGGCTGCCTGGATAAATCTATCGTAGCCTGATCCATCTCTCCAAGCGTTGACCACTGCGCAGACACCCGAAAAGGCCTGATATGGATAATGAAGGGGCAAACGTGATTTCCGGGAAACAGAGTCCCCACTATTTACAGACCCGGTATCGCCCAGTTCGCCGAGCCATATCACTACCTGGGAAGCATTTTGGAAGATCAGATTCATTCTCGAGACTTGTTGAGCTTTCTCGGCGATATCTGCTTGGTTGATGCAAAGCGCATCGGCCCATATCATTCTAGAGACATGCTCCATCCGAAGTCTTCGCAAGGCATTGGCTAGATTGACTCCGACAGCGATATCTAAACCGTTGCAGTGAATTGGGAGTGTGGTTGGCGTTTGTGGGGTCCGATTTTCTAGAGCCCATGTGTAAGAGAGAGCTTCGTATGTGCAATTGTCTTGTGGAAGCCGGCCGACATGCAGTACACATTCTATAACACCGCTACGTCCTGGAAGGACCTCAAGAATCCGTAAGTGATCAACAGAAGGTAGCTCGTGATATAAGCTGAGGTCTGTCGATGGTAGTAGTGGCCTACATTCGCATCTACCAGAGCTTCTGCACACGAAAGCTGGTGGTTCACCCGGACTAGCTTGAGCACTTTGAGACATTTGTAACGGAGGGTATTCCGATTGAAGTTTCGCTACCGCCAAATAACTGGATAAGTTGTCGTCCATGTATCGGCCTGACCTGGAAAACCCGAAGAACATTTCTACCAATTTTCAACGAAAACATGACTTTACATAGCCTCGAATGATCACTCACGGTTATATACCATCGAGAGCTCACTAGAGATCTGGTCTATCATCCATTTGACCCTTGGTTTGCCTATCTTGGTCGACTTGACGTCGTCGAAGCTCGCCCATGGGGCTATTGGGTCGTCCCAGATGAAAGGATCGTCTCGACCATCTGGAGCTCTAGGCTTCTTTGGATCTTGGTCAGATCGGGTCTCCATCAATAACGTGAACGGTTTTATTTAGGACTTCGTTCTTTGTCGAATGATTTTCGATGTAAGTGATTGCGAAGGCATCGCGACAGTCAAGCCTTGCGACAAACCTAACTATCCCCTCACATGCGGCTGAATTTGTGTAACCTTCATTGCGCCGTTCAAGAATAGCAGAAGATAGCGCGAATTGTAAGTTTACACTATGGATAAAGAAAATAGGAGCTTTTTTGTTTCCACGAAATAACTCCAGTTGAAAATGTTATTCCACATTTAATGAACCAGGAGTCAGGCCACCTAAAATGAAGGGCCCAAAATGAATCCCCGGACGCTAAGTTCGGGTGGTTTACTAGCCTAGGGTCACGGATTTGAAGCTTCGCTAAAGCTAACAACACCTCGACCTGGTATGAGAAGATATCAACAGCCATCAGCACAAAACAATGCTAACAACGAACTGAAGATGCTCCCACACTGTCGCCGGCAAATGAATCGTCTGCAATATGGTCGCCGTTTCGGTCTGGTAAGAGAGATTATTCTTAGATTTCTTCGGCCATGCGCTTTGGACGATTGAAGCGTGGTTCGCATCTCTACCATGTGATCTGATCATGCAAGCTGCATAACCGTACTGCGAAGTGGGAGGGGCAAGTTTGCTATCTTCACCATATCGCGAAAATCCAACAAAGGGCTGCTACAATTGCTACAGCTTAGCCATACAAGCAAGCCATTCATCTACTGCCCTACCGTGCCACGACTTTGCCTTTTGTCTATCGCGATGGCTTCTCAAGCTATTCTCGGGCCAGATCGCGCTTGGATTCCGGCGCAGTCTTATCCATCCGACTATTTCAATGCCGTAGGTCTGCTCCAATTCGTTGCGGTATGAAGAAGGCTAATGGACGAGATTGAAGAGACATTATAGGTCTGATAATGGCGCAGTTCAAACCTCAAGATTGCAACACAGCGCGATACCCCCGGATTTTCCCAGCACGATAGACTTGCCCACAGCCTGGTCGGGGGCAGATTTAGAATATCTGCTTGAACACGAGCGGCATTGTCTACAATTGAATCAATCGCAGGTGGCCGAGTTGGAGAAAGCTTCGAAAGCGTTTCAAGGTCTGTCACCTCTTTCGAGCGTTTGTGGTTTCCTGGGTATCAGTGAAAGCGCAAAATGTTTGACATTGGCTAATCTTCGCGATTGCAGAAAACGGGCATCCTCTCGAGAAAATGTCACGACAAAACTTCCCTCTTCCGGTATTAGGTGAATGCTTGAAGGCATTGGCCCGTGAACTTACTGAAGGCGTTGGATTCTTTCGTGTTTGCGGACTCGACCCGAAGCGATACTCTAAAGAGACGAATATAATTATTTACCTGGGCCTCACAACATATATTGGAGAGAGACGTGGACGCCAGGATGAACATGGAAATATGCTACGTTAGTTCCACGATGCGCGGCTTCCCATAGCCAATTCAGGTCTGACTGACTCGAAACGCAGTCCACTTGACAGATGTCGGTCATGTTCCGGATCCAAACAATCGTCGACAAGCGCCTTATTCGAATGTTGAGCAGGTAATTAATCACCTTCCAATCTGCGGACATGCTAACGCCATGACAAGCCGTTCCATACGGACACTGGAGATACCATTGCACTATACTCTCTAGGGGAAGCTCATTCTGGTGGAGAGAGCCGACTTGCATCCATTGCAACGGTGTATAATGAGATTGCGGCGGTGAAACCTGAACTGATAAATCTTCTATCTTCGCCGACGTGGGCATTCGATAGGTGAGTTGGTCTTTGAGAGTTTGGGACAGGACTGACTTAGAGAACAGGTTTGGTCAGTGGCCGCCTTATGTGATGCGACCTCTTATATATCCAACGCCCAGTAAAAAAGCGATTCTCTCGTTTTCAAGACGTCCATTATTAGGTAACGCATCATCGCCACGAAGTTCTGACATTCCGGACCTGCCTGCAAATCATGTCGAGGCACTGAACGCCGTTCAGTTCAGTGCAAGTCGCCATGCTCTTTCAATGAAATTGAAGCCTGGCGATATTTTAGTCTGGAATAACTTGGCTCTCATGCATGGTAGATCGGCTTTTACCGATTCAGCTGAAGACAAGCGCCATTTGATACGGCTTTGGTTACACAACGAAGCAACGGAAACAGAATTTCCCATACCAAAAGAGCTCAAACCGCAATGGGACGACGCATTTGAGCACGTTGGCCGACCACAGATGTGGCCACTCGAGCCTATCCGGGACAACAGCTATATTTGCACGCGGCAACGTTCTTCTGGTCATGCTTGAAATAATGGTTCGATGAGGAACGCCCATGGTACCTCTCGCAACACTTTTCGGTGAGCAAAAACGCGCAAACAACACGAAGAAGCAATTGATCATCGTATTAGCGGCATTCCGCAATTAAACGTTCGGGTTTGTTTCTTGGCTTTGGCTGAGGGTGTCGTGAAATCTGGCGGCAAGGTTTCATTGGCGACGGGTGGTAGGCTGAGGCACACCGGTGGCGAATTTTCCCCAGGAAACACGCCTCTGACATCACATCTGACATGCGTCTCGTTTCGTCGCTATCCTTTGGTGCTGCATGAAATACCTGGTAGTTGTCGTATTTTGCTGAGTTCTTCATACGACGATTTGCACTAAAACTTTCTGATACGGCCGTTGATCTCTTCTTCTGCACTTTTCAATAGCCGCATAGCACATTCTCGACATATTTATTGCGCACGTATACACGAGAGATGGACTCTTACGATTCTAATTTGAGTTTCGGCTCCTTCGACTTTCAATCCGATGATTTCGTTAATAGTTGGCCGTACGAGTTCTCCGACAACACGACCCCGGTGACTAGCTCAACAGATCCTAGCACACCAGCATCTCCAGCTGCGATTGAACAGTATGGATCGACTGAATTTGGTTCAAATCATGCTTGCAAGCGACGGCTTCCCTCTTCAAGCCCCGAGTCTGGCGCACTAGCACGTCCTCGCAAAACTCGGAGGCTCAAATCACCCAAGGAAACGGCCCAAGTGCGAGTGAAGGGCGCTTGTTATGGATGCAAATTGAATAGGAAGACGGTCGGCTAGCCAGATGCATCCGTGTATACACATCGCTGACTCTAGTGTAGTGTCAAGATGGGGATGATCCCGAAGGCTCTTGTCGGAGTTGTCTATCACTCTCTCTTTCGAACAAGATGAAAGTTATACCTGGTCTCCTTCGACCTCTTTGCTGGCGGCCAAACATTGGAAGCACTGAGATGTTCCGGCGAGGTACTGTGAACCACCATGCGCAAACCTCTTCCGTGACTAACGAGTGCACTAAGGGCCTACAATTGATTTTGCAGCTTCACATCGCGGAAACCTTGCGGATGCAACTACTGGAAAGCAAGCTTCTTGGAAGACGTTTGCTACGCGTCCGAGTAGTAAGCAGTCGTCGAAGGTAGTTGAACTGTCTCAAGGATGGACATCTAGGGCGTTGGCAATACAACTTGACCGATATGCGCCAAAGCCGACAGACAAGCAGTATTATTCCTGGTATGACGGTGACATGGAATATCATTTCGACACGCCTGCTTATGGCATCTCAAACTTGGATGCAACAAGCTCCGCAATCCAAAGCTTCTTGACACAGAATGCGGAAGAATACATTACCAAACATTTAATTGGAGCTTGTGAGACGACTCGGCAAACGTTTGCCATAGCTCAAGAATACAAGGTTCGTGATGACCCATTATTGCCATGCTGCGTGGTACTATAAAATTCAGAGAGCTAATACATGCAATAGCAATATTTTCCTTTGGTAACCAGAGCGCTGAAGCTCTGGGTAGGCTGCCGATTCATCGAAGAGCCTTGGAGCATTATCGGCACCGAGACGCTGGATATATCTCTAGATGATAATCCCAACTGTCCATACCATGACAGGATTCCGGTACCTCCAATCGTCGACCTCCAGATTGACGTCATAACGATCAACGATTTGTTGCAGCCTGAGATGAAGAAGATCTTGAAGACAGTCAAAGAGATGTTGGAATCTCGGAATCCTTGGAAAAACTGGTTCGAGATATATCTTGCATACTTCATTCTGTTACATAATGTTGAGTTGACCATGGCGCACGATGCATGGTTCGTGAAACGTAATAACCTTAAGGTAAGCACGACAGTCTTTAGATTCTACTCTCTTGTCTAACTCAATAAACTAGACCAAATATTCCAACAAGAATCTCGTCGATACAATCATGCAAGGCGCCACGACACTCTTGACATGTTTTCATTACGCGCACCAAGGATATGCGCCATTTTCGGATCCGAAGATGGAGGAATCGCAGTCTTGGAATTCACGGCAGAAGGGTTATCTGGCAGATATGAGAAGTTTGCTTGCGACTACTCATGGAGACTATACCAAAGATCCGTCGAGAGAGTTGTTTTGGACGTCTCAGTTGCATAGACCTAATTGGAGACCTCTGGTTCTTTCGTCATGAGACGAATCTAGTAAATAAAAAACCATTTTCCATTTTAAAAAGAAGTCTTGATCGAATTTCTGTGATTAAAACTCCATCCTTAATTGTAATGGTTTGATTTGACCAATTTTTATTCTTACTTCCTCCAGCCTTCAGCCTTCAGCCTCCCATACACCCGAACAACCCCTAAACCTCACACCTTCTTTTTCCCATCCCCTATTTCCCATTCCCCAGCCCTACAACCCCCATGTCCCGCAAACCACGCCATATTCATGCACCACACCGTCATCGGTCACATTACAACGTGGCGATCCCCTCCCATCGTGTGTCTACTCACCGAAACGTCGGGTCCGCCTAGCGCCTGCAGGCGAGACGCCACCACGTTGAGCTTCTCTCCGCTTTAGGGTGTTGGAAGTATGGGATTTTGGATGGGATTTAGGGGGGTGTGCGGTGAGATTTACACCTGGGAAATTTTGGAGTGGGGATGGGATTTTTGGAAGGAGAGGGGAATGGGTAATGGGTAGATAGGGAAGGGGAGCCGGTGCGGTGGGTGGATGGGAAGGCAGAGGGAAGGATAGTAGTGGGAGATGGTATAAGTACTGGCTGGTGGAATGGGTGGAGAGGTTGAAGGTTGAAAATATAACAAAGCCATTCAAAATCAGAAAAACACTGCTGTTTCAGTAACTCATGAATTTCGTTATTAAAGAACCATGTCTACCTTGTAAGTCGTCCCATCCTTCTTCCCTCCCCTGCAATACTTACCTAGCCTTTCGGTAGAACTGCTGCGGCGTTGGCTACTTTAAACATACAACCTAAAATCACGACACCACAGTCGAGTACCGCACCTTTTGTCGTTGTTTCTGGGATTGATCTGTCGAAATTTGTTAAATCAACGAGAGAGGAGGGGAAAGGGGAGATGCCGATGATGAGGTTTTTGAGGGAGGATGAGGGGTGGGTGGAGGTGCTTTGTCGGAAGGCGCCGAGGGTGAGGAAGCTTTAGAGTTCAGGAAGAGTCATGGAGAGAGGTGTTGAGAGATGTGAGAGGAAATGTGTGAGTGTTATTTGGTGTTCGTGGGTTTTGTGTTTGGACTAACGTGGTGTAGATTATAGAACGAGAAGTGACGTATGTGACTTGTGGGTTATGGATTGTATGATTAAGTTTTGAAGGAAAGAGTTAGAAGGAGGTCTTGGGAGTGAGCGCGAGGGAGTGAGGAGTTTGTTGTTTGAAGTCGGAGCGTGATGCGGATAACATGTTATTTCATCTGACCAGTAGAGAAATAGTCAAGTTTCTGCACTCAGTTGGCGGCTTGGATAAGAGATCTTCATTTCATCATGAAGGAACAACAGAACTTGTAGATCTTGTATAATAGCCCTCACATACGTGGTCCTGGAATTGAAATATAAGGTGCAAATACCAATGATATCAATATTATAATTCCATCTCAGTTACAAATTAAATACAGCTAATTTCTCTCAAACATTATATAACCCATCAGACTAGACGATACCAACACCGGACGCCATATATATCTTGTTTCTAAAAGATTCCAGACTTGACAATCTAATACATGTTCAGAAAGGCTGTGAACGCCGTACTTCTAGCACGAATAACAGTTATTTTATAGTGATGAGCCATCTCCAGGTTTGTTATGCGGTAAGGTTGTGTCGAGAATAGCCTCTGGTCGGATTTGGGGTGGTGAAGCGGGCTGCCCATTGACAGTTTTCTCCATATTCAATGGCTCATTCTCCTTCTCAGGAGCAGGTTTGGCTGGTACTGAATATGAACTCTCTGACTTGGTGGTTTCTTTTGGAGACTCTGTATCTGAGTTTGGCGTATCAACCGTACTGCTATTCGATTCTGTTGGCGTCGACTTCTCAAACTGCCTCGTCGTCCTCTCCACATGTTCCTTTGAATCATGCAGCAAATCATCGACACCCTTCGTCAACTTATCGATCTCCTCCTGCAAAAGCTCATCTTTCGTCATGTTTTTCCGCATCTCCTTCAACCTCTCCGCGTCTTTCCCCTTAACCTTCCCATTAACCTCCAACCACATCGCCTCCAACTCGTCTCCCCACCCCAACGCATCGGCAAGTTTCCTGACTCCATCATCACAATCACTCAACACAACCACATCATCCAGCCGACTCCCAAAATCGCCAACCTGCTCCTTATTAATCAACACCCTCGGAACACCTTCCCTCGCAAACTGCGGCAAGCTAGCGAACGGATGCACCGACAAACTCGTGCCCATCACAATAACCAAATCCGCCTCGGCCGCCACATGTCTATTAGAATGAAAGCTCTCCGGCAGTGGCTCCCCAAAAAACACAATATCAGGCTTCACAAGCCCATTACACTGCGGGACCACACAATGCGGCACCTCCCCCTTCATAACCAGTTCCAACATCTCCTTCTCCGGAAACTCAGTTTTACACTCAATACACCTCTGACTAGCAAAACTGCCATGCGCCTCTACAACCCGCCCCGCCTCCACCCCCGCCCTCCTCTCCAGACAATCAATATTTTGCGTAAACAACATCTTCAAAAGTCCTTTCTCTTGCAACAACGCCACGAACGAATGCGATATCGTCGGGAAGAACTTCCCAGGATATAATTCCTTGGCCAGCACGTAGAACGGATTCGGATTCTGTCTGAAATACGAGATATCAAACACGGCTTCCGCATACGGAAGATCCAGCCGCGCGAGATTGGCGTATAATCCCGTGTCTGGGGAGCGGAAATCGGGGATGCCTGCTGATGTAGAGATTCCGGCGCCTGTCATGACTACGATTTTTTTGGGGGCGACATCTTTGATGAATGAGGCGACGCCTTCTATGGTGCGGGACTGGAGGGTGTGAGGAGGGGTGTTTGGGTCGATTTGTTGGGTTGAGTTTTCTTGGCCCATTTTGGAGAGACGGCGGGCTGCTTTGGTTTGAGCTTTTGAGGCGCGGGATTTGTGTTTGCGTCCTATTTTGGCGGTTTAAGGTGAGTTGATGGGAAGGGTATTTTGAGGTTGGAGATTTTGAGGATTCTTGGGCAGATGTCAGGTGGTGTTGTTGGTTTCGATGCGGGTGCTATTCGCCACGCATAGACGTCAGCCCTATATGGGTGGATAGATTCACCTCGAGTTATGATATGTTTAACCCTCCCCCACTTATTCATGCTTTTTCAACAACCTCTAGTGAACAGTAAGTGATACTCATTGCACGACAATTGTTTGAATAAGACGATCGCTTTTCATATTTGCGCCCACTAAGAACATACTAAATTGATCCTATAATAAACTATAGTTTCTAATAAATTGTACATTTCAGACTCTATTGAAAGCTTGTTAAATCGAATTCAAAAACCTCTTAGGGGGTCCCTGCCACTAACATCATCCGCCGTTCTATAGCCTCTTTTCTTAGAGCTATCTCAAGACAGAATCTCAAAAAGGGTTGGGATTCTTTTCAAGCATAAAATTGCAGAAACTCTTTCCCTTACTTCTTCTTCCTCGACTACAGTCATGAAGCAAAAGTCTTTGCATAGGTAGTTGCTAGACCATCTAGGTAATAAATTATATTACAATATTTTAAATGGTCTTCTTTATTGTTGGCTCTTAAATCCAGTAAATAACGCAACAAAATCACAAAATCCTTCTATTCATGGAGCGGGGGTAAATCTTCTCCTTTAACATGCTTTTCTCAACAAATACCTTCCCAATTTAGTTAAGTAAAGGTATTGTTGGTCATTCTTCAGTCTCACAAAACCAACTTCAAATAGAGCATTATAGTAGCTTGTACGCATTGGCCAGTTTGAATGGGGTTAACAATGAAGCGTTACATTGACTTGACATTTCGTTAGGGAACATCACACACATCTCGTGAAGATCATGAGATAAATCCAGTATTGACTAACTCACTATAAGCCTAAGTTGATTAGACTTTACATCTCCGAGAGATCGACCATCAGTGACCTAAATTCCTATCGGGACACCCAAAAGACAAAGTCACACTTTCTCTAACAGGTCACCAAATCACAACCCCCAAAGCTTAAGCTACAACCCCCCTTCCCTTCTCACCCCACTTCGGAATATCAACCAGAATAGCGGCCCGCGAATAAATCAGATCAACCGTCGCCTGATTCCCATAATGCAACTTCGCGATCGCCAGCTCCTCATGCTTCGGCTTGTTAATCCAAAACACATTCCTCCTAGCGCTATTTGGAAATGCACGTTTCAATTCCTTTGGCAGTAGTAAGCTAAGTAATACAGTAATAAAACGGCTCAAAGCACTCGCACATACCTGTCTGATCATCCCCCACGATTGTTCTATTTCATTATCATTGCCCTCGGCCCTGGCATGGAATTTCTCACCGACGACCGTAATGGGACCGCTGTGATCAGGAGTGTCGTCCGACGGGTAATACGCGCAGTAAGCATAGTGTTCGTGTTCGCCCATTACTGGACGGGCTCTGGTTTTGAGGTCGAGACTTTTGAAAACAGAGAAGATGACACAGTCGACACCTTTAAGAGCGTAGGGCATGAGGTCTGCGGCTGAGGAGTGTGAGTGTGCGTATGAGTGAGTCAATTAAATGCCCAGTATACCACCTGATTACAGTCAGTATGAGCTATAAGGCTAGATATAAGTAGCTCACCTTGTGGAAGGAATGTAGAATCCGCTAACACGGCACGAGCGGCAGCAGCGAAAGGCGATAGTTTAGCGTCGACAGTAGGATGGACTTGTAGGGGACCGCCGACGCGTTCAGTGGCGTATAAATTGTACGTCAATGTGATACGGTGGCCTTTGAGGACCTCGAGGACTTCGTGCTCACAATCGCTGTAGAATGCGGCCCATTGAATGGTGTTTGGCTCGTCAGTGGCCCAGTCGAAGAAGGTGGAACTTGACCCGTGACTGACGCGAAACTTTCCGCCTATATAGGTTAGCTAAGAGAACTTGTCAAAATTTATAAGAGGTTGGTTGGTTACCTTTGAAAGAATGTGGGAGGCACACTACAAGTGAACCGAACTGGGTCACCCCGCGTGGTGTATCAACGTGTGCTTTGAATTTTCCACCTGGACCAGAGTATATCTGCAGATCGATTATCAGTGTAATTCTCTATCAAGGTTAAGAAACTCACATTCAATTTGTACAACTCAGCAAGAACCCCTCGGTGATCGTTTCGACTTTTCATGACTTCATCCAGAGCCTCAGGAAGAAGCGTCTGGGCAATTGTGTCCACGATGCCATATCGCTTGGATGGAAATCGACTGAGAATTGCTCTCTGTCCAACTTGCCAGCCTTGCGATATTGCTCATCGAGGACGTCTTCGCCGCCTAGACCAAAGGTGGCGGGTGTACATGCCTTGAGTAGTTCTGCGAATGGTTGCGGAGTTGCTCCAGAGTTATCTTCTGCTTGTAGAGTTTGCAGACCTCCGGGAGCTGGCTGAGTGGGTAATTGTAGAGGGAGCTTCAATGTTAGCGCCCGTGGACTTTGGTTAGGGACATCGAAACGAATAGTCGTGGGTGGAGCCCAAATCGGTCCATCCTTCGTTGTGCCAGAATCCGGCTTCACGATTGGGTCTTTCGTGACTCGAATTTCACCACCGCAGCAATAGCTACTTTGGAACCCGTAAAAGGTGTCAACAGGATTTTTGACGCTTGGTGTTTCTGGAGTTGCCATTGCAGGTTTCGTGTGCAGGAGAGAAGGGGAAGATCGATTTCCTTAATCCAAAGTAAGAAGAACGTTCAACCAAGCAAGGAGTCGTTAATTAGAAGAAGAAGATTGTTGTCCGTAGTCAAAACGACGAAGAATGCCCAAGCAGTGATGAAATAGAAAAAGATCGAGCTCCTCACTCGAACGCAAGGACGATGTTCAACTGAACGAGCAGTTATACGAACATGAATTGGAACAGGAAAAGAAGTGAAGTACAAGTTGGGAAAAGATATTGAAAAAAAATCAAGCGTCAAGCAGCTGTATAAATTATTCACCACACACGAGCCGTATTAGAAATGATACGCCGATTTAGACCAGGCAGCAGCGACCCAAACGCGAAAACACGTGATGGAGATTCAACACTTCTAAGTGGAGTTGAAGCAAGGGAGAAAGCAAAGTGCCGTTGGGAGTGGGTCTTCAACCTGATATCTTAGCTAGTTCTCATCCACCACATTTGACCATTGATCACATCTCTCGACCAAGCGGCCCACTCGCTCAGCACCGACCTCCAACCTTTCCCGCCAGTAACCTCAACTTCAGGGGCATTGGAGCTGTAAACCTTTGCGCCACCAACCCAAGTCTCTCTGACCTCAACATCAACCAAACTCATTCCGCTCTTGTCCGCAAGGATATCTCTATCAACCACGACCCAATCAGCATACTTACCCACCTCGATAGTTCCCATTTCATTCTCTTTGAACCACCCGTAAGCACCGTTAGAAGTGAACCCTCTGAGCGCTTGCTCAACACTCAGCTTCTCTTCTGGATACCAACCTCCCTTACCGGAGGGGCTGTCGAGAGTAGCTGGTGACAAACGGGTGACGGCAGCGTACATGCCGTGAAACGGGTTGGGTGGTTCGACGGGAAAGTCAGAACCGAGCACTGGCCCGGGATAGAGAGTTTGATATTTTGGAGGTGGGAAGAAGCTGGCCATGCGGTATGCAGAGTCTTTCAGACGTGAAGCTCCGAGTCTATCTACGGCGTAGGCCATATCAGATGTTGCATGGGTTGGCTGGATTGAGGGTATTATTCCAAGACGAGCGATGCGGAATTGGTCCTTAGGGTGCTAAACGTTGTTAGCTAATTTGTCTCGCAAAATATGGCTGTTCGTTAGATATTCTGGAATAGGATAACACCAACAATGATTTGCGCATGCTCTATCCGGAATCTTCTCTTGGAGTTGCAGCCATTGCAATTCTTTCCCAGCACACTCTCAAAAGCGTCAATTGCAGCCCGGTTGGCTCGATCCCCAATGGCATGGACGTTCACTTGAAAGCCTGCATTGGCCCACTGCAGAAATATATTAGTCAAGACAGTCGAGGAATACAAACCGTACAACTCACATCAGCGACTACAGCCTTCAAAGCAGTCTCATTAATGAGCATAACCCCTCTTGTATCAGGCATATCCGAGTATGGCTCCAGCAGAGCAGCACCTCTGGATCCTAGAGCTCCATCCGCAAAGATCTTGACACCCCCAAGTATCAGCTTATTCTCGCCCATCCCCCTCGGTGCTTCCAGCAACTTCAAATCCGTAAGATCTAGCGGACAATACGTATTCCTCTCCGGACACTCAATCATAACATTAAGCCTCATCGACAATTCGCCTTTAACCGCCATATCCTCCAAGATCATGATATCCTGCGGTCGCATTCCAGCGTCCCCAGCTCCAGTCACACCGACTTTATTTAACTCCGCCATCGCAGTCTTGAACCATCTTGTTTTCTGCGCAACGTCGGGTTTTGGTGCGATTGGGTTTATGATGGCATCCATGGCATTATCGCAGAAGACGCCTGGTCCAGGATCGGTGATTATGAAGCCTCCAGGGGGTGCTGCTGGTAATGGGTTTGGGAGGAGATCGAGGACTTTTTGGGAGGTGAGTACGCAGTGGACGTCGACGCGGTCGAGCATCATGTATAGGTCTGATAGAAGAGGATCGACTGCCAGGTCTGCCTAGACGATAATCAGCTAAGAACATTTCCATTGAGCCGTGGTACTCACAGCAGTTGGCATAACTCCCCCAAAATACTTCTGATCCCACCCAATACCTCTAATCCACTTCCCTCTCGTCCCATACCCTTCACCCCTATGTCTCTCCAAGAACTCTCCAATTCGCCCCCTAACCTCCTTCATACTCTTCGCATCATACAACAGCACCGATTCGAGCATCTCCCCATACTGCAAATGGTGGCCATGACTCTCAATGATGCCCGGTATCGTCCAGCCATCCAGGTACGTGATTGATTCTTCACTCGTCGTCGGGACCTCTGCTAGGACCTCCGTAAAGAGGCCATTGGCGACGCGAAAGCATTTCGCGCGTGGGAGAGAAGCATTGAGCGTTTCGATGTGCTGCGTGGTGGGATCAGAAACGCAGTAGAGGGTTGAGGAGGTGGATGTTGAGGTGCTGAGGATCAGACTTGCGACGAGCGCGAACAGTGCGGTGCTTGCAACGGCAAATATAGGAGACCCACCGTATTGAGCCATTGTTATATAGAAGACACAGGAAAAGACAGTCTCATGGTATCCGACAGAAAAAGATCTTTTTAATTTGGTCAACACAAAATGTTCGAGATAACTGTTATCGATAGACGTGCGTCTGCATACTCTATCCCCTGCTAGTGCGGGCATGCTCTCGCTAGTGAGGAAATCAAGTGGCAGCAGTAGCTAATCAATAGCTGGAGATATAGAACTATCAAAACGAGCTGCGTATGTAAAGTATCCTATAGCTTAGTCGTGGGACAAACGAGAATATATAAGGGTTGTCACGCAATTGCAAAACATCATTGGAAGACAGATATAACATAAAATCAGGGTATACATATTAACAAAACTCAATATTACAATATAGCTTTCCAGACCAACCCTCATCCTCCAAGTCAATTTTTCTTTGAATCTTCGCTGTGCTCTCTCATATCAACGCTTATTAAACAAATGAAATCAAATCATCGCATCCTTAAAGGACCTTTTCACATCCCCAACGCCAATATTGTAATCCATACAAGGCATAACGAGCCTAAATTTAGTAAGAAAGATAAAGTTGAAAAAGTCCAACGATAATTAAAGATTGAAGAATCAATCAACATCATCCTCTGCATCCTGCTTTTTGATTTTCTTGGAAAGTCTGTCGCCGCAAAAGACCCATACCTCAAAAGACAATTCGTCAGGGAATTCAGACTGCGCACTGATGAATAGTGAGTTGAGCTTCTTCTTCTGGCGTTTCCATGCATCATCGCCCGCGTACTTGCTGATGATGATTGAGGCTGGTTCCCACTGACAACGGAACGTAAGCAAGGAAAGCTCATCAAATGATTTACCCGACTTTTGAGCTACAGTTGCGAACAATGCTGCTACATCCATATCCCAAAGTTGCTTCTTTGTAAACATATTTTCTGGTTCGTCGTCTGGCACACCACTATCGTCTTGGATAGCAAATTTTAGAGTTGGTCGCTTTGACTCAATAGGTGTTCCGATAGACTCTCTTTTGAAATCAGCACTAGTACTAAGTCTGTGTGGAGTGCCACCATTTCGATCACCAGATACAGATTGGAAACTGTTCCGCCCATGAGATGCTTGCGGGGTGTGTTGATGTTCACTGATATAATGGTGATGGTGATGCTGATCCGACGTAAAGGCAGGTGATGGCATTCCATTCGTGTGGTACGAGTTGCTTGCATGACGGTCTTGAACCTTTGTGTTATTTGGTAAGCCATGATTATTGATTGTCGGAAGAGATTCCTTCTCGGGGGATGGACTGAGAAACTTGTCTGGCACTGTAGAAGGGACGTTGACCGCAGGCGGAGGGGCAACAGGAACTTCATGATAGGACTCGATCGACGGCGCAACAGCTTGTGGAGGTTGCGGACGAGCTTCCGGGGCTGGAGGAGCTGAACGTTGAGGTGGCGGTTGCGGATGGGCATTTGCGGGAGGGAAGTAGGTAGAGGGGGGCGCATATGGTGTTGCATGTACGGCAGCGTAAGGCGAAGGGTTTTGGGCATACGAGTATTGAGCAGGATGCATAGCTGCCGCGTAAGGCGATGGGTTCGAAGCTGCATATGAGGATGGGTTAATAGCCGCATATGGTGAAGGATTGGCCACGCCGGTATATGGTAATGGGGTTTGAGCCACCGGTCCTGGAGTTGGTGCATGAGGTTGTTGTGGTGCATGTGGTGGGGGTGGTCCATTCTGGGGGTTGAGAGTCGATGATTTCAAGACAAACGGTGCCGGCACGCCAGGAGGTTGATGCGGACTGAATTTGCTATTGACAGGAGTGAAACCCATTGTGGCTCGAGTGGATGATGCTGGGGGCGTAGGTTGAGATGGCTGTGCATCCTTTACCGGCTGGCTTTGTGCTTCATAGGAAGACGTGGCTATATCTACCAAAGAATTTACATAGTCTGAAGCGGGTGGGGAAGTTCTGTCGGCAGGTTGTTGTGATTGATTTGACGGCGTGCCATTGTTATGGTCATTTTTCTGGTGTCAGATTAGTGTCAAGATAGAAGGTGAGTACATCACGGACGTGAAAGGGAGGAGACCTACGACGAAAATAGTATTCGGACTTCCATTCAACTGTTCCTCGTCATCTTGATGGCCAGATCCCGTCTTTGGCATCGATTCCGATAAGCGCAAGTCAAGACGTGATCTCTTTTTAGAAGGGGTGCTTTTCTTATGCGATGAATGATTGACAGCAGTGAATCCCTAATCATTGTCAATACAGAACAGTCGGCAAAGACTCAGATTTCACTTACTCTCTTGAGATTTGGACTCCTTGTTTTCTTGGTCGATTTTTCTGTTACCTGCGATAATAGCCCCGCGTCACACCATTCAATCACCTTCTGACTTGAGCCGTGATGAACTTTGTTCAGCCATTCTACTCGGCGAAGTGCCCATGCTTTCTCAAACGCGGGGCTTTTCTGAAATCTCTTGTTTACTTCCTTGAGAAAGCCGTACCCGTTACGTTCCCATTCCATCCAAGAGTCGGCGAACTTCTGAATGATAAGTTGACATCGGTCTCGAGCCCAGGACTCGTATTCGGTCTGGTGAGCAAGGTGAGGGTATTGTTTCATGGCATCTCGAGCAAATTGATCAATGGCAGCAGCATCATCCGTATTGTACAGGTTTCTCTCGTGCAGATACCGAATCACGAAAGGATCGACTAACTTCGGGTTGATCTTCCCATAGCTGAATTTCAATGGCTAAACATAATCAGCGACATGTATAGAATGCGGAACATAGAATATACGCACTTCAAATAGCCAAGTGGTAGAGATAGACGGAAACCCTTCCAAAGGGTATGCATACTCCAGATGGACTGCAATATTCTCCAGGACGTGTTCCTCAACACTACAGTCGTGTTAGCAATTGCAAGTCGACAGCAGAAAAGTGACGCTCACCCTGCATCTGCTTCTCTCTTCGGCTTAGCGATTGTTTTAGGGGTGGAAGAATTTCCTGCATCTTCTGGAGCGTTCAATGTGGAAGACGTTCCGATATTATTCTCCTGGTCCCTGGGCATGTCAGTCGCGTGAAATTTTGTGTTGACAGACAGATGGTTTACCAGTCACGCTTTTGGAAATAATTCTGATTTCTTCTCCAGAAGTACTCTTGAAGGCAGATCAATTTCTTCAAACCGCTGATTATTCTAATACGAAAATTAGCACGTCATCGAAAATGCATTTGATGCGACTCACTTTTCCTCGTGTATAGGGTAAATTGGCCATCCTAGCTCCTCCGCTGTCTCACTAGGTTCGAAATACTCCTTGTTCTCCTCCAGGAAGCCAGTGGCGTACATGAGTGCTTCAGGAGTTTCGCTGTCTAGAGGACATTGCGGGAGATCCGGGTTGCTGGCTGCGATACGTTTCCGATACCGAAGAACTGCGTTCGCCAATTTGGAACCCTTTCGGCCATGTTCTAGGGTTTGAGGATAGCCTAAAGTCGCGCACAATTCCCCTACCGTCCCATAGCCCGGATCGGCAATTTTTGGAAACGGAAGAACGAATTGCGACATGCTGGCGACGACTGGTGTAGGAAGGACAAATTAGTTAATGCGACACCAACACACTACAGATTGCGATGCAGGCCGCTAGAAATTGCCGAGACGCGCATCAATTCTTCAAGACTAGCGATTTGCGGTACGTGTCTGAAAATCCCGACTGACAGCTCAGCTGCTGCGACAAAGTTAGCGATAATTTTCACTTGGTGAAAACTTATGAGATGAAAGTAAGACGTTGAAGAGGGAAATGCTTCATCTTACGACAGAGATCCTAGTAGATTATCCCGTCCTCGGAGGCCCGGGCTCTCCGTTGATGTATCCGAATTTGTCGAACAAACGCGATCGGTAAATTGGAGCCAACAAACACGAGATGGCGTAGAAGGTGGTAGAATTGAGGTAGCCCTCATATACCAGTATCAAATGAAGCACTTGCAATTGATACCCATATGAGGACGATGGAATCCTCTGGTTGATGATGAAAAGAAAAGGGGAAGGCGAACCTTGACAAAACGGGAATTGCCTAGCTGTAAGCTTAGGAATCCCTAGGTTTACGAACTTGAGCGAGTGGAGCTGGAAAGACCGAACCGACGCGATAACAATCGAAATTTGCGCTAAAAGTGAAGAGTTCTGCGACTCTCGAGAACTAACGCGATTTCGATTAAACGCGAACAGTTGTGTCTAGAGGTCTGTCGATGCGGATGTTTGCGTGTGAATGTGAATGTGACAGATTCTAGGATCAATAAAATCCTGAAGATTAATTTCAAGGTGAGAGGACCCAAGCGCGATTAGGACATCACGTGCGGTTAGTCAATCGGCAACTTCCTCATCACGCTAAATTAAACCTAGAGCATTACCCAGGGAACTAAAGTAATCTTCGCGTAAGAGAGTGTTCCCACCCATGGCTCTTGCCGTTAGGATTACCGTAGGTAGGTTTTTGTCAAACGATCTCGATTTCGTCCCGAGCGGGCACAGATAAACTAGACGCAGCTTCAACTCACAAGTCACAATCTGGAATGTCCTCAATGATTTTGGCGCACCCACCTCGTCAATTATCATAATTCTCTCTTGTTATGACTAATGTTGTTCGTCTCCTACAAGGTTTCATGCGCCCTGTCGGTGCCACAAGCACACGTCGTTGGATGTTGCGATGATCACACCTCGCTCGTGCTTCACGTACACTCTATCGCATCGTCGTCATTTTCATGAATAACAGCGCATCAAATATGAAGAATCTAGCTATACTCCAACGGTTAGTTCAAAAAATCTAGCCGCATTGCGACATCTTCACGATTTTGTTGCTCTGAGGACGAGACATTTGCGACCGTACTCGAATGGTAGGCGATTTTCTCCTACACCAACGCTGCGATTGCACGTTCGTTGTTAGGCTTGCTTCCTGTGGCCCAGGCCATAGCTTCACTTGTCGCGATCAACTGTTGAACAGACACACGAGGATGACCAAATTCTCGCTATCATAAAGGTATACAACATCGCCTAAATGAAGATACTTCCTCGCTCCAAATGGGTCACTCGCGTCTTCCAAGTGGTCAGTCTTCAGCTGGTATCGATCAGCCATAATTGGCTGAAAAATACGAATAAGCCTCCGCCCGACACCCTTCAACCACCAACTTCAAAATCCCATGTATGACAATTAATCACCCAGCTTTCGGATCGGTGGCTTGCAAACTCGATATGTACCCTTACAAATCATTAGACTCTGCTACAAATGAGTTGCGCCTCCTAAGGCTTCTTTCGCTGGCATCATCTAACAGAACCGCGGCATCGGCTGCCTCTGATGATACCCAGGACTACCACGACACTGAAATTGTATGCGAGCTCTTTCACGCTTTTGCAGATGATAAGCCCAAATATCACGCATTGTCTTACACATGGGGCTCTGCTGAGGGTACGGAACTCATCTCGCTCGACGGCATTCAGGTGCCTGTAACGGAAAATCTTGCGGATGCGCTCAAAAACATCCGTGATGATCACAACAATATAGTTCTCTGGGTAGATGCTATATGTATTAATCAACAGGACGATGCTGAGAAATCAAAGCAAGTCTCACGCATGAGATACATATATGGGAGCTCGTTCAGCACGATAGTCTTCCTAGGAGCCTCCGACGATAAGCATGATGAAAGTCTCGCAGAGTAATCCAGCCTTGCCTGCTTCTCTCTTAGGGTCTGGACGTACTGATTTATGTTTCTGGCAGATATGACCTGATGAATATTTCTTTGTCCGCCAAGGGAATTCCCGATTTGATCGCACGGCTACTGAGGCTGGACTTAATGAAAGAGGGGCGGTCAGATGGAGGAGAAGATGAAAATGTCTTCAAGAACCTTAAAGATGCCTCTGCTCAGTTAATCCAGGATGCAATGGTAGACCTACCCAAAACGATTTCTTTCGTTGAAGCGACTCGTCGACTCCTGGTGGCGCCATATTGGCAAAGAATATGGGTGTGGCAAGAGTTCGTCGTCTCTCCAGAAGTTGTTCTTTACTACAGTAAACACAGGATTTCCTACGGCGACTTCTTCAACTCTGTTATATATAATGTCTTTCTCCTTGGCCAACTTTCTGCGACACTTCACACATATCGTCAAGCCACGGACAAAGTCGATGTTGTACACAATCATAGAGACCGCCTCCTCGCATACCATCACATGTTTAACAGTAGGAATTGCGAAGCGCGTCATCTTCTAGTCGCCCGACATTCCTACCAAGCAGGCACAAAATATGAACTAATTTATTGGTTGTCTGTGACACAAAGCGATGGTAGAAGCTATGCCAGCGACGACCGAGATCTTATCTTTGCACTACTTGGAATCGCTTCCGATAGGGACAGCTTAGATATTGTTCCGGATTACCATCCTTCAACAACCTGCTCCAGCTTGTATACTTCTGTGGTAGGTAAATTATCGCTCTTTATCTCGTTGGCGATTGTATGTCGATGACTAAATCTATCTACTCATGGAGAATGCCGATGAATGTCACGAAATCTCTAAGCACCGCTGACGGAATTTAGGCGAAGAAGATAATTCAATCCGGAGACGTCGATTACCTATCCTTTAAAGAGTCCGCTCGATATCGAATGGTTGAAGACGCGCAATCATCCACTTCAGCATCCAGTCTCACAAACGATTATTTTACCCCAAGCTGGGTACCAGATTGGCGACGAAATCGACACCCCTGCTGTAATCGGCCACCCGGGACAACAGAGTTCGAAACCTTCACTGGCCGATTCACAGAACATTCCACCACCCCTAACGTTTCTAATAAAACAGAGCATTTCAATTTCCTCAACCTGAAAGGTTACATAATCGACCAAATCGAGCATGTCGCCCCATCCGCGTGGCACCCGGGCTCAAAAGTCTATGGGTCCCATCCCGAGCTCTCCAGCTACCTCTCCTCCATCTCCACGCTCTGCCAGCTTTCCAACATGAAATTGTACTACAACCACGAGCACGACCCTTATCCCACGCCGTCAGACCGTCTGACGGCGTACTTTCGCTTGCCGGTGGCAGATATGCAAGATTCGGAATATGAGATCACGCAGTGCGGACTCACACATGATTTCGACGGCATGCGCATGGAATATCAAGATGTCATTGGAGAGTTGCATGGCCAGGGGGCGACGAAAACGAACTACTATTACGATATGCTTGCAGTGCAGGTTGATCGTAGACCTATGATGTTGAGAAATGGGTTGGTAGGACTGGTGCCTGAGGATGCAAAGAGAGGGGATGTGCTTGTCGTTTTTGAGGGTGCTCAGTTTCCATATGTGTTGCGCAAGAAGGTTCTGAGAAATGGCGACCCTAGGCTTGACGATGTGGATAAAGATGATGAACTTTGGGAATTGGTTGGGGATGCATATGTACATGGAGTCATGTATGGAGAGTTGTTTGATGAAGATGGGGAAACGGATTTGATAAGGAGGGAATTTGTACTTATCTAACATTTATTTCCCGCTAGAGCTATAACAAAAATATGTTTAATAAGCCCAAAAGCATATAACATACAGACTCCACCCAAAACCTCACACGTAAAAGTACACACCCACCTAACATACATCCCTCACCCTCTTTACCCCCCTTTCTTCCCCTCCTCAACCAACCCCTCCATCTCACCCAAACTAACCCCCCTCCACCCCTTCTCGCCCAACCCCTTCAACACCCCCTCAAGCTGCCTCCCACTCCAACTCCTCCGATCATGCACAATAACCACATCACCTCCCCTCCTCACCCGTCGCCCAATAACCCACGCATTCCACCCCGCCCACCCAATCTGCGCATCATGCGCATACACATTCCCCAACACCGTTCTATACCCCAACTCCCCCACCACCTTCACCATCTCCCTACTAAAAAACCCCGAACCAGGACGGAACCACTTCGTGCCCCTCGAATTCTTCGGGAGTTGTGCATCCAGCTCGCTGATCTGGGCTGACAGCTCGGGAAGAGGGAGAGAGATGGCAGGTTCATCGTGAACGGCGTGATTCCCGACTTCATGGCCTTGGGATAGGATGTCTTTGAGTATTTGTCGGCCGTTGGGGACAGAGGAGATTTGCGAGCCGATGATGAAGAATGTGGCTGTTGCGTTGTGGTGGGCTAGGAGGGAGAGGAGGGCGGGTGTGTGGGCGGAGGGCGCGTCGTCGATTGTGAGTGCGTAGGTTTTTTGGGTGGGGGGGAGGGGGAAGGTGAAGAGGACGTCTGGGTGACGGTGTTGGAAGTAAGATATGAGCCAGCGCGGGGGGAGGTAGATGATATATGCTAGGAGGAAGGCGAGGCAGAGGAGGGTGAGGAGGAGGAGGATGAGCATTTTTAGGGTACGTTTTAGTGGTGAGGGTGGGATGAGAATAGTTAATGAGGAGGCATGTTCTTCGTCGTCGATTTTGATGTGTTTTTTGGGTTGGTGTGAGGGTGTGAGGATGCGAGTAGTGGTTCTGGTTATGAGGCGGATGAGGCGGCGGGGGAGGTGGGACAGGCGCATGAAGGGTGGATGAGGGGGTTGTGAGAGAGCATTGAGGTTTAAGGGTGTGTTGATACCTGGTTCTTATATTTGATAGCTTATGTTGTGGTTGTTATTTATGAGTATGAGATGGATGGCCGTGAGATAGACGTGTGAGGTCGGAGGTAGGTGGGGCTTCGGCGTTAAGAATTGGCATTGAGCGCTAGGTTTTGTGGTCAAGTTCGATGGATTTGAGTCTTATTCAGAACTTTGCACATCCACAGTCATCTATACGATATTTCTTGGTCTTTTAATATTGAGAGGTGCTATACATCCCATTTACATCCTTGAGATATCCATATGGTGCGTTCATAATAATTGTACAGATCCTGTCAAGAGCAGAGATAGATACATAGACGCCCAGGTCCTACCTAGTCCAAACAATTTTACACACTCGCAATGTTGTACACCCTTACCCAGTATCAGACTTTCGTACAAAAAACTACAGTCCCTAAAGATCATCCTCCCCAATAGGTTTCCTCGGCTTGTAAATCCTTCCACCCTTCGTCCTCTTCTCCCTCTTGACAAATTTGGTTCGACTCCTGTCCTCCTCAATCCCCTCAAATCCATCCTCGCCCATGATAATATCAAACTTGTTCACCTTGACCTTCTTCCCGCCCTTTCCTTGCCTACCATCACGGACCCCCTTGAGCTTTCCACCTTTGCCACTGGCCTCAGCAGCTCTTCCTAGTCTTGGTGAACGTAATGTTCGAGTTTTAGCTCCAAGAGCCCAAAGATCTCCCCATTTGGATTTGCGAGCATCGCGGTAAGCGGTCTTGCTGAAGCTTTTAGGCACTGTCCAGCGCTCGAGCTTTCCGGACGGAGTACAGAGATCGAGCGTAACGTGGCCACGACGCTTTAATGGTGGCAATATAGCACGCGGAAGAGAGAGCGAGTGAAACTTCAACTCGCTAGGATCACTTTTGTGGGACTCGGTATCTGGTAAGTCGGTTTCCTCCCATCCCTCGAATGCTTGGTCTGTAGCCACGTCACCTTGGAGTAGTGACTTTTTGTGATTTCTCAAATCGATGCCACGACGGATGGCGACATAGCTGAATTTGACGTCTTCATGATTGCGGGCTTGCACACCAAGGACCTTTTGTAAGAATGGAGGCCGAATGAACCGCTGAGAGAAGTGACAATAATCTTTACGACCAAAACTTATGCCAGGGGTCAAGTACATAGGGCACTTATTATGATTGGTACATGGTGCAATTATCATTCCTTCTTCTTTGTCGGCGAAGCGTACAATATCCGAAGCAGGTGACTCAATCTCGTTTTCTGTAGTCGTATCACCGGGTGAAGAAATGTGTGTCTCCAATAATAGTTGACGTGCACCTGCAATAGCTTCGAATCCTCTAGGAAGTCCTTTCTCAATGAGTATCAGCACACCTCCCTTGGGATCCAATAGCGACCACAAGTTCTGAACAACATTCTTTCGCCGATAGTCTTCCTTCAAATGCAGCAGAGAATGTGGTGCAATGATAAGATCATACACCTTTCGAGGCTGAGGGGTCCCGCCATCTAGATGCTGAGTTGCTAATGAAGAATGGACATAGTCAGGTAACCGAGGTAAGAAAGTCGTGTCTTCCAGAAAGCGTGATATCCGGTGTCTGAGTCGATCGGAGCCAGTGAGTACAGTCGTTTTCCCCAGTGGCAGGTCGCCCTTCACCAGGCCTTCCTCGGTCATAAGGTCCCATTCTGCCTGTGCAATCTCACGCCACGCAACAGCTGCCGCACCACCACCACCAGCATCCATAATTCTTGGTCCTACCCCCGTCCGCATTAGGAGCCTTCGCAGCCAGTTCGTGCCTAATCTTTTGCGAACTTCCACAATGGTGCTGGATGCACAGGCATAGGTCCCGGGCATCACAGCTGCCATATATGCATCTGCTTCTACATCAGTCATCCTGTGCTGTGAAGCATCCAAGCCAATGGGCTTCTGAGGAAGATGTTTCAATGCATCCGGAGTTGACGTAGAAAACGGGAGTCTTTTGCCTCCAAAGGCCTTCTCTGCCGCTTCTGTCGTGTGCTTGATATCCGCTCGTTCAAGCAATTCTGTAATCGGCGCAACAAAATAGTGCTTGTTCAAGTTGATGGTACTTGGATTAGTTCCAGATCTAGCAGTCATGGTATGCGGATGGGTTCGGATTGTATCAGAGTCCAATCCGTCGTCTTCGTCAATTTCCTCCATATCCTCCTCCTCCTCTATCACTTCTTCCTCGTAGGCTTCTTCGTTCACATCTTCTTCGGGTTCCTCTTCAATTATGTCTTTGGCCGCAGCTGCCTGCATTTCATCGTGCAAACGCGCAATAGCTTCTATTTCCCGCTGATTTCTGCCTCGAATGTTTCGTGTTGGCTGTGTCTCCTCCGCCCCCATGCTATCCTCGCCACTCTGTTGAGCTTCGACCTCTTCATCGAGCCATGCTTCTTCCTCCATATCTTGTTCGTCCTCCAGAATTTCATTCGCCAGCGATTCTGCCCCTTCCTCGCCCTCCGCTGCTAGCTCTTCCTCAGCCAGTTCATCTAGGAACTCCTCTCCCTCCTCGCCCTCCTGCCTTACCACGTTCTCTGCAGCCAACAATGTGATCTCATGCGAAAGATCAATTGATGGATCTATTTCGACCTCCTCATACTCTCCTTGAGCGTTTTGCCGCAACAGCACATTCCGGACCTCAGACTCTTGAATCTCATCTTCCCCTCCTGGCAGATACTCCAGATCACTGTATACTGTTTCTCGTAATGGCGGACCATATAAACGCTCGTATATGACGTACTCTTTGGCTGACAAGTAATCTTTCGGCAATGTCTCTCCAAACGTCTGTCTTGCCTCCCTCACTATCGTCTCGATTTCTGCCGCCGTAGCAACTGGAGCTGGGTCTGCATTTGGTTGTTCTGGTAAGTCGGCGAGCCGCTTGCTTTGCGTAAACGATCGAGTAGATGAGGGAAGCCTTCGACTTGCGGGTGCTTGTGTACGCGATTGAATCGAGGTGGTATACCGAGCTCTCGATGAACCTTTGGTAGCAGTGCTTGCGAAGCCATTTTCAAACAGCGTTAGAAGGTGTAGTCGACATGATTGGCATGCTCTTGGAGCTCTTCTTGCGCTTAACATTATCAACTGTAGATGCGCCCTTTATTTTTATCCAGTGCAACTCGAAGCAGTCGTTGAAAATGCAATGCGACTTGCCGTTGGCAAGATGTTGTAAATATTTTTTGGAGCTCCGCTGATTGGTGGCGGCAACTACTGAAATCTCAGGCTAGAGTCGCTGAAGGAAGTGCCGTGCCGTACCTGAACTTGTTGCCACCACCCTCCCTGTGGGTCTTAACGACCATCCTAACACGCTTCAAAGTAACTGCTCTTCTTTCATTCACGTCGTGATAATCTGTTATCAACATAAACGCAGTTTGAAATCCAACAATGAGACTTCCTGTCCGGAATTTTATTCTCAGCAGTATCAGTTGTCGGAAAACCTGCATTTCCGTCGATATCACCCCTGAGGACGACCAGATCGATTTCTTTTTCAACTTGCCTAACCAGAGCATATCTAGAACATGGATAGGAGCATCTTACAATTTTCTCGATGGACAGCACCAGCATCAACTGGGAGATGATAGCATCTAGTCACTTATTCCCTGCCTATGTGAGCACAGTTTTGAGAAGATTGTGGCTTGCAAATCTTTTGATTTCAACTAAAGTTAGGGTTGGTTGTTTCTATGCGTTAGAAAAGACGGACGCACGCATCTTGCCTTTCTCAATTCAAATAGGAGACATCTTGCTGCAGTAAAAGCCAGGAGCAGACAAGAAAGGATGAGAAGGAACTTTGACACCTGCTGGTGTTACGCCAAACTTATCATTACTTAGTCGTTCACAGCATGTTTGCCATCCACTCCATATATTTCATGTCGTCTGTCAACTCCATCGCCAAAAAGCCAGTCGACAAATCCGCTTTTCGATATCTCACATAACTTTTCAACCCTGTCCCTCTCTCGAATGGAACGAAAGTATCCAGATCAATCGCATGGTTGGACAAATGTTCATGAGTTATCCTTGCACTCAGAGGTAATGGCTCCGTCTCCGGTACATCTCCCCTACCGGCTTCTTCTATGTTAATTTTCCATTCGCAGAAATTCAGCGTATCGTTGCGAATCCACAGTCCTTCTTGCTCAGGAGCCTGGCGAATGATTTCCATTGCTTTTCTTCGGACGCGTAGCAAGCGACATTTTATACTGACGAAGAAGAGCGGTGGAATAACTCCCATTTCGAACATTAAAGGATGTTTAACGTACAACCCGGTCATTCGCTCTGCAAGCATCACAATCTGCTCAAACTCTGCGGTATAACTGTCATACGCCATCTCGTCCGCCACTGGGATCTTCAAGAGCACCAAGACAGTCAAGTGATAGAGCTGCATATATACGTATTCTGCGCTCCGGGCCAAATCAGGATTGTTCATAGCCATCCTTCTAGTTGCTCTTTCCCATTGCTCGAGTCGAAGAATATATGCTTGTCTGATGGCCGCGTCACTTTGAAGATCCACCAATTCAAAGTCCCCAAATTCTACAACATCCCTAATCCGTCGATAGTATCCGAAAACGGCCTTAAATTCTGCGTCAAGAACGTCCCTCGACTGATCTATATTTGAGAATGTGTGTGGCATTTTCAAGACGTTGTCCATGGTGTGGGGACACGTCCTAGCGATCTCGTCGGTAGTACTTCCATGTATCGAAAGTTGAATCCTGAGTCGCCTAAAAGATCGACCCAGTGAGCTGTATACATCCTCGCAGCCGGTTATGACCCCAGCACTTCGCAGATGTGCCAAAATCTTAAATCCGCTGAACAGATGTTGGAATCCCTGGTCAATGTTTCTTCGCAGCAGCTCCACCCAAACCAACAACAGACAAGCAATGAGTGTTGCTCTTGGATCTTGATCGGACGACGAGATGTATTCACCTAGAGTTCTGACTGCCTTTGTGTATTGCTGTAGAACATACTTGCTATTGACTGCACTTCTCATCAGCCCCTTGGATGTACGCTCCTCATATGTTGCGCTTAGTGCGAGCAGCGAGTGCTGAACGGTCGGAAACTGATGACCGTATTGGAGTATCACCTTATTCCAAAAGTCTGACTCAAAATTCCCCGCCATCTCAGAGAAGTTGTTTGTCAGGAAATAGTGGAAGCCTCTTCGTTGGTTATAGGTTCCTTCAATACTTGTCGTCGGGTTCCAGGTGACGGCAAGACCACGATCCAAAGCTTTGTAACTCATAAGTTGTTGACTGGAAGGCCGAGCCTTACTCTTCTTTTTACGAGGTTTTGGCGGGACGTAGCCGTCACATTTTCGACCCGTTAACAAGCACTTTTGGCAGCTAGGCTTCGCCTCATCACACTTTATTCGCCGGATTCTAGAAATGTTTAGTGTTTAATTTCTCCCAATCAGGTACCGGGTGAACTCACTTGCATGTTATGCATCCACTACGAGATTTTGGACCACTACGTCGGTATGTAGAGAGCATATCAGGTGTGGGTTGGAAAGCTGCGGGACTCGCACTACCCGGTATACGATGGGCGTGCACATTGATTCCTGATGCAGTTAGTAACTGTCTCACATATCTTGAAGTGTCCCTGGTATTAGACCTACCGAATGCATCAATAAAGCAGTCCTCTCCAGATGATACTGAGGAATGGGAAGACATCAAGACGAAGAAACGAAGCGATTAGGTTCAAAGGTTGACTTCAAACCAAACTCCTCACACTAGCACTTAATTATCTCGACTGATCTCATATACAACAGCACTGAACATCTCCCAACAACTCCAGATTCCTTCTATACATATCATCTTCGCAAAAACTTTTGGGACGGTACTGCCTGGGCTGCGGATGAAGCTTAGTCGTCCCCAAAAGACCCATGTAATACGAATGGGCGAATCGGAAAGTTGTCGCTTGGGGTTTTAGTGGGGCTGCCATATGTTCTCTCCGGAGCTTCGTCAGCTTGACATGAAAATATGAGGATATTTCAGAATTTATATTCAGCCCTACGAATTTTTCTAACGATGAATCGAAGCCGCTTACCATGATGGTGGCCCTAGATATCAGAAAGCGAAAGTCAGAGCGAACAGGATGCGGAAACCGTCCCAACTCCCTCACGGTGCAACAACGGCAAGCCACCAGTGCGACTCTCCTGCTTATCGTGCCCAGGAAGCATGGCATTGACTCCATGGAAGTCAGCTTTTATTCAGAAGATGATGCCTTACAACTAGCAAGACTCGAGCTGCGGAAACGGCAAGCGCCGTGGTGACGAGCTCCTCTACTTCCTTTTCGTCATCTCCTTCTGTAAATCGTCTTTTTTAGCAGTTGTCAGAAGTACAACCAAAGCGTCGACGATTCTCATTCATTCTTTCCCCTTCCGTTGCATATGGGTTGCATTTGAGAATTGCTTCCGGTTCAACGCCTCCTCGCGACATCGACTAGGTCGGCTTCTCTTATCATCTGCGATTATATAAATCCTTAGCAGTTCTGTTTATTTTATTTTATTCTTTTTTTGTGCACTGAGGTCTTTTCGGAACTTTTTAGTCTATAGCATGGGTGTTCGGCATCTTTGCTTCGATATATGATTTTAAGAGGTTGTCCTGCTCTTGAACACAGGCGACAATCATGTCTTATGATCAGGAATACTTGCGGAGACAAAAGTAATGAAAATTTCTGATCATAATTCGTGAAGTTCGTCACGTCATTATAGCCAGCTTCCCGGTTACTGTTTTGGGTCATGACTTCGAGCGGTCGTTTAAGCCGGAATCGTCAACAAACAGCTACCGCACATCATGAAATTGACTTTACGAAACCTGCTCCTTTATAAGACCGTATGTTCTAAAGTTCAATATCAAAGAGTAAGCAGTTCAGTGAGTCACTCGGAGTGGATGGATCTTGCCGAAACTTTCGACTTACGGCTCTCGCTTCGGTCTCTCCTATTGCAACACCGAAGCCCGAATGCGCGACAGTCAGCAGTGATGCTTCAACAGAAATATTTTGTTTGCACCTGTTGATGATTTGGGGCTAGTTTAAACCACTTTATATAAAGATCTTTTCCCTCTTCAAACTTTCAATAATGCAAGTGAACATAGTTTTACTCTACCTTTTGACACAATGGGTCAAATCACCATCCTAACACGGCTTCAAATGCTACTATCCAACATCAAGGACAAGAAAAGTCCAAACCTAATTCTAACAATAGTGTACGTTCCCCAATTCTCATAGAAATACCAACTAACAGACCCCAGCTGTTCAGCAGTATTCCTGGACCTCCTGAACCTCTCCGCAATAACAATCGCCCTTCCCACCCTCCAAAAAGAATTCTCCATCCCAACATCAAGTCTCCAATGGGTGATATCCGCTTACGCACTCACGTTCGGTGCCTTCCTCATGCTCGGTGGGCGCGGTGGTGATATGTTTGGTCATCGCCCAGTGCTGCTATTCGGGATGTCGTTCTTCGCGTTGTTTACAATGGTGTCTGCGCTTACGCCTAGTTTCATTGGATTGGTGATTGCGAGGGCGTTTCAAGGGATTGGTGCTGCGTTTACCATTCCGAGTGCGCAGGCGCATGTTGCGATTTATTTCCCGGATCCGAAGGAGAAGGCGAGGGCGTTGGGTGTTTGGGGGGCGAGTGGGAGTTTGGGGTTTATGTGAGTACCAGACAGATCATAATGGGTAATTGAAGCTAATTCGTTTCTAGTCTTGGTCTGATTCTAGGTGGAATCTTGACTGACCTCTTGGGGTGGAGATGGATCTTCTGGATCTCGCTTATCTTGTCAGGAGTTATTATTCCAGCTGCCATTGTCATTCTCCCCGCCAGCCAGTCTAAACGCGATGCTTCCCCATCACCAGAACTTCCCAACGACACAAATTATCGCAAGAGTTTCTTCACCTCCTTCAAAGAACGCGCTCTCCGTTTCGACATCCCCGGCATCTCCCTCGGCCTCCCAGGAATTCTCGTCCTAACCTACGCCCTCACCTCCTCCAACTCTGCCGGCTGGGGCTCCCCCCGCATCATTGCCACCCTCATTCTCTCCATTTTTCTGCTTCTCGCATTCGCACTCTATGAATGTCGCGCATCCTCTGCCATTCTCCCCATCCACCTCTTCAAATCAACCAGTTTCAACCTAACCCTCCTCCTCGCAATAATCACCTACGCAGTCCGTCAAGCATGCACCTACTTCCTCACCGTCCAACTTCAATCCTACGGCAACACACCCATCCACACCTCCGTGCTCTTCATCCCCCTCGGCATCAGTGCCTTAATCGCCAACACCATCGCAGGCCGTCTCGTCCCCATCTTCGGCGCTCGCTTCATGTTCGTACTAGGCTGGACTCTCTCCATCCCCGGCGTCTTGCTATTCGCGTTCATTGAGCAAGAGACGTCGTACTGGCGGTACACATTCCCCGGGATGATATTGTATATTGCGGGCATTGGAACGGTGTATATCACGGCGAATTTTGTGGTTGTGTCGACGGCGACGAAGTCGGATCAGGGTGCTGCGGCGGGGGTGTTTAATGTTGCACTACAAGTAGGGGGCTCGGTTGTGGGACTGGCGGTTCTTACGGCTGTTGCGCAGGGGATGGAGAGGAAGTATGGAGGTGGTGATGTGACTGATGGGGGGTTGACGCATGTGGGTTATCAGAGTGTGTATTATTCTTGTGTTATTCTGTGTGTTGTTGGTCTTGGGCTTAGTCTTTTTGCTATTGATGTTGCGGAGAGTATGAGGGGTAGTTTTTGGAAGAAGGTTGAAAAGACCGAGGTGGTGGTTGTGGGTGAAGGAGCTACACATGAGCTTGATCACAGTTCTTGAAGAGAGAAACAATACTCTAACAATTTCATTTTTGTAAGCACTCGTTTTGTAACAGTACAGCACTGCTACTGGCAACATGTAATTCCGACGTTCTTAAAACCGTAACCTTATGTAACCTAGCCACGCTACCAGCTCTGGGTTCATCAAAAATCGTGTGAGTCGACTATGCCATGCATTTTTGAGACGATACCGCTGAGATGATTCATTTGGCTTAAATTGGGGACACAATATATAAATATCGTGCGGAGCCACGGACCGACTATCGAGTCTTGATAGACAGCCCTTTGGAAAATTGAATGCTGCGATAAGAGAAGCATTTGATATCACCATATCTCCAGCATTTCCCGTATCCCAGCCGATCATTTACATCCCGGCCATCTAGGCTTCATGCCTCCAAGTATCGACGTCTTTAAAACCCGCGCCAGTCTCAGTCCTAGTAAACGTCACAACATGCTTCGAAGCAAATTTCTGGAGCTCGTCCTTCTCAAGAACATGTCCTTTGGCCATCGATCCTGGATTATTCTCGAAAGTGTTATGGCGTCCGGGTTCATTGCTTGCGTTGAGACGATAATAGAGCAAAGGTAGCAGAGAGGATCTCCAGACTGGTAGTCGCTGTGGATCCATGTACGTGATGAGGATGGTGTGCAGAAACAAGATCAGAGTTCCGAAGAGTAGAACTGCGGGGAAAAGTAGCCACTTCCAGTCGAATTTGATGCATACACCCGTCCGGTAGTTAGTCCCATAGACAAACTCTCCCACCTGCCCCCTGTTCTGGAACTCAAATCTGCCTTCATTAGTGACGCTTGATGTACGCATGTAATTCGTGTAAGCAGTCCCAACACTGTCAAATACTGAAGAAACGCTTTCCAGCGTCGAGTTTCCCTTATTATACAGAGATGGTAGCCACCAAGCGGCTTTGAAAACGACATTGTCGGTGATATTGTTGGCTTCGCCCCATGCACTTCGCGAAGAGTAGCGATCCGCGTGGCCAGAGCCCCTTATGGCTGGTCTGAGAAACTGCGTAAGGCCACGAGCATATCCCATGTCCATCTGGTAAAAGCATTCGGTAGGGATCTTATACTCCGATCCTAGTACATCGGTTCGATTGTAAGCGACAAATGTGTGATTAAGATGGGAAACTTGAGAGAAGTTGGAGTAGTCATATTGTTGATCATCGATGAAACATGGGATCTGGACAGCTTCAAAATGGCCTTCAGGAGATTGGCGTGCTGGAACTGTTGAGACGACTTCTTCGGAAAGAATTCCCGCTGTTATGCTCGCGTGGTACTTCTTGATGCAGGGATAGAGAACACACTGAGACGCAATCACATCCATGTCGTACTTGAGGGTTTTCAGCTCCGGCCGAACGTGATTACAAGTAAGCGCGACCATACTTTGACCACCCCTCGTGGTATTCATGGTCTGTCGACATGTCCTGGCAGTAAAGGCTAGAACATCAGTCGAAGTCAGGGCACTGCTGTTGTATGGTTCTTCCCAAGCCCCGAACGTGGGCTCTGTTGCCAAAGAGGTATTGACGCTCAGCCAATCTCCGGTACCTCTCTCAGCAATGTAAAGTGTAGTATTACTTGGTAAACTGTAGTTATAAACGTTGACCATGCCATCGGCGTAGTAATAGTCAGGTCCGGGAAGACCGCCACCTTCTGTAATATCTGACGTGATGTCTTTGCATCTACTACAGATACCCATGGATGAATGTGTAATCCCCCCAAAGCTTGGAAAGGTACAATTGCCGCTGGGACAATCAGCTATGATTCTGGAAGTATTACCACCTGGATTTGCAAATGCACTGACTAAGGCGCCTTTGCTTCCGTGGCTTATCATAAATGTCCCAATTTCAGTTATATCTCTGAAAATTTCCCCGTTTGTGTAATTATGGATGATTGGAATAGTGGCATTAATGCCCTCCATGGGGATTTGGCAGGCTACTGATTTAATCGCTTGTTGTCCGAAAGGGCCAATGCCAAAAGACAAGATGGTGATGATTGCGCCGAGAAGTACAGGATGTCTAACAAAGTTAGTAAGAAGATATTTGATGTAACAAGAATGCAAAATCTCATTCTCCTCATTATCAACTGACTCTTGTGCGGGAGTCAGTTTGAATGTCCCAATGGTTCCCGTCACGTAGGGGTCGTGCGTCAATAAAGCCGGGGAAGAACCCAGGCATCTTGTAAAGAACAAAGACTATACATACAGTTTTTGATAAGCCGTAATAAGTCTCACTGAACCCCACACACCCCGACTTGCTTGATCGAAATAATCTAAATCCCGCAAATTCCGTGGTTGTGAGAACCAGGTCCATTTCAGTTGACTCATCGCTATTCAGACTTAGCAATTACTCAAGAGACAACTTGTATGAATTCTGACCTTCCGACACGACTGCTACCATGCTCGCTCTCAGGAATGTGGCCAATACCGCAATGAGCGCACTCAGATTAATATGCCGCCAATTTGGTTCAAGTTTGCCGTTTCGAGTTCTCAAGATGACAATAATGGCAATAAACAGGCCCAATGTTGCCAGGAGTCTCCAGATATCTTGATAAAATCCGTGTACGATCTGAGACTTTCGTGATGCCGACGAACTTTCCTCGCCGGAGTTCGTAAGCGGTGGAGGGTAGGAAGTCTTCTCTCCCCAATGTGGTATACCATTAGATGGAGGTGGTGTACCCTTCGAATCCGATAGTCTGTCTACGCTCGAGATACAAGTCGACTTTTCCCACTCTGCCGTATTCATGATGGGAGTTCCGTCCGGCTGGATGGTGGGCTGCTGGTTTTCGGCCAACGAAATGGTCTCCATGGTGTTGTCTCTTGAATCCATCTCGCAAGTTGACTTCTTCTAGGTTCCAAAGAAAAAGAGAAGTTCAAAAAAGAGAAAAAAGATGAACCTAGAGCTTTCGGCAGAAGAAGTGCACATTCAACACTTTTCGGCCTAGGGAGACAACATCGAATAGCATTGAGCACGTCGTTAATGCGGAAATGTTGTGTTGGTTCCTGCCCCAAGCGAAATAGCTGCATGGCCATGTTGGGCACACTGGTGGTTGATAATTACTCAATGAGCATTGTTGTTGGATATTTTGACGTTATGTTGCGGTTACAGCCAGTCAGCTCGTCCGGCTGCGTGGCTACCAACATCGACCCAAACTCAGCTTGAGGCGAAGCATCCTGCACGCTGCAGTAAAGTCGTTTCATTTGGCGGCCGATCAAGTCTGGTAGGCACAATTGGAGATCTTCATGAGTATGAGCTGTACGATGAATCCTGATTATTGAAGATCGCCAACGCGTGGTCTTCGGCGCTTCGCGAACCGTTGAGAACAGCTGCAAGAACTCGGTCGATGGGGCGCAGCTTTAAGTGCTAACAGGTCACACCACTTTTTGTAAGGATTTACAGCTGTCTGATAACCATAAATCCGCAACAACTCGGCAGTTCGGGGGGAGAATATCCATGGTTGTTGCCCCAGATTCACAAAAGTTGGTGGATTGATGAAGCTGACAGACCGCGACTGCTTTCAGTTGTGGACCCAGCGGAACTCACCAATATCGAGACGGAATAAAATGGGGAGACAGATCAAGACTCAAGAACTAGTAACTTTGATTTTCTTGTACTCGCTGGCCGGTGTTATTCCCAGGATTCGGCCAGGCCACAAGCGGGCTTTGCGATGGCAGCGTTCTTCCCATTGATTTGTGAATGACTAGGCATAGAATTAAAGGCTTTGTTGGCTGAACTACGAGCGCGTCGATAAATCAAATGATAAATTTGAATGAAGAAAAGGAAAGGTTGAGATTGAAAAACCTCAACATGGAAGGAAAGGAGGTGGTGTGGCTGGAGCGATTTATGGGAAATCATGTGGCGCAGCGTTCAACCAATGAACGCCCGGTTGAGACTGCTGCCGAGATACAAAGACTTACTTTAAAACTTAAATAATTTTACATGAAAATAACACCGCTGATGTTACAAATGACTCCATTCCATGGGATTACCAGGTTCTCCGAAAAACAATATTGTGTGGCAGTATTAATATCCAAAACGAGACATCGGTAGCCTATCTTGTCATTCGTAAGCTCTTAGGCATCAGCTCATCACAATAGCTAAAAGTTGACATCGAATAGCGACATAAATCCAAGAATCTCACATAACATGAGAGTCATTCATCCATGATCAACCCGGGTATCATCAATTCAAACAAGTAATAAATATCTCAAGTGGCGCATTCATCTCTCTTGGCCATTCCTCACCTGACAATCTCAAAATCATATATCAACATCACTTCCCGAAGTCTCAAATAACAACAGAGCTTCAATCCTCAAAAATGCTCTCATTCAGTACCTACGCCTCTCTTCCAAACTACCCCAAACCATCAACCTCCCCACCCATTCCACCTGAGCAACTGAACTGGTCCCTCTCCCAAACCGCCTCTCAAACCCTCCTAAGCCCCAGCGTCCTCCTTCGCATACTTCACAACCTCTCCCCCTCCGACCTTCTAATCGACCAACGGGTCTCCCATCTCTGGAAAAGACTCATCACCGAATCAGAAACCTTACGACAAAAACTTTGGCTCCATTTGTACGAAGACCCTGAAGCGCGAGAGTGGGAGATAAACCCCTTCATCTACCACATCCATAACAGCCAATCAGACGCAATAATCCGACCGCAGATAATCAAACTCCCATCTCCAGAAACCCTGCATAGATCTCCAGGGAAAATATGTAAAAGGTTCGCAACATCGCTAGACTTCAATTTCCCTGCCGTTCTCACGGCGTGCCCGAACGCAAGCTGGCGAAATCAGACACTCATACGACCCGGTGTGGCGTTTAAATATGGCCTTTTCGGCCCCGGGGATTTCAATCTTGAGAAGGAGGTAAAATTCCCAGCGTCTGTGAGGTTGGGGGAGATTTATGATGTTTGGAAAGAGTGGAAAGAGTCTTGGCCGGAGGGGGAATGGAACGAGGTCACGGAATTCAAGATTAACTTCAAGGGATGTAGGGTGGAGGAGGGAGGTCGGGGGAAGATGGTGGTATTCTTAGTGAGTAAGAGGTTTGCGGGAGACGTTACGAGGGTTGGTGGGGAGAAAGTGATGCTGGCGAAGAGGGTAAATGGGCAGAGTGCGCAGTTTGCGAAGAGCCCGCAGGCAATGGAGGATAAAAGGGCTGTTGAGAGGGCGAAGGAACTCTTTCGGTTGCATGTTGGGGATTGATCTGTTTGTTTCTGTGGTTTCGGGCTGAACGATAGTTGGCGGTCGTGTACTCTATTGAGGAGACGGATGGGGAGTTGAATTGTAGTTAATAACATAGTTCAATTAGTCGCACGTACCAATATCAGTTTCAGGGACTTGTAGATAAGACTCTTTGAACTAAAACTCACTATGGGCAATTTTTGTTGTTCAAAGAAGTTGCAGTTCTCTAGACGTGTAAATGTCTTGTATTTGACAATCTGGAAAGCTAGGAACACCAAATGCGTCAGTATTTGGAGATCTCGAACTTGGGAGAGTGTTGCCTACAAAACAAGCTTGCTGCAGGGCTCTTTTTTTGCATCTCAAATGACGTCAACGTATATCAATATAAGTAGTAGACACAAGCATTTGTATGGAATCTCATCTGACGTTCACATACATCGATTTCCAGCGTTGGGAGTGTTGTCTACTGGAACTGACACTGACTTTATCACTAAACGCCACACAAACTTAACAATGGGATTGTTCTTCTACTCCCCAATTTCTATGTTTGTGACATCCTCAAAGCCTACACAACCTGCTTTTAGGACAAGATGAATAACCAAATTTTGTCTTTGTCGGAAAACAATGCTCAGAACCCCAATCTAGCCTGCTCAAACCCATATAAACACACTTCACTCCCTTCTCAGCTCCTACTTCTTCCTCACTTCAGTCTTGCCACATTCAAGAAGTACACAACTGTCTCAATTCTGTAATAGATTTCTCACACGCCAACCCAACTAACTCACACAGATCCACCCCAAACACCACACACCCACAATGCCCTCCACATAAACCCAACAACCCCTCCCCTCAAAGTTCACCGAACATCTCACCACCCCAACCCAAGCTCCCTGTGACGCACACTACAGAACCTACTCCTGCGGCTGCAATTTCTACGAAGAAACCGTTCATACAGCCGTCTGTAACGCTACCAACAATGAGAATTGCCAGATAAGAGTTGTGGATGGGTTCGTGGAGTGGCCGGGGAAATGTGACAAGTGCTTGCTGGCTGATGAGAAGAAGGCGGGGTTGGTTGAAAGAGTTATGGGGGCTTTTAGGAAGTGAGAAAGAGGAGGAGAGAGGAGAGGGGAAAGTGGTGGGAGAGGAAAGGGACAATGCTTTGTTTTGTGGGATAAAGGAATAGGTAAGCCGGTCGATTGCACCGGAAGTCAACTCCGACAGAAAATGAATAGTAAAATGAAAGGAATAAAGCAAATGGTAAGTAAACTTAAATCCCGAGTGACCCAACAGTAAAAAGCTATATTTTAAAACCAAAAGTTCAATAGTATTGACACGATCATAACGACCGATTATACCGCACTGCCACACTGTCCTCAGCATAAATTACAAATCACTTGAGCGAGAAAATGTAAACACCCCGTCCCGAAGGAAGAGATTTTTCAGCCAGATTTCTCGCAAAACCATCTCGCTCGTCTTAATCGAAGCGGCCCCCTTATTAACTACCAAGGAATCAAGATTCAACAGTATCACAAGAACGATCTCAAATCAGTCTTCGTGCTCCCAAAACACAAAGGCTTGCTCCTTTGATATACAACAGAGTAGAGTCGACTGTGAAGTAACGATGCGATTAATATTAGAAAACCCAGATATTCATCAGGAGCAAGTTGACTTAAACCAGCACGCAAAGGATGAAAATGACTTATGAAAACAAACACACAGATCTCAAGAAACTAGGTGTGTGAGCGTCTCGGTCACTCCAACGCGCTGTGAGACGTGTTTGAGGAAGCTCTGACAGGATTCAGAGGCGGTATGTAGGATTTGGGGATAATTCCTTAAGCTTTTTGTAATCTGATTGTAATTAACTCTAATCAAGTAGAAACTCCGAATTGAGACTCTAAGGGTCTGGCAACTACGTGGCTAGTGAACTTGAAAATCTTTCATCTTTTAAGCGCTCATCTACCCCGGAGTCCGGAGAGATCTGCTTTCGTTCTACCTGGATCGATGTGCTTAGTGAAACATACTTCCTTACTTAGAGCATGACCGAAAGTGCTTGGTTAAAATCAGAAAGGATCAAACGACAGACGAGAAATTACAAGATATGTTCTTGCGTACTCGAACTCTCATTACAGGTGTTGTGAGATAAGAGTGTAGAAGAGATCGACTAGACGCAAATCGTTTACTAAAGTTCGTCAATAGAGAATTGCTATACGCGTCTCTTCTTTGCGTCTTCCTAGATGACGCCTGTTATAAAAGCATTCTCCAACCAGCCTAGTGTGTAACACGTGGCCCAATGGGTCTTGTCCCTCACTTAATTCGCACGGGTTCGTACCCTGCCATGCATCACTCTGCCATGCATCACTATGTCGCGCATACCAAGACAGTATACCCTGAGCCAAAGACGCTTCTATTGTCGGCCAGATTGGCCGTAAGACCACACCTATCTTGTCGCTTGTCGTAGTAGTGCAAATGTAGTCTCCAGGAAGGGTAGAAGCTGGGACAACCAACTTGATATACTGCATGTCATTCAGAAATGCCTGAAGAAAGTTCGAATTGTCGTTCCAAATACCTTCAGCCTGGTAGGGATCGTCTGTTGGCTCTTGATTCGCTATGGGCAGTAATTCAGCTACACATCCAAGAAAATCACATTCCAGTGCTAGAAGTGATGGAAGCTTATCGCAGTGGATCCTTGATGCCAACGGCCGTCTGGACTGGCGATTAACTAAGAACAACATGACAGCCCCTTTGAAATTGACGAATTTCCCGTACCTGATAGAACCAGGCTCATGGTGGTATTGAGGTGCTTCGACGACTGGTAACGTCCAGTTTGGTACCCACGAAGGAAGTCCTTCAATTTTATCGCCTAAACAAGCTCGGCCTATTTTGCCCAACCAAGATAGATCACTGCTCTCACAAAATAGACCGATTGCGATTCTGGTGAACACTTGGGATACCGATTGTCCATAGTCAACCTTCTGGCCATATTTGTTGGGGACCATCCCCAGATGGGCGTATATCATATCGCGTGGATCTAGTACTCCAAAGCCACGTCTAGACTGGAGTATCTCACCCAGGTTAAGACCTGCCGGCAAGTCAATGTTAAGCTTCCACCCCTGAAATTTGCTTCGCACGAGGTGCATATCTCGGAAAGGCCGATAGAGGTCGTTAACACCGCGCAACGGTGTTCGCAAATTGTCTAGTGTGTTATGAACAACGCCAATTTCCTGGGAGGACAGCTCGTGTACAGATGGCTGCGCCCAAAGAGGCCGGAGCTTTAGGTATTGGTTGAAAGTGTCCCATCGCATACGGGATCTACCAAGCTGAAGCAGAGGATCGCGAGACATCACGAGTTCCTGGAGTACCCAAACTCTTGTGAACCATGCACTAGAAAGGGCCTCAAGTGTGATGAATTCCAAGAAACCCGCTATGTAGGTGCTTTTGCGGTCGAGCAAATACTGCTTGATGAAATCGAAACACGATGGATTTTGCTCGTCGGGACCGAGATAAATAACAGTGTGCTTAGCTTTGGAATAAATCGTGCCCATAATGGAGACTTGTTGATTTCTCTCCGCCTCGTGAGCTTGATTAATGCAGATGGCATCAATCCATAGTCGCTGAGTCCGGTATGTATCTCGAAGATCTCGCAAGGCATCGAACAAGTTTTGAGTTACATGAATTGGTATACCACCGACGTATATTTGTTTAGAGTCGAGCGAGGAGCCCCATACATACGACAAAGCTGTATATCCGTCAATAATGTCATCTTCACACTCTGTCAGCGTTGTTGTGATTAGGCTGCAATGGATCTCGGATTCGAGGTCTTCCGAAGGTTGGAGGATGAGAAGACGTATGGCATCGTCGGATTTGAGGCACTCATATTTGTAGGAAGCCATATCTCAAGATACATCTCATAATGTAACGAGAAGAAGTGATGAAAACCATGATTGAGAGGGGATTGTCATCAGCTGAAGTTGTCGCAAGGCTGGCTCGCGGTTGACATGCAGGTGACGGGGATGCCAGCCATTTAGGTTAGCGAGAGGCTGCCTCACAAATGTTAATTAACAACGATACCATTTATCAAAGTATATTTTCTTACAATAAAACTTTTTTTTTTTTTTGGAAATTATACCAGCTAACGTAATTTTACGAAGTACAAGACAAAACCTATTTCATAGAACATGGGGAACGGGCTTAGGGCAGCACTGATTTTAGAGCCGTACGCAATGCCGCTTTGAACTAAGTTAACATCACTACCCCACGTCCTCCATCAATATTGACATCGCGTCTCCTTGCATCAAGAACACCACACCAGAACAGCAAAATCCGACCGCGAACATGTACCACACAACGTCCCTAAACTCCCTCCTAAACCAGCCCACAAACACCATGTACGGCAATACCACGACGCAATTCACAACCTCCCAATCCCAATCCATATCCTCGCTCTCCGCCTCCGTTTCCTCCCTCCGCTCATCCCTCAGCCTGCTAGACTCCTCCATCTCCATCCTCGACGCTGGGATCTCTGATTTCCCTAGATTGAAGAAGGTATTGAGTAGTACTAGAGTACGTGTTATACCTTATGAATGAACTGTGAAGGAGTAAATGCTAATAAGCTAGCACTTCGAACTAACCCCCTCCACAACCCTCACAACCGCGCAAGCCTCTCTCGCCGCCGAGCTCGCGCCCGCAATCACCACGCTGCTTGGGCGCTGCGAATCGCACATTGGGAAGCTGGAGCGGCGGGAAGGCGCGCTGATCGCGCGGTCGGAGTTGTTGGAGGGGAGGTTGTCGAATGATGAGACGAGGGGTTTGAAGAAGAAGAGGAGTTTGGATCGGTTGGTGAAGGGGAAGGGGAGGGGCGGGGATGAGAAGGCGGCGAGGTTGAAGGCGTTGAGACTGAAGAAGGAGAGATTGGGGTATGCGGTTGAGAGGTTGGGGTTGCAGAGTCAGCAGAGGCAGAGGCAGTTGAGGATGAGTGTTGCGGCTGGGGCGACTTTAGGGGATTTGGGTGGGGAGGAGGAGTGAGGGTGATGGAGTATAAGGGGGGCATCTGGTGGTGGTGCTGGATATCTTGTGCGGAATTTTCGACACATCTAGAAGAGGAGTATGGACATGTATGAATTGGTCGTGGTCGAAATGGTTCTATGCTCTATATACGATTTACGAATATGATACCCTTACGCTATGCAACACTTTGGTACAAAGATACATCCTTCAAATGACGCCTCAATTCAATCCTTGTCCACCTCATGCTTCGATCTTACCCGCATTCAGTTGATCACCAATAACCAGCTCCTCTACTCCAGGAAACTCATCAAACTCCAAACCACTAAATCCCTCCTCAACAATCCATTTTCTCGCCGGGTCGCCTTTCATCAGCGCCTCGCAAGACTTTCCTACGACAAGCAATCCTGGTGGCCTGCTTCCTTCGCTCTCAATTGCATTGGCGACAAATTCCAGCGTCGTTCGAATAACTCTCTGATCCGGACAACTGGCCCGCTCAATGACAGCACAAGGGGTCGAAGACGGCCATAATTTCCGCGTTTTATCGAGCACTTCCTTCCCATTTTCCGAAGGCAAGAAGACTTTCGCATCCGCAGAATCCCACGTCGTAAGATCTTTCACCAAAGCCTCGATTCTGTGTAGTGCCATCAAAAACACGACCGTCCTCGTCGGCACGTACTCCGGCGGGGTCGATGGCTTCCCTTTCCGTCCAGTACCCGTACATATCAGGACCTGGTCACTCACGCCTCTTTGTGTAGCCGGTATCGTCGCAAACATAGGCGCACTCAGGGCGCTTGTGATTCCTGGCAAGACACAAATATCCTTTTCGTAGCCTTCCTTTCGGAAGAACTCGTATTCTTCACCACCTCGGCCGTATATATACGGATCTCCTTGCTTCAATCGAAGGACGGTCTTTCCACTTTTGACGCCTTCCAAAGCTAGCGAGAGAAGTTCTTCTTGTGCCTGCTCTGCGTTGCCTGGGAATTTTCGCGCAATGTGGACAGGTGTTCGTCGAGGAATGAGGTCAAGAACCCCTGACGGGACTAATTTGTCTGCGAGAATCAAGTCGGCTGACAAAATTGCCTTATGAGTCGCTCTTGTGAGGAGGTCTGGATGACCTGGTCCACTTCCAGCGAGCACTATGCGTCCCCTTTTCTGAACGGCCGACGGAGAGTTTCGCGTGTGATCATGCGATGCAGCTGTAGACGACTGGACAGCGTAAGACTTAAGTACAGTCTCCGCGTCTGCGTCGGTAATGTTCGCCAACCTTCGTAACGGCCAATATTCACAAATCTGTGACAACCATCTCATCCTCCTGTTCTTCGCCGCTTCCAAATCTGCTTCTGTTACAAGCTTGTTGAAATTGGCCGATTGATCAATCGAGTCCTCTTCATCCAATTCGCCCGCCAGAGCAGAATGCGACAGGTGATCCTCCTCCTGAATCTTCCTCCTAATCGTACCTAATCTCGAACATGCCGCGCCCAATTGTGATGGAAGTGAGGAAGCAATTTCTCTCCTGATTCTCGACGATAGCTTGCAACCTCGTCCATTTGTGGTTACACCTATCTGAAGTGGTCCATCGGTATGCGTGGAAAGGAGACTGAAAGTGCATAATGACGGGGCGTCTGAGACGTTCACGGGAATTCGATTTCGTCTGCAGAACTTCGAAATTGTTGTACCTGTGATTTCCAGTCAGCTCTTTATTTTTTATATCCCCGAAAGAATGTAACATACTCAGCGGATCTCTCGGTCCATACGTAACAAACACAGCGTCCACCACGCCACCAATCTCCTCCCTCCCCAAACTCAGCGCATCGCTTTCCTCGAAGCTCTTCTTCAACCATTCCACTTCCCCACCTTCTATCCTCTTCTGCAACGCATAATGAAGCTCTGCGGTCTCAGGTGCGATCAGAAGTGGTTTTGCGCCTACCTGCAACGATTTGGCGCATCGTGCTGCTGCGAGCGGATTCGAGCCGACGATGAGATGGATGTGCGCCGTGCAGTCAATTGCGGTAAGCAATGAAACAGGCTCCATGGTGCGTAGGTCTCGAGGATGTGAAGCTATCCAAGTGAACTTTGGGTGATTCAGTCGACCTTCGAAGCAGTTCCCAATGCGCCTGTGGCAATACTCTCTCTGCACTTGAAATGTCCAATTCGAAATAACTTCCTAAATCAAACCTTTCAATCCCAATAAATAAAAGACTTAATAAATCCTCACTCTCAACAAGATAAATATATCCAATCCCACTCCTACACAATCCCTCAAGCGCAGGTGTATCTCCCAGGAGATCTTTCAGTCAAAAGAAAACAATCGAGCTGCGATAAGGCGCCGATAAAGAAATGCCACCCCACCAAAAGGTTTTGTAAGGGTCGAAGACGTCTTATCTGACCAATCAGGGTGGCGATGTTACGACCCCGCGGAAAATGCAGGATGGGAGATCTTGGACCCGCTGTTTTTGTGGGTCGGGAAGGGATTCGGTTAGGATATTACGGAGGGGCAAAAGTTTCGTGATACTTCTTTCAATTTGAAATATGGTTTCCAGTCCAAATGGTTGATCGAGTTCTATTAACACGATTTCAAAAAGATTCCAGAACATTACTTTCTTCTTTCCTGCGTCGAAACTCCAGAAATTGAAATGGAAATGGTAGGTTCATGGACTACGATGAGAAAAGTTCTATCTCTGATAACCCAAGTTGAATTGGAGTTTACTAGAACCCAGACGGAAGGATATACGCAACACCTCATAGACCAACCCCTCCTACAATACTCTTCCCCTTCAAACCTCCACTTAGTAGTAAACCGGCTTCCCAGGCACCGACAAATCAAACACCACACTCGAATGCGGCTTCCCACCCCCCCTCTCACTAAACGGCCCCGTAAAATCAATCGTCCGATTGAAACTCAGTCCCCCATCACTCTTGATATCAATATACAACGCCTTAAAATCCGCCGCCGTATTCAAGATGCCAATCTCCCCCGTCTGCACAAAGTAGTCTGTAACCAAAACATGTTTCTGGTCCGGTGTGATCTTGATATAGTGCGGACCGACGGTGGGTTGAATCTCGTCGGGGTCGTCAAGACGTTTGACGTTGTTGAGGTCCGAGATGTCGAGCGCGGCGATGTGGTTCGCGGTTGTGAGGGTGAAGTAGGCGTATTTGCCGTTTGTGGTGATGTCGGAGCTGAGGTTTGTTGTTAGTATGGAACAGGGGAGGGAAGGGAGGGAAGTACTAGATTGCGACTGTATCGCGGGCTTTGGGACCAAGATCGTATAGGAGTTGGGCAACGCCTTGTTTGCCGTTGGCGCCGATGCGGAAGGGGTAGATGATCCAGATTTGGCCAAGGTGGACTGCTGTTGCGAGGGCGGCGGATTCGGGGTTGTTGGGGATGAATTTTACGTCTTGGATGCCGCCGCCCTGGTATATATCAAAACATGCAATTAGAAGGGAGAGAGTGGGCTTACGTTTGGAATTGTGATGGTGCTGATTATTGTCCGTGATGCTAGGTTCCATAAGCGGAGAGTGTTGGCGACGACTCTTCCTAGACTTGGTTTCAAGACTGTGATGGGGATGACGAAGTCGGAAGTCAGGATGATGTTCTTATCCCAGTCGATTGTGAGGCCATGGGGTGAGAATTGTTCGCCGAGGATGTTCAAAGTGCCGGCGATATCTTTTGGCCATTCGGCGATGATGTCGAAATTGGCGTTTGTTTCGACGAGTCGACCTGGAGATGTGCCAACAGCAGCTGCATTTTATCAGTAAGGATTGGGTAAGTGGGATATGATATCTTACAGCCCATGTAAGTGATGAAAAAGCCACCATCTGGCTTCGCGCGTATCTCATCAGTGATTGACGAGAGAAGCGCTCGGTTGCTCTTCTTGAAAACAGGTCGATACGGGTTCGAGACATCGAAGTAATATGCAGTATCCTACACTATCAGTACTCAATCCGACGTCAAATCTGGGTACTTACTTGTGTCTTAAGCAAAGAAAGCAATCCTCCACCAACAAGTGTCTTCCCATCAAGACTAGGACCCAAATGATGTGGACTATTTCCACTGGTGGGCACATCCGTCAACCAGATAAACTGACCGAAGGTATCCTATTCCGTATCAGCACTTACACTAATTATGTATCGATCAGTGTTCTTACATCATCCAGACTATACGTCGCCAAAAAATCAGCATGTTGGTTGTCGCCAGCTCCAGTCCAGAAGTAGGCAATCTTCTTGGGCTTGATATCACTTCCTTGAAATGGAGGGCTGGGGAGTGGTGGTGTCGGAAGCTGTAGAATTGGAAGCGGTGGTGCGTTGCTGGTAAGTGGCTCAGTGACGCCGGGGATACTGGGGATGAGAGGGGGGAGTGAGAGTTGAGGGTCTGGATCTGGAACTGGTGAGGTAAAAGCTGTGAGGGCTAATGCTAGAGCGAGAAGTGATTTAGACATGTTGGCTGGTAAATTTGATCCCGGATGATGTACTGTCGACAATGTCAGAAATATAATGAGAGGGTTGGGAGATTATCACTTAATTTATATACAAATTCGACAGCCGTCTTCGACGAAATTTTCATACTTTTTCGATCAACTCATCTTCCTCAGCATTACATCCTTTCTCAACAGGATGTCGCAATCAGTATAAAGAGGCCAACTTGGGCTTCTATGAATCGAACATGATGAAGATCTACGGCATCTGAAAGCCATCATGCCAATCGAGCTGTTCGCGAGCTGATCTCGCCCTCACCCATGGAGCTGTCTTTCTTTCCAAGAAGCTCATGCCACTATGCTCGACCAATCAAAATTATCTTTACCAGCTAGTTTCTGAATCAAGATGATGGATGTGGCTGCTTTCTACACTCCTTAACCCTATGCGTTCGAGCGCCAGAGGTCCCCTTAACACTGAGAATCTAGCCAGCTGACCATCCGCCCAGAAAGACATACCGGGGTCCTCAAAGCAGATGAGAACACAAAAGTGCGGATTCAATGTGGAAAGATCTGCACAAGGGTAACATATAAGCACTAGTTTATTGAGGAGGAGATGCATGCATGGTAATCTGGTGGAAATCGTACATTGCGGGTAGACAATTGTACAGAAACCTGCCAACTAGAAGACGAAACTAGTCATGCTTGGTAATATCCATGCTCTAGGAGTACTATGGCCAAGTCAAAGAGTTCAAGTACATCTTGTCGCAAATTTTGATTCCCGTACTAGTACAGGGCAATACAAAGCCATTTAACCCCGAAGAACCGCAACCAAGATCTTCAGCCATCACCCCATCGCGCCTCACAGTCCCTCCAAAAGTAATGCCACAACCCAAGATCTCGCTCTTACCGCGAAAAGATCGACATCATCCCGGGAGGCAGATGTCGGCATTGCAAATAACGCCAAGAATAAACGAATTACGTCTTCCACCAACTTCATCACGAAGCCCGAATACATCGGCGACTAACAATTTCGAATTACGATAGTTCTGGGTTCAAACTTTGATAGAGTGTGAAGGCGAAGATAGTAACGATCGGCGTTGTCTTGGATTTTGGTCAAAATGCTTCAATTGCGTCATGCATTTGGAGATAGAGGTGTTGTTGATCTTGATCCACAGACACAGATTTTGGGACGTGGAAGAAGAACTTGACTTGAAGGTCTACATTGAGATTCGAATGTCTGCCCCTCATGTCCACGTTGCTCCTCCATCGCTAGACTAATTACAGCCTTTCTCTGTTTGCGTCGTCAGTCATGAATTGAACTTGCTTGAATCAAACGTAAACATACAGCTGGTGTTGTATTCTACATAGGACGTATCTACTTCAACACTTCAATACAGTGTTGAATAACAGGTTATTCGTGATGTCCTACATGGACTGTTGTTCTGAGGTAACAATGCCTCATCACTTTCCTGAAACCCCACATCGAACAACACGCAGCGGTTGCTGTTGTATTTCTAAGCCATCCACGGCCGCGAGGTTCGTGACTAGTTGTGCAAGCACTGGGAACGTTGTCCAATTGCTTCATATTTAGCGGTCGTCCAAATTCGTCTATGTGATTAAGATAGTGTGGGTTGCTGACATATCGAAATACCGAATCAAGGTGTCGTTGGAGGTATTGCTCGTAGTGTGGCCGTCATTACGTCAAATGTGGTGCCACATTCAACTACGTTCATTCATCAACTGTGTCCGACGAAACAATGCTAGAAGCGATGATTCTCCTCGGCCACTCCAGATAAACCTGCATCTCAGGCGTCAACTCCGCCTCAGCCGCTTCCATGATATAACGATTCCAATTAGCCAACCACCAAACATTGCCTTTGAAGCCCAGCGCCGCAGCAAAATAAGTGATAATGAGAACCGCCACTGGTTCCCTCGAGGACAGAATCTCGAAAAACTGCGACGGCACAAGCGTAGGCCACGCCAGCAGGAAATGGAAATGCGAATCCTCTTCGGAGCTACTGATGGCAAGATAGACGCCTCTATGAAGCTGATCGATGGCCTGAACGCATGTTTTGGACGTATCGTCGTCAGGGATCGACTCCGCGAGCGAACGAAGCTCGAGGATTTCGGGAATGTTCGAGTAATGCAGGCTAACGGCGTTGGAGCCAGGATCGAGAACTCCTGAGCGACCGAGTTGTTCCAGGTGCGGCTCGAGAATCAAAAGAACTCCTTTGACCAGGTTTAAACAGTTCTGAAGGTCACCAATTGGGTCGTCGGGCTTTTGTACCTGGGCGACGCCTAGTGCATGGACGGCTGTCACGCATGAGAATGCAAATACTGCCGTACAGGAGTCATCGTTGACATCCCGTAATGCCTCTCGAAAGTCAATGAGAGCTGCGTTGTACTGTGTCGACGCGACAACAAGGTTCTCAGCAGCGGTATCCGGCTCTTTGGTTGCAATATGGAGGGCCGAGATAGATAGAATACCTCGGATGACAAATGGATAGTCGAAGCCAACTTTGATCATGGTGACCTGCCAAATGTGTTTCTTTTCCGAGTCCGTAGTTCCAAGGGTATCGTAGGTGTGAGTTACGAAGTGATACAGAAGCTTCAGCTCCGTCATTTTCAGCGGTGGGGCAACATTGTCGTTAGGAATAGTCTTTGATATGGTTTTGAAATTCCCAAGAATTCCTCGAGCACCGTCATCTGATGGGATGGTCGCTGGACTAGCAGGTGTGACTGCCCGAGTTGATGGGAGAGAAGAGGTACCAGAGACATCTTTGTATGTACATGGGTGGCCAAGTCGTCTGCACGTGCAACATCTCGGTCTGCCTTCGTCACACTATAACAATGTTAGAAGGTGACAGTAAAAAGAAGGGGTCTGAATTTCAACCTTCGTTCGTCTCTTTTTACACTCTATACAGCCATTCCTGGACTTGGTATGGGATTTTCGGGCCATCTAACCTCTCGGATGTCGCCCGGAGATCCCGGAGTATGTAAGTGATTTGTGATGGTGAAAGAGCCTCGCAACACAACTTAAAAAGTATACTTGAGTGTAATTTTTGTTGGCGTTTGATGAATAAGTCTTCGGTTAAGAATGATAATTGAACAGAGATTAGTTGCATGTACTAGATTCGAACATGTGAGAGACCGAAATCAGAAGAAAGCGTAGTTGCCGAGAATGTACCGATAGCAGGCCCGCTTTCTTCACAAGGTTTGTGGCAAGGGCGACTTACAAGTCGAATTCAGAACAGTAAGGACGATATATGTGATGCTAGGAGTTGACGCAGCGATTTTAGGGAATGAAGTCAAGACATGAAGTCATGAAGGCGAATTTACCTTTTTCTTCATGTCTTTCATCCGCTGATTGGAGTTTCGGAGACTTTTCTGCTTATTCGGCAATAGGTTTCTCCCGAATACCCGTTTCCAGACTACCGTCGCTAGACTGATAGAAGTTAGATGTGAGGATCGACATTTAAGCATATTTGAAGTTCTACACAGAAAGTATCGAACTTGGGTTAGAGAAATTGTTAACATTCCAGAAAACTTGTACTTTCAACTACCATAAAGTCCACATATCTAACAATTCGTCAAAAACAAAACGCCTCAATTTCATTATACAATTTATTGTTTAAGAGGCCTCTAACTTATTAGTGAGACGCTACGCACCGATATATTTTCCACATCAATTTGTCATCAAATGCGCATCAGAACACTTGTAGAGCAAAACACTACAAACGGGGAATGCGCAATTAAATTATAGTATTCAAGAACCTTCGACTTATGACTACAAATCGAGTTAATAAGATAGTGGTTATTTATATTTTCTACCTTTCTACGTTAACAAAATTTACGCCCTCCCTCATCCACCACACCTCATCGCACACGCCCCCAACCCATCCCCGCTTAGGCCCCCCCCCCCTTTTTCCTCCCTTCAACCCAAAAAGAAAATTCAAAAAAATTGGTAGCTTCTCTTTGATTGAGCGTGTCATCCTTAGTGCAGGGGCCATGCTAATCTTCTCTGTATCGTTTCAAATTCTACAATTTGTAAGCTTGGATGCACTGGTTCGGGAATATGCGGGATGTACTTACGACCAAATGCCCGAAGGCAAACAAGTTTTGATTATTTAAAAATATAAAGGTTGAATCGCTGGGGGGCCGATAAAAAGCCGGGTAGCCAACCAGAGACGGACTAGCACAGAGGAACACAAAGAAATAGAACCTGGGACTAAGAATAAGCTGAATAACATAAACTCGAGTAGGGAAGAAGAAAGGAGATAAAGGCGACAATAATATTCGGTTGGCAGGGCCGAAAGAAACAAAGTCAAGGTGGCTGGACGCTTTGTAGATGAGTTAGAAATACAGTGCGCATGTTGCGCATGTTGTGGATGGAAGCAAGAGTGATTATAGTACGCATCATAATGGGAATTTCCTACAACCGCATCAGAAAGTAAGGTGTCACATTTCAATTGAAATCAGAGAAATTTTCTAAACACCACTTCAATTGCCCACCTTATCTACTCATTCCCCTCATCCCCTAGCCTCCTCTTCAAGTCTTCGTCCATCACAAAAAAAAGAGCAATTAACACACAACTACCCAATCCGCCGTCTTCAACGGATTCTCCAACATCAAGAAAACAAAAGGAACCACATCCATCCCTCGATATTCTCAAGCCGGCTGTAGCGACGAGTATACAACAAAAGGGCACCAGTGCAACACCTCATCGCATTCTCCTATACACAAAAAGCCCTCAACTCTGATCTCCTGCTCCTCGCCTCGTCCCCTGATTTAAAAAAAAAAGCACCAAGCCTCTCCAGGAGATCCTCAACCACACATGCAACGATAGAATAAGACCAGCAAATGCTGCAACACACATCAAAGACCCGGATTTCGAATGGCGAAAGAGAAAGGGCGATCCGGGTTGTGAAAAAGATGTGTGTGAATACGGGGTATGGGTGAAATGTAAAACTGCGCGACGGGTATATGCTTTTAAGGTTGTCAACGACTAAGGGTCGTTCGATGCATAGGTCGGTAAAAGGGGGGAATATGTGACGTGAAATCGAATAAAATGCAACAAAATGCAAAATGGGGGGGTATGATATCAAGTCGTCAAGCCGTAAATGTCTGCCTCTCGAAGGGAGAAGTAGACCCGTAAAAGAACGAGAGTGGATGGTCGCATCGTAGGGTTCGGAAGAAAATAGTGATCGCGTGATCGAGAGACGCATTCCAAGAGTGTGGTATGCAAGGTACCCGGCGCATGCCTGACATTCCGATGGTTGTTAGACTACATGGTTCCTGAATGGGATGGGATCTACAACAGCGCTGCTGCCACCATGACCAAGATACCTGCGCTGCCTGCGTACATGCTGTTCAGGTTTGTTGCGCCGTTGGGGACGATTGGGGTGAGCGAGGAGGTTGCGGTTGGGACGATCAACGATCCAGTGCTTGATGCGGTACCGATGGTCTTCGAGGTGGTGCCGACTGAAGTTGGTGGGACGTATGTGGAAGTCGAGGAGGAGGAGGAAGATGATGTAAAGGTTGTCGCATTGTGCGAGGTGTAGGTTGAGGTAACGGATGCGACGATTTCAGAAACAGTGATGGTTCTAGTCATGGTCGCGGTTGAAGTGAGAGTGACATCGCCTTCTGCGATGGCAAGCAGAGGGAGCAGCAGTCCCGTAGCTACAATTGAGATGCGCATATTGAAATATGTTGATATATTCGGTAAATTTGTGATGTGATCGGTTTGATCTAAATTTGCCTTGCTATGCGCTAGAGTCGATGATTGAGTTCGAATTGCTGTTTATCTTCAGAACAGATAAATTGATATATAGCAGTACATATAGGTAAAGTTTGGATAAAGCTATTGTCGTCTTTGTTGCTATTCTTGTGCGAAATTGCCTTTGTCGAGTTGACAATAGGTACAAGTATAGCTGGATCTATTGTGCGGCGCAAAAGAAGTCTTTGTTGAGTCTCAATAATGACTGTGATGAATACGTCAAGCTGGTTGGTATTCGAATGATGCTTTGTGATGATAGCGATTGTTTGATCTTTCAAAGATGCGGTCTGGTAGACTCTGCCAACGGAGTCTCTGTAGTTCTGGTGTGTGGAAATGCGGAGAGGGAAACGGCGCAAGAAGAGCGAGGAGCTGTGGTTTTGGGGGAAGGAGATGAATGGGTGGGTGGGTGGGTGGTGACGAGAGCTAGGGTCGGAGTCGTAGTCTAATTGCGTGTGGTCTAGGCGCGGCAGTGACCAGAGAGACAAGACAAGCAAGAAACAACAAACTTGGCGGGTACCAGTACCACGCGACACGACGAGTCGACAATTTTATGATGTTCCAATTGAAGTGATGAAAGAGTAAAAGGAGGAAAAGGATTATTTTACAGCTGGGTGTGAAGTATATCTTAGCTCGAGTCTCTGCCACTAACCAACTGCGCAAAGACAACACTTCGACTTGTTTCTTGAAACGAAACCTCACGATGTTCGCATCCACCAGGCCGATATCCACCAGGCCTGACCATCTGGCTGCTTGTCCTTCAGACAGAGACATTCTCGCACGACTCAGCGCATTCCAACGCTCAGCAGCCAGTGTCTAGACGCTGAGGGTCGCCCTCTGGGCTTCTTTCGCAAGTTTCAACGCCTATCCTCCAGCGCCTAAGCCCTAAAATCCACACCATTGTTGCGCCATTTTCTGGCCGGGCGACGAGGCGGCGACTGTCAATGTTGCCCCTCCTCGGGAACCATCTGCAGCAGCTGCTCGCCCATCGTCACACTCTCCCAAGACCAAATTTTAAAATCGGCGCCTGTCATCTTGGATCTGCTCAACACCCCAGCCAAAGCACAAGGTTGGCCAGTTTTTGCATGGGCAGCGCTGGGACGTCTTGAAACCCGTTCAGTCTCACTGGCTCGGTTGCGTGGGAGGCCGGGCCATTTCTGCAGGTCCCCGCGGTTCCTGATCTAAAGGAAACTTCATCCTGGCGGTGCCTTTGGTTCCTGGCCCGAGAAGGAATTTCATCTTCCCCACCACTCAAGATGCCTGCAAAGAGAAATGCTTTCCGCGCACATTTCGACAGTGGAGATCGTGATTATTGCCAGGCCGACGCACTCAATCTGTGGGGGACGATTGCGACAACAATTTAGACGGAGATGAACAAGAAATGAGCTGCGGGGACATGAGATCAGAATGACCAGAAGACTGCAAAGTCGTGCTGTTGCGTCGGCGTCCAACGTTGCTGGAAAAGGAGGTGGAAGTCGACAAATGGTGGTGATCAAACCTTCTATCGACCACGCCCTGAGGAATCGGAAATGCGATAATCAAAACTTCATCCAAAGGAAGAAAGGCTACCCACGTCATGCGAACACATGCCCAGGTGCTTTCCGTACAAACACCTGTCAGTCATGGACGGGTACAAAGCATTGTTTTGACGTGGTTTGACAGGTCTTCGTGGCCCAAAGAGAGAGTCACACAATTCTTTCATCCCTTTTCGCGTGGCACCCTCCCACCTCAGTCAGTCTGCGATCAATTTCGTTGGTGTTGCGCCAATTTCTACGAAAATAAATTCCGCCGAGATTCGTTGCGACACTTTTAACCTCCAAATAGCCATTCTCGAGCCATTGTCACAACAGACAGGAGGCCACCCGCTACTGTTTATCACTCAAGTATAAATACTCACGCAGCGACTGTCTCCGGCGAGCTGACTGTGCACGCTCCAACATGAAAAGCTTCGAGTTTTCCCTTTGTGCATCTGCTGCGCGGGCTGGGCCGATTGACGTCGGGTATCCGCAGGAAGGATGAAGAATCACAAACAAACCTCGCTGACTCAAGTGTTCCTGAGTTACACGTCAAGCCCAACATACTTTATTCGTAAGTTCCCCTCTTTCTGTGATCCTTCTCCTGCGGTGTCCATCTATTTCTGCGCATCCTTCTCGCCTCTCGTCCTCGGGTTCCCTTCGCGCTCCTGATCACCTTTTCGCGAGCTGCAAGTTCCCCACAAAGTCCAACGGTCCCTGATCTTCACCGCGAAACATTCGTCACCCAAGACATCCTAACAAACTTCTCTTCTTCAAACCTTCCAATTTCCTTCAAGATCTGGAGAGACAAAGCTCTGTTTTGCACATCAAACCATCGGTGGCAGATTCCATTGGTGGAACCATCTTTGGGTGATGGTCGCTATCGTCGAGCCGCCAAGCTCAAACCAGATTTGCTTCATCGTGGGATCAGTTGGGTCTGTGCGACGATGCCACGAACGCGTCTGTGAGGGATACTGAAGGTGTAAGACCAACTTTTGATCTTTGTCGCGAGCTTCATCCAGCGATTATCGGTGCTAAGTGTGCTGTCAAATCTTGTACTGTAGAAACATCGTGAGCTCTTCGTTTCTCTTCAAGTCCACGAAGGTGATAGTCACGTGTCCGGTTCCCCCTTTCTCATCCGAGGCACCTGTGTTTGAAACACTTATTTAACAGGAAGTTCCAAAGAGTCTGGTTGCTAGTCGGAATCGTGCTTTGTCTGGGTTTCCAAAGATGTGAGAATTGGTAGGGTGCGAAGATCCTACGAAAGTGCGCAGGCACTTTGTGGTGATTTTTGGGTATAGTGAGAAAGACACATGTATTTCTACGTTGGAAATCACGCATATATACATATTCGCAGGCTATACCTACTAAGAATGCTAAGTATAATGTCCGACACAATTCTCCATGCGCCTGAAAACTTCGACAGCATATTAGTCAACTCGAATCCAAATCTCCAGATTTCATTCATATTGGTCTTTGGTTGAATGTCTAGGCTGCGATCCGATGACAACGACAGATGTTTCACTCGCGTTTCGTTACTAACATCCTGTTCGTAATTTCTGGTTGCGAAGAGCTGGTGTGCTGATTTGGACTGGATGATACGAGGGAACAAGGCCGAAAACGAGCATTTTATGGAAACCACGAGGTTTAGATTGAATTTGAGGAACAATTGTCGGCGTAGCAAATGGTTTTCGGCTCTCGTGGTCTACTTTACTGACATTACTGGTGCTCAATTCACTGATGATTGCATACTTGGTTCCGAGCCCTCTCCTTGAGGACCGTGACTTTCGGATAAAATGCCACTGAACTTTTCATAACCTTGAGTTGCGATAGGAGATGTGTGTTTTGCAGAGTGTTCCCTCTTTTCGTAACCATGTACTCTCTAATAGTAAGCTCAATGCAAGAGAGCAACTTGAGTAAACAAATCGACCCCAGCAAGAGCCATTGTACAAAACCGCAACCATGTAGGAACTGACCTCCATCAGCGGTTCAGAGTGACGTTAATGTAGCCAGCCCGGGTAATTTGTATCAATGGTGAGTTGGTGGGTGTAGTTTCGACTCAGAATTGAAAGCACCACAGGTGCTGGCCACGAGTTATCTTAGGCTACAAGACTTCGCTACCGATAGATAAATACTGCTGGGGCGTCACTTGGAAACGAGCAGAAGGTTGAGCAGGCTTTAGGGTTTTTCTCAAAAGGGGGGGAAGGGGTATTGCATCGTACTAGAAGTATAGGGAGGTGAGAAAACTTGGGTTTGTAAAGATTCGAGTGATTATGTGTCATAATGTTATTTTCGTTTGTGACTTTTGTAACAAAGGTTTCAGTGCATGTAAGTCTCTGGTTTTAGTTTTCATAAATCCACAGGAGCGCAATAACTCGACAGAGGACTTGAGCTGAGTTTTTGGCTTGCTTCACGGTGTCAGGTGCCGTTTGTTTGATTCCTTACTTTGAGATTAGCTTACGAGAGAGTGATGTTAGTGTTTTCTGATTCTGGAGTTAATTTCATGCGTAGAGAGATATTGATTGAATTGTATCAAGCACAAATGCCGAAGGATGAGTTATAAATATAGAGTAACTTCACGTTTAACGACTGCTAAAAGTCTAGATTTAGGTCGTGAATTTCCTGGCTTCGCCGGGGAAAATGCGCTTTTCTTGCGAGACATTCTTGACTAAGAGCTGCTGTGAAGGTCCTTATATCTTGAGGCCCAGGACCACAGGGGAAATACAAGAGCAATTGTGCTACTTATTTTTGCCGGTTTATTAGGGGCTCATGCAATAACTTTCTTATTCATCGAGAATGAACGGCATCGAAATATGTTCTGGGATGGCTAGGTGATCCTGTTGTTGAAATAGCAGATTTGAATGGGAGGCTCACCCGTTTATAGTCGAAACGTATTCGGAAGCCGCATTTACGTGATATATTGACATTCATGATGAGACAACGAGATAATGGGACTGTGTGGTCAGATTGATAAGACGGAGAATGGTGAGCATTTATAACATGATTGAATTGAGTACACAATTTCGAGCTTGAAACATAGCTTGAGGATAAACACAAAGCAAAGACGGTTACTCCACATTGACAGTATTTCATCGCATTCATGTTGGAAATTGCCGACGTGGCCTGATACAGATATTGCACAACTAATCATGTAACTAGGAAAAGCCTCCCTTGCTCATAAAAAGAAACCGTTTTATATCTTTATCAAGACTCTGTGCATTTTTGTTGTTTGAATACATAGAATTTGTCATAAATCGTCAGTAAAGGATGTTCCTTCTAGTGCGCTAGACCGCGAGCGGTGTTGGTATTCCTTCATCAAGTGATACTAAATATTTAAGCTTGTATTCATAAGCAACTTCCAATGCGCTTTTAGGCAAGACTTCTCAGGTTGACACAAGTGACGATACGTTCCACTTGGAACTGACACTTCACTTGTACATCACAGTTTGAGTCATGACAAGAATTCAGATGTGAACGGTGTATTAAAATCTAGGGATATCAAGGACAATCACCAGAATTGCGTAACGGGAATGTTGATTAAGTCGATTCTTCTTCATGACATACTAGGACCGGGATATGTGATTGTATAATACCAAAGATATCTGGAATTCATTGAAACAATGTGCAATCACACCGTCCAATATTTTTGGCTATTTAAACCACCTATCAAGCTCTCCAAGCTCAGTCAAATCGATCCTCTCTCTAAATCTCACTCGCTCAAAACTGCATATGCCACGAAATGAACACCAACAACAACATTTTCCGACCTTCAACCGCCACCCCCTTCGATGCAGCAATCTGGATTAGGCGATGGGATGCCAGTCCTGCAACCATAAGCCACTGTCGCGGTGCCATCGAGAACGCCTTTCAAGCATCCGATCAATACTGGCAAGAACTCGTTAAGCTGAACTCTAGGCTAGTGAACGAAGGAAAGCTAGATCCTATGCAATCCTCACATTTTAAGACTCTGGTCGCTTATAGGAATTCCTTTAAGACGAATCCGAAGATGGTTGTGGAACTGAATGAAGAGAGAGCACAAGCAATGTGCGTGTGGTTGAAACATTTCTTCGCGCTTGAGATGCAGAGGAGTGGTAGAACTGGTAAGTGGTCTCTGATTTAAGGGGCTATCTAACAGACGGAGAAGTACCGAAGAAGAAAGTACAGTTTTCATTCCCAGTGGAAGACCAGAATCCAGATAGAAAGGAACCCAATAGCAAAGAAGTTGTAACCCGCGAGCCTAGATCTATCCTCAGACCCCAATATCAACCGTTCTTTACAACACAACGAGTCCATCGAGATTACGACGCAACCCGCGGAAAGAAATTAAAACCGCAAACCAAAGGTTCCAGTGAAAATCGACCACATTCAAATCACAAGCCAACTGCCCATAACGGGAAAGGGGCCTCTACTAGTGGCAAGTCAACACATCAAGATCACAAGCAAAGTAGCCATACACGCGACCACCACTCTGCCAACGCTCCAGCAGTTGCAGGCAGTTCAAGACCTTCAAATCACAAACCAACTCCCCATAACCGCGAAGGCTCCTCTACTAGTGACAAGTCACCAAATCGACATCAGCCAAGTGGTCATAAACATCACTCTCCCAAAATTCCAGCCGAAGCAGGAAGTTCTCGCCAACGAGAACGTCGACCAAGCTCGCACACAAAAGCGAAGCCATCTTCTAATACTATAAGAGAGAATCCTTCGCGGCGTCCATCGACTGGTCGTTCTGCGAATGTAAGGCCTCCTAGAAAGATAGTGCTGGGTTTTCTTTTAGGTTGAGTGTAGATAGTTGAAGGAAGATGGTACTTGTGCGGGGGCGATGTGAATGGTTGTTTGATGTTTGAAGTGGCTGGATTGTGGAGGTGGAGATTGGTGAGAGTGGATTTGATGTGAGGTAGATGGTGCAAGAGTATATGTGAAACTAAGAATTAGAGTTGTTTGATTCTTTTCAGTATACTGGCCAGACGTATTTCGTCGATGTTTATATGTTGCGGATATAATCAGAAACGGCTTTCTCCAAAAATGGACTCCAAAAACTATGTGGAAGAGGTACTAGACGATCCATATCCAGTGATAACTTCTTAAATGCTGTGATATAAATAACCCCAATTTATTACGATGTGTTCTATCGTCCAGCCTTCGCGGATAGCAAACCTTGGGGCGAAAGTTCCATAAAAGGTCCATGACACATAAGCCAACACAAGATCAAGGATCCCGACTTAGAGCAGATTTGCAAGCTGGTTGCAAACTCTTTTCAAACTTGACTTTTAGGTTAAGATAACTCGTTTTTGATTCGAGTCACTTTAGTCGATAGGAGGTCCGATAGCTTTGTCAGACTTAACAATTGGGTACCTAACTTCCTGCTGCTATAATACATGTTATAACGTTAAAGATGGCCCTCTTTGTAAGGGCGATAATGGCTTAATAAAAGTTTCGAGATCAAAGACAAATGTAACATGTTCACAGATGTAAAGTCGCTAAGATCTGTCTCGCTACAGGATGGGGATAGACCTTATGTCCTACACGTTGCCAAAACTGTATTTCCTGAGTTGTTACAGAATAACTACACACAACAGCCAAAGAGTCACCTACAACACACGAGCGCCAACAGTCATCACCCAACAATCCTTTCCGCAAATGCCAACCCCAAACCTTCCACCTCCAATTGGCTCATACTGATTGTCCACCGCGTCCAGCTTCCAAAACACCATCCCAGCTTTCCACACCTCTCCAGTCATCCGTTCCTACGCATCAATCAAAAGACGCAGCATAAAGCCGAAGCAGCAGCGCACCTCAACAGGAGACACGCGGTGATCAGCTGCGGGGCGGTGGCCCTAAGACAGACCCACGAAGCCGAGCAGTTTCTTCGAACGCAGGAGACGCAAGCAGGGTCGAGGGCTGCGAGCGCTTGCACGTTGGCTGCCACCTCCGCCAACTGCTCTGCATTCGGAGCCCCAACATCCGCAACTCCGGAGGCAGTTTCGGCGCGGGCAGCAGGATGGGAGGGAGTGGCAAGTGCGAGGCCGGCGAGGACGGTGAATAGGGCGAGGGAGACCTTCATGTTTGTGTGTTGTGTAGGGTGGTGAGAAGGCAAGTAGAAGAGTTGAGTCTTGCTGAGGTTTAATTGAAGAGTTGAGTAGAGGAGGTTTAACTGGTTTGGTAGCAGTTATTCTTAGGGAAAAGCTCTCTTCTTTATACCTTCTCTCTCGACTAGCGAAATACCAGACACCTCAATAATCCATCCTCAACCTTTACCATAGTATACCTCTGAATAAGAGCGTCTCGATGAGAATCCCCTTCAGGTTGCCCAAGATTCCAAGAGGCGGGGGCTTACTTGCAGAGAATACATTTTGGCCGTCAATCGTGCCGGGCTTACAATGGCGTTGTCGATTTGTGTTTTTGCATCTTTACATCTGGATCATTCTTAACCTCACCAAGCAAAATATCAAGGCAATTTGTTGCCAATTTCTTGGGTTGCTTTTTGGCCACGAACTATTTCGTAATTGTTTTGGTGTCCAAGGTCTTTTTATACCTGGGCACTATAGAACAAAACACCAAGACCCCGTCTTACAGCCGCATCTCCGCACGACAATACAGTATAAGCCTCTGATCGTCCCGGCTTATAATGACACATATCGTATAACGGCCGTCAGTTGCCCCGAGCTTATCTTGTTCTGTTCTTAGATATCAAACTTTTGATGCGTTACGATCAGTATGAGGTAAATGCAGATTTCCATTCTCCATCATGTGGTAACACGAGGCTAGTCCAGCACCGCGGATAAAGACAGCCTCCGACTGGGCATTCAACGCCCACGAGAGCTTTCCAAGCAGGAACTCATCATAATCTCAAAACACAATGTCGACAATGACACTTGCAGAGCAAATGCAGAGCAAGTGCAGGGGCGATCCGCGAAGGCTTGTACCTCATACTATAGCAAATCATTGACTTTGTAATTGTAATAGGGGAGCTATAGATACAAGGAAATTCTTTATGACAAGCAGCCAACGCAAGGGCTCCTAACAATATCTGTCAATGAGAATATGAGTAGGCAGTCTGCCAATACTTTAGCTCGCACATTCGATTGCTCCTTCCTGTAAATAGTTGTGCGGAGGCTATGCCGTTTAGGTAAATACCTCTTGACCTTTCTTGATGATAAGATAAACTCTAAGCGGACAATACAGTTGCAGTGGAAACCCTACACATGCTCACAATAACTGACGCATTATCGTATATTTCCTTTATTCGTTTTGATAATTGGGAGAGTTTCCGACTAGCTTTAGAGACTTGAAAGACAAGAGTGTCCCTACAAGGGTGTCACCTACCCCAAACTGTTAGCCAAGCCGATAGAGGTTCGAAAGATACGGCCACTCTCGCCGACTGCGAGTCTGCCTATACAATCCTGTCTCCAGCAAGAACATAAAGGTAGGTAGGAGAATCAATGCTGGTTGCAGAAGAGTATAGCCGTAGAATCCACACTCACAGAGAAGAGGCATAGATCCATTCGCGTAGTCTTCTATTCCGCCAGCCCTTATAACCCTCCAGCTGCTATATGTATCTAATGCGAAACAGCATGTACACGGGAGTGGAGGTATAACTGCTCATCATCTGTGTATAAACTTTTCTCTGTTTAGCTTTCTTTGTAAGTCCAACCGATAGCCCCCAGCTTCAAGCAGATACTCTTGTCGTCCTCTGAATCCCTCTGTAATGTTCTTTTGACTTTGTTCTGTGCCGATAGTCTTGGAAGACCTTTCAGTTATGGTTGCCGATATTCTTGTCGGGTTGCGACCGTGTTAAGTGATCTCCAGGTTGTGCAGGCTGCTCAATAGAGCGCGTTGATCCCTCTCGTCATTCCATTGGCTCCCCGGACGGATAAGTGGCAGTTGAATCATCATCTTCCAGCGACTTGTCGGAATATCGTGCATTTCGCCGCTTAATTTAATGAAATATACTGTGTTCTGTCTATGTTCCTCGGTAGAAAAACAGTGTAGACTTTGTTTGAAACTTACTGAACAGTAGCATAGGTCCCGTGTGGCAGTAAGAGATAATTCCCTTGAAGCTTTCCATTACTTGTAGCCTTCCCACCAACGTGTCTTTATTGACGCTCGAGGGACCCAAAGCTTGTGAAACACGAGCATTCCACCACTTCGAACTCGGGACAGTCTTGAGATAAGCGTTGCGAGCTTCTATGTTGGCAGAGTTGGACGGGTAGTATTAAGGAGAGGGGCGTTGTCAAGGTCGATACAATCCTTCTAGAAGCGTAACAACGAGCTGCTCATGAGATTCGTATAGGTATAGATTGGAGGAGGAGGGGAGGAGAGGAGGGATCGAATCGAGGTGTACGAAAGGGATTTTTGCGTCGGTGGTCGTTGCCGTTCGAATCTGGCTCGGTGTTCTGGAAGAGTGTTAGCTTCCCGCATGATGCAAGTGTGAATAGCCTCAATTCTCTAGGTAGGTGCTTCTAACTGGTAGGGCCAGACCAGCAAAAGTCCCAACAGGAGTCTTAGACCTCTCCATTAGGAGTACTGTAACACTCGGGTAGTAACCGCCTGTTTACAAGTTCTTTGTTGGCATTGTGCACTCGTCGAGCCGTCATTACTATCTGCGGCCGAAGCTTCTAACCAAGTGCAAAACTTGCGCTGGAAAATAACAGTGGCAATGAACCGTGGACGTCTTGACAGTTCCCAAGTAAGTCAGTAAATTCTTGAACGGAGTCTAAACGGCTTCAATTCCTGAAAATCGTGGACGAAATCACGATATTCTGTCAATCTAATTGAGTAAATATACTGATTTGGCAGCCAGTCCTATGGTCCACCGCGTGGGATGGTCGCTCCTGCCGGACGTATGTTTTTCGACGGAACAAATTCGAAGCGAGACGCGTTCTTCCTACTTTCACGATTCATCACCTCTACGTTCGTCGACACCAACAAACCCAATTCACATCTACTTGCATAGCACTTGCAGAGATGGCTTCTTCAGTACCATCTGAGCTGTCAGGTCATTTTCCTGAATGGGTCTCGTTTTCAGTAGTTGTGAACTCGCTCAGTGAGTTGGACTCGCAAACATCAGAGGTAAACGAGACACCACGACACGCTGATGAAGATCAATTTAACACGAGACTAGTATCTTCAAAGAGACCTACTATTCGAGATCGAAAAGCTCACGACAAGTCAAACCGAACGAGTGAGAAACCTACCCATACAAGTCGATGCTGAGAGAGCAAAACTGGAGGACATCAAAACATACGATAAAGAAAAGATTATCGCTTGCCACGGAGTTCTTCCTGGAGTCGCTGGACAGCCTTGGGAGTGGAGAAAGGGCAAGCCGATTGAGGATGCTCTGTACGAACGTAAGTGTGCCATAGGCGATGATTCTTCAAGTAAAGTGAGACAATCTAACGTATGGTTCCTACCTACCTAGTCACCGAAGATCTGGAGTATGAGCTCGAAGCAATGGAAAACGACTTGAGAAACATGATGGAGTACGAACTAGTATTATGCAGCTACCTATACCACTCTTTGACGACGTTTGCACTTCGAGCAATCTCCTCTTCCAGCGTCGCTAGTAGCATCAAGTCTTTAATAGGCAGGCGCGAAGGGTCGACTTGGCCGCCGTTTCCGGCGATTCTAGGCGGAATAGGTTTAGTCAATCGACGTGAGAGAATTTGGCAATGGATGTTAGAGCAAGTCGTGGCAGAACATACAGAAACAGTCCGTTTGGCAGCGCTCCAAGCACATAAAACACCTCGACAGAGCCCAATGTCCACAGCAAAATGCCTCACATCCAGTGAGACAATTGTTACTCTAGTTGATCCACGTAGCCTGGTATCAGATCACATTCTAGATCAGCCAGAACCAGAAGACGGTGGCGTATTGGCCAATGGCAAAAGCCATGCTTCGCACCTCGCAGATTTCATGGGAATGGAAGAGAAGCCCTCCAGCACCGGCCTAAGCACTTCATCAAGCTTGATTGACTTGACTGATTTTCTATCGGGAGCCAAGGTTTCTGAGGATGCAGCTGCAACACCAAGCTCATTGGAAGATATCATGGATCTTGATCCATTGGTGGATGAAGATCGAGTCAAAGACACAGCTAGCGACTCGACAACATCCATGGATACAGGTGCACTCAATGTTGGAGCCCAAGCAATCTCTCGGCCGGCGGTAACCTACAGCAGTCCTCCCGCGTATTCCAAGCAATTACAGATGCTACACAGCAATCAAGACATTCAGCAGCCCTCACAGCATGCTGCCAATGCGAACATCGTGGGATGGACTCCTCCTATGGCTCTCACTCACGCCGTGGTGGCTCTTCCTCTCTATCTAGCGCCGGTACCTGTACGCCCTGTCTGGCCAACGTTTGTTGAGAGGCTGCAAGCAGAATCTTCCGCCACTTTCGCAAAGCCTCAACCAGGGGCAGCCATCATTGAGAGACCCCAAGCAGGATTAGCAGCTAGGTTCAGAGAGTCCCAAAGAGCGGCAACAAACATCGAGAAGCCACCGGCAGAGTTGTCAATGAGATTCAAAGCGCTACAAAAAGAGAACCAAAAGCCATTGAACGCCAAAGCTTCTGAATATGTCAGTACAGCTTCCAAATCCGGGGGCAACGACTCTTTTTCCTGGTGGTGAGTGAGTGGAATGTCGTAGCAAATCAGAAGGATTTGGCAATGATAGATACGAGCGGTGATATGGTGGATTTCAATTAGATATGCTCTAAATTTGGATTTGTAGATGTAGTTTCAATACAATTTGTCATCCGGAACATAAAGAATAGCCATGATTGATGACTCCCAGTCTCTTGGATGCCCAGAATAACTCAAGCGTAGCTTCTGCTGTGACTAAGTACCTAATCGGCTTCTAAATTCCATAATCTCCTACTCGAAGAGAGGAATTGAGCTTTGCTGATTGGGCAGGCTTTCCAAAATGTGGGTTGTGAAATACAGTTATGTTCTGTCATCCAGGGCATAGAGAATGGCCATGATTGATGGCTCAAAGTCTTTCCGATACCCAGAATAACTCAAAGATAGCTTCTGCTGTAACCAAATACTCATTCGGCTTCTATATTGGATAATTTCCTACTCGAATTAAGGAATTGAGCTTTGCTAATTGGGCAGATATTCCAGCATTTGGGTTGTGAAATATAGATAATGTTCAACATAGTCTGTGATCCGGAGTCTAGGGAATGACCACATTCGACGGCTCTTATTTCCTGAGATGCCCCGAGAAATCACAAGTAGCTCTCTGCTATAGCCAGCTATCTGGCGTTATCCAATCCCACGATTGCCGATTTGAAACGAGGAATTGCCTATATGGTATTTGCTGATTTAGACATAGCTCCCGAATAGGTACCGTCGAAGTTTCTGTTATAGTGATTGGCGGATGTCCAAGAATTCCAGGATGTGCCAAAGTTCAATGACAAGCTCTAATCTGATCAAGCATTCCATCACTTGTTGAAGAATCGATAATCCCTCACTTGGAGTGGGGAATATACTCGACCACTCTGTCAGGCACCGTTGTAAAAATTGCGGATGTCCAAGAAGTCCAGGGTATGCCAAAGTATGTCCAATGCAAGCTCTAATCTGATCAAGCATTCCATCAATTGTTTCCGAATCGATAATCCCTCACTCGGAGTGAAAAATTTGCCTGCTGGATTGGGCATTTGCTCCAAATCTTTGGTTGGTTTCTTAGATATAGGTTGTTCTTGGTACAACTATAATCCAAAACAAGTACTGCCACTTCCCATGACTGCTGACTCCGGGAATGCGCAGGACCATCTTCGAATGTAAAGCTCTAGGCTGTTTGAGTGGTCCGTGGCTGCTGGGGCTTACTACTTCTCAAATGAAGTGTACGAATCTTGTCTGCTGATTTGGGCATACACTCAAAGCACACTCGCTTGTGCCATTATGCTGCAAAGGTCCCAGATTCATTGGCCATAGTTAAAGCCCGTCAAGGTCGTCCAGTAGAAGCCACAAATCCAGGTTTCAGAGTCCTTTATACCTAACACCAACCTCCAAACAACTAACTCTTCTTACTCGACTTCCCACTTCCTCATCCCCGTCTTCCTCACCATCTTTCACAACCACATCATCAACAGCACCCACACTCCCCGTCCTCACCCTAACCACAAACTCCTCTCCACCCCCCTGCCCCTCTAACCAACACGCAACACTCAGTAACCGCTCAATCGCCTTCCCCGTAGCCTTCAACACCACTTCTTCACTTCCACTTCTACTCTTCAACCCCTCTTCCACCCCCTTCAAGAATCCAGCATCATCACCACCTTGCATCAAGCCTCTCAATTCCTCCGTCCGGCCCCGTCCCTTCCCCTGATACGCGTTCTTATTAGCTGCAGTCGCCTTGGAAGTTCGATTCTCCATCTCGGATAGGTACTTGCGAATTCGTTTTACGGTCGCGACAAAGGGCGTGTGCGCGGATATGTAGATTACTTTTGGGGTGTGGGCGGAGGAAGAGTATGGTGTAGCGATTGGAGGGTGCAAGAGAGGGCGTTTTTGGATTTTATGTGCTGGATTCATTTAAATCTTGGGGTCGAGGTGATGTAGGAGAATGTACATACTATTTGGGAGTCGAGAGAGCTTTTTGTGAGGTTGTTTCTTGGGATGTGCGGCAGGGGTGGATTGATCTTGGGTGTTGATTGAAGGGAACGTCGTGGATGGTGTTGAGTCTGCCATCGTGAGGTTATGTTGTTTCAATTAATTAGCTTGGCTATGTTTTCGTACGCGGAACTTTGGTGTTGTCGAGACTCGAGTGTAGTCGCATCGGGGAATTTCCGGGAGAAATCCCCTTGCATAAGCTTCAAGCTTCCCCGGATTTTGGGACAATCCTTATCGTGACCTCAGTTCCTCTCGGCTTGTGATAATTACATTTACACACCTCACAAGTCTCTTAATCTTTTCTCCATTTCATTATGACAGCAGTTGTATTTCCATATCTTCCTCCTGATGATCTGCTTAAGGCTGAGGAAGAATCAAATGTATGTTTTCCCTTTGTGCTACCATTGCTGTATGCCGTGTCGAGATCTGGATCTAACATTTTGTGTAGGCCCGCGAACTATCATGGTATCTAGATAGTCTACAAGAGAAGCTCGCGGAATTCAAAGCTGGACTGGAAGACTGCTATGCGAAGCTCTCTCCAGTAGAAGATCCCGAGTCAAGTACCCTCGTCATCTCAACGCCCAAAAGCGAGTTAGTGAAAGGTCATGTCACAAGAGTAGGAACACGAGTTATAAAAGGGGTATGTCTTCCTGACAGCTCCGCCATACGCTTGCTGACCTTCTCAGTCAATATATCTCCGTCTCAAAACCCTCCCACCCATCAATCTCAAACTCAACGAATCCTCTCCCCTCCTCCTCCCCCAACTCGCCCACCTCCGTACCCTCCTCAACTCCGCCCTCGACAGCATAGACATAACCCTCTGGACAGGCGATCGTCACTCCGGATCTTTCATAAACTCCCAACTCCACCTCCTTCACAGCATCCTCCTCGAAGCCGCCTCCGTCCTCTCCGGACCAACTCTCAACATACGTCCTGGGACGCCGAATCCACTGCCCCTCGCCCCGCGCACATCAGGCGAGCAAGGAAATCCGGATAACCCGCCTTGGTACGAGATCGCACCTACGCCTGATACATTTGTCCCACCACTCCCTACGAATCTATCACTACATCTGCTTCCGACTGCTTCTTCACTGATCCTGACGTTGAGAGTTCTGGAGCCGACGGCGGTGCCGGAGAGTACATTTTCAAAGTTCGCGACGGCGATTGGGGCGCAGAGACGGCTGGAGCATGATGAGATGGACGAGGTGTTTGTGTATAAGGGGGAAGAGGTACGGGTTAAGGAGAAGGTGAGGGTGGAGAGTGGAGGTGATCCGGTGTTGCTTGTGCTGGGAGTGAAGTTGGGGAGTTTGGTGAAGGGAGTGGAGGGATGTATGTGTGGATTGAGGGCTGTGATGGGGGTTGGTGAAGAGGAGGATGACTGAACATGCGATGCATAGGGTTTAAAGAGTGGGGATATCAAAGATTTACTGTCAGCTGATGACATTATGCAACAACAGAAGGATAGTGAGATGATGGAGGCAGAAATCATCAACACATTGTTCCAACAGAATTGCCGGGTTGAGGCGTGTCTTCAATCTTCGCAGGGAATGATGCCAAAAGTGTTGCTGCCACAAATGAACAGCTAAGCTGTACCCTTGGAGAGCATTGGTTTCTCCTGGTGTGGTCGAGCGTACTCAGAAGCCGACATGAAGCAATATGCAGGTGGAAAATATGCTGTGAAAAGGGTCTAATAATCTCTTTTGAGATAGTCGCCATGTAATGAAACAACCTATAACTCGAAGCTCCCTATTTTTCTGCATATAGACAGCCAAGGACTCAAGAACAAGGAAAGCCTTTCTGCGCGACAGTCCTCAATAGCGGACTCGACTTTTCCCAGGCGGCCGTTACATCTTAGTAATCTTACTTTAGTGTCGCCCTTTTTTTTTTGGAGCTGTGGGACTTCGTGCTGCCTAACGCCAGAACTTATGCTTTAGAGCCGGCACCTGGGGGAGCTAAGTCGACGTCGGGGTCTTGTGACACAACTGCACTTTTTGTTACCTTAATTTTATGACCATCATACCTTTGAGCCGAACTCTCCGAAAACTATATGAGCATCACAGCACCCAAACTTAAGAGGTCATGTTTTCGGCCCGGAATACCTACGCAACAACAACAATAATTACACCAAGCAGCTATCAGAGCAAGTATCTACATTTGCAAAGAATCTATCGATGATAAAAGAAACGTGATTTAACTGTGGCGATGTGGACTGATTTGAAACAAAAGTATGTATGTCTCTTGTTCTTAGAACCCGTAGTTGTTCAATCTATCGCAAATTCTCCATCGCTTGAAAATTTTGCAGCGGGAACGTCATTTGATCGTTATCTTGCGGTACTAACAATCCACCTAAGACTTCTAGTAGTTCTACAATATAAACGCCGACCATAAATAATTCGCCAACCCGCAAAACGGCTCTGTATCGAAATACTGCCATACCTTCCACATCATTTTCACAAGGAATACAGTTGCATCAATGGCTTCAAATCAAGAAGACGTTATTTTTGCTATTACTGGAACAGTACTTATGTTGGTTGTTCTTGGAATTCTAGTCTGGCTTTCGGTAATCTATTTCCCTCCTCAAGACGAAACAATTATTGTAATCTATGACCCGGCCCAGGGACATAGCGAGGCAAAGCTCCCACCGCGTGCGGTTTCCTATTTCTGTCATGGACCTTCGTGCTGTCCAGACGCTTGCGCTATAGAGCGGCAACTGGGCATACTATGAAGACGTCACGGTGGTATGACACTAGATTCTGCTTTAGCACAGGATGGTTCTAGACCGGACTCTTTAAGTGCAATATGAGGCGCATAACACCCAAAATTCTCAATTTTGACCATATTGGGTGAAAGGTACGTGACAACCAGAAAAAGTGCATTTGTTGAACATTCTACTTATCAGCCATCAAAGCAGGTAACAACATCTACCAAGCATCTGAAGAAAAGCCCGTTTATTGTAGACGGAGTAGAAAGGTAGAGCTGAATAAAAAAGTACGTGCATCTCTGGTTCTTACACTCCATCACTTTTCAAAACCACAAAGATGTCTTGTCTCTCACGAGATCTGGCACCACGCCGGTCATCCAATTCAATTGACAGTATTAACACCCTCAACCAGACCTTCTATACTTCTTCATCACAACCCTCAATCTCAAATCACCCGCCAACTCCGCCCACGCAATATCATAACCCCACCAAACCACCTCCACGATGAATCTACCTCCCCACCTCGCAACAATGCAAGAAACCCTCACAACCGCTTTTTCTGCAGTACTCCTTATGGGGTTTTTTCTTGGAGGCGTAGTCTATTATTTTATCATCGATGACGCTCCTGAGGAGGAAGGTGTCACTTTTTTCTACTTCGCTCATCACGATGAGGCTCCTAGTGTGTTTTACTTTCCGCCCGAGGAGAAGGATGGGGAGGAGATGTCTAGGGTCTTGGTGATTGAGCTGTGATCGAAGGACACCCGGGAGTTCAGTTCGGATGATGTTGTTGGTTACGGTTCCGGTTTCATGTCTGATTGCTAAGTTTCAATGCTTTAGGATCTTGGTATGTGTTGGAAATGGGGATTGGTCAAGATCAATGTGGTTGTAGTCTTTAATTTGATGGATATGTATCTAATCACATCGGAAGACAAATTGGGTTCAAATGATTAATCTGGGGCTTCTCAACGACTAATAATTAATGATTAATTCTCATTAATGAGTATGCAACAAACCCGTGATCGTAGTCATGATCATGTTATTCTTGATTGAGTTGACTCATGAATAAGAACTTGCACTTCTAATCAAAGATGATTGTCACGTTTGTACCACTGGACAAAAATTCAGGTACTAATTCAATCAATAAAGCCTAATATCCCGACCATTTTCGCTGACAAACTCCGACATGATCTTCTTGTTAGAGACTCGTATTTCCCAGAGTCTCCCAATATGCTACCCTAATTCATTCCGGGTTCCTATTAAGCTTGGATTTCAATGATTCAAGAGTACTCTACCATAGTTACAACCGGTGATGAAGGCTAGCTTACCTCACTGTTGTCCCTGAGTTCAGATTCATTTAATGATGAAATGATTTATCCATCAACTTCCCTTCATCTCATTTAGGAGCTCTTGGTACATCAAGTGGTGAAAGGATATAACAAGTATTTCTAGATCAACATATAGAAGGGCATATAGGAATGAACGTTGTTTTAGGTTCAAAGCTACATCTAGAGTCTCTGTTAAGGTAGATTGAATAAAGCCGTATGAATGACCATCAAGCAACGATACTTAAGATTACATGTGTCAATACGCTCTGTTTGTTAATTGTGTAGGTAAAGATCAAGTACTTTAGTTCGCGATGAACAACATCTAAGTAGCAGTAACCCGTTGACCTTCGTAAAACTTGCTCGACATATACTAAAGGAGTCTAAAACACATTCATTTCCTGAAAATGATGGACGAAATATCGATAGTTCGTCAACCTGATTGACGAAATATGTGGATTTTGTCAACCTGATCGGGTAAATAGCATGCTCTGACGTGTGTTGTCCCACGAAGTCCAGAAGACCGCTACCATGTCAGTCGAAAAGTCATGATAAATTTGAGGTCGAAATGGGTTTGCATGCATTTTGATTAATGGAATCAATTGATTAATTGATTTACTACCTAACTGCGCTAGTGCTTCCTCGACCCAACGAAAATATTTAGGGTACAACCGGCCGTATGAACGTACATTTGCTTCCGCCTAATATGCCCTCGACTCATGACGATGTCTCAGATTGCCAGAGACATTGTCGAGCTTTTTGTGAGTGTCCTCTTCATATTGATGAGAGCCTCTAGTAGTGTTTGCCGTCCCCCTTTCCTCCGCTTCCGAATGTTGATGTCCAGCCTCGCAAGTATGCCCAACCAGCGCCTTATGCAACAGGCGACCATGGCATCGGGATCAGGATCTTGGACTTCATGCTCTGGATCAATGGCACAGTCTTGTGAACAGTATCTCCCCAACCTTCCACGCTCCAGCTCTGCTCCCGTCTAACTTTTCTCTCCTCTAAATCCGCAAATTGCCAAAGATGATGAACAGTATTCAAGTCACCAATCTGTACAAACCAGGCTCCAACCCCCTCCATGACCTGTCTTCTAGCACCGAGTCCACGACGCCAATGGGTCTCCCATTCCAAAAGATTTCCTGGGTGAAGAGTGTATGATCGAAGCTCAAAGACTCCGCCCAATTGGCGGGGAGAAGTGGTCGGCCAGAAGGAGAATTCTTGCATCAACGAGGTACGCTTTGCGGTGATAAGAGACTTCAATTTCTTGTCGAAAGCAGGGAAATCGGGGTGCTGAGAGATGCTGTGAAGGGAGTCGTGGTATCCATGATATCTCTGGTATTCCCAGATGTGAACTACTTCAATTAGCACGGTACTTGTGAAATGACAGCGGGAGCCTTACCAAAAGTATCACAATCACCAACCTCGGTCCTCCAACTACCAACCAAGTGGACCTTGTTCTCGGGCATCCCTGCCATTTTTGGATACCATTTTCCCACCAACTCCGTATATTCGTCGACCTTATCCGGCTTCACATCGTGGAATACAATGCTATGAACGTATTTGCCTCGTGCTAGAACTTGCGAAAATGATTGTTCCATCTCGCGCTCCATTTCGCGTCCTTCTTTGGTGCCATAGATCAAGCTGCTGAGTTTCCCTTTGCGCTTGGAATCTTCCTCTTCGTTGGCTTCTGCGGAGGCGCCTGGTGAGTCTGTACCCATAGAAAGTGGTTAGAAGTGTGGACTCGCATTGCTCGCATCTTGAGCAGTGGGAGAGAAAAAGAAAAGGGGTTCTCAGGAACTGCGCTCGTACTTACTTGCGGTTGACTCGCTACTCTTCTTAGCATCTGCTAGCTTCTGCCGGAATTCTTTCTGTTTAACTTCGAAGGATTTCACGCCCTCAGAAGTGACATCTGATAGAGCTGGGGTACGAAAAAGGATGGTGCTGCTGGAAAAAGGTCGGAGTAAGGTCGCAGGTGTTAATGCCGCTGGGGCTTTCAAAAGGCGTCTGGAAAACATCGTGATATTGGAGTTGCAATGGTATAATATGGTGAAGAGGGTAGCTTAGATATAGCTTTGGATTGTGGATTGTTGTTGTCGCGATTGACTGGCTTCAATGAAGCTCAATCAAGTGACGGGAGAGCGTGGTTCAAGCTGATATAGACAATCTGTCGATCTGTGCTAGATAGATTGTCCTGTCTTGGGTGAGTTGATCCAGAACAAGAGGTGAATCATTCGGGAATTGATCTAGAGCTGATCTTGTACTTCACGGCGCAGGGACAGCATTGTTCTCTGAGGGGCAGTGATTGGCTAGAGGTGTGGGTCCCTTAATGTATGCAAAGCTTCACCCCGCACTTTCGCGAATCGAGTCCTCAGGCTACAAGTCAACTTAAGGCTGGCAGTCGACGCACAGCATTTGCCCAGAACAGTTGACGCAATTGCGATATTTCGTCAATTATTTTGGGTAAATATAATCTTTTTGACTCTGTACAAAGTTATACATGTAAGCTACTTACCCGCTGGAAAAATAACTTAAGTTTACCCAATAGCGAGGAGGTTTCTGCTAAATATTTTGTCCTCTGCGAGCCAGGTTCATTGGATTGGGAAGTGCTCGAATGCCTCACGTTGAAAGAGAGATCTTGGATTCAATTTGCTGTAGAATTTGATATCATGTTCCGTCCAATGACAGTGGGAAAAGATGAATCGAGCTTTAGTAATACATATACAGGTGGTGAGGCGGATGAGAAAATCGGGTTCATGAGCAACTGCTATTGCAAAGTCACGTGGTATGAATCATGTGACGTTGAGCTAGTCTTAATCGAGGTCGCTGTTTTTTGATGCGGCTCTTCGCCGTTCAGACCTCACCACCGCGAAGCTACAATCCACCCATCAATCCCTCCAAGCCCATCACCAAGCAACACTCAATTCCTCTACACAAAACACCGTCGAGATGTCATGGTTAGGAAAGAAGTTCCCAGCGCCTGTCGGTACGCAAACTCTTGCCCCCTCCGCCGGATTGTGTCGTGAAAGATTGTTGTCCAAATACTAACATTGTATTGCATATAGCTAAGCCATTGGCCCCTTTCTTCATTGCCGGTATGTGCGCAATCGATTGATAATTCGCTGGACGATGCGACGAGACCTTGGGATCGGAGAGGATGCGAATGCGCGTACGGGAGTGGTGGCTGATTTGAACTAGGTCTGATTGTCATGTACGGTGTCAACAGCGCCCAGACTGCCATGATGAACAGTGAGTAGCGAACCCCATGCTTCGGTTCACGACGGATATGTTGGACCAGTGCTGTTTCGGCAAAGTGATGGGACAAATGCTAAAATACCATGTCACAGGCGAGGAGTTCAGAAACGATCCCCGAAACCCAAATGCAAAGACCGTCAAGCCAGCCGACAAACACTAAGCGATCGAAGTTATCATGTGGGATGTGGGACTGTGGAGGAAGTATCGAGCTATGATGGCTGGAAGATGTGGTTAGGAAGGAGCATTGTATCATACGCATAACGCAGACGAAGCCAACTGTTGTCACAATTCTGAAACGATTCTTCAAGTGATCTGGAGCATTATAATGTCATGGTATTGGACTGCTGGAATTTCTCCATGAGACATTGATGGGGCTATTTGGGATCGCTTTGCCTGCGATACAGCCAGCTACGTGACACATTTCGAATTTCTCACAATCAGTGAGACATCATGAAAGGTCCGTTGTGAGTGGTTATAACGTAAACATGCGGTTGGAGTGAAATCCGACATCCATCGGTGATAAGCCGAAATTGTGAGAATCAGACTGGGGAAGAGCGGGGCCTACGACTACCGCTTGACTGTATCGATAGGTGTGGAACTGGCGCATACTAAAACGGCTAAGTGTACTACCATCTCAAAAAGCTTTTCTCGTTAACTCATAGGTTCCATCAGCGGTCTAGACGCCGGACCTAGAGCTAATTCGAATATGGCATCACAAGTCATGGGTTTCTCTTTTTTGCAAGTTGTGATATACCTACAGATGCTTATCAGCCGCCGACCTGGATCACAGGAGAAATGTATATAAGTGTATCACTCGTACCTGGATCACAAGGGAAACACATATAAGGGCCGGTCCAGAGCCTTGCCAGCTTTTAGATTCATCGACATCGACACAAACAGGAACGCAACACGCAACAAAACCAAGATTCAAACACCTTTTGCCTACAATAACAAAACAAACCATGTATGTCTGCCATTCCCTCATCGTATCCTTTGTACAATCCAACACTGGTCATTTCGTGCAGCTCTGATGCCAGTTAAACAGTTCCAATACCTCCACCACATCAACACCAATATCCCCAACAAAATGCCTTGTGTGAGCGGCGAGGGTTTTATCTATGGAGTGCTCTCTGGATTCTTATTCCTAGTCACCCTCTTCTTCGCTGCTGCCTTCATCATTGCTTGCGATTCTAAGGAGTGCCCAACAAATTGCCTAGAAGATTGTCCAGATTGTGCGCCGCTCAATATTTATATCGACTGGAATCAAAGGGGTGTATGGATCCACGGCGAAGACAAAGATGCGATCTTGGATTTCACCTTGGTGGATATCACTGATCCTAACGGTCCGGCTGAGATCCCATTCGAGTTCGCTATGGACGGTGGTTTGCAATAGAGGAGGAAAATGGGGGTTGGAAATGCGACGATCGGTGTCTAGGATTTGGTTTTCGCGGTTGGAATTTTAACTGGGATTGATATCTGGCTTGTGTCGCATGTAAAGCTAGATATCCACCGCCTTTGGAAAAGTTAGAAGGAACTCAACAAAATTTTATGGGGTCAAAACAGTTTGTGGTAATGTGTCAAATTCATGCATCAGATATCGTGTCTCTACTCCCGCTCCTTACCCTGTTCAGCATGAGGATTGTCACGAGACTTGATTTCTTGCGGATGTCGAGAAACTGTATGTTCTTTGTGGCATCTTCAATGATTATGGGTTGCTGGTTGCTCCACGCGGAATGCGTTAAAGAATCGAACTGTAACCATCAACATTCGCACATGATACCCCCAAATATTCTCATTCTCTACGAGGAAAACCTTTCTGACGTACAAACGTCCATTTCTAGAGTTAGTCAGGTGTTGCAAGTCGAACCTTGGGACGATACTGTTATTGAATCATTGCGGGCCTTCTTCCCGAGACCATCGCGTTAGGTTTATACCACCTGGATGAGATTCGTCCAACGGTTTGTGCCAAGTTTCTTTTAGTCCGAATAGTAAACCAAAGTTTTATCCCACGCCAACCATGTAGCCAATGGAGTTGCAGAGTTTAGTTCTTGGAATTCAGAACAATCAAGATCCACTGCCATTAATGTGTGCACATATAAGTAGCCATGTCTGAACATTGCTCCGCCGGTTTTTCTTTCTTGTGAGTCAGAAAATCACAAGCACAACGAATTCTAGACGATATACTACTTCAACTGAGTAGAAATCTGGACATCGTCTTTACGAGTAAGCCGTAGAACCCAAACCAAATGTAAGTTTATTGTGTTTTCAATAAGCATTTTACATAAGCTTGCGCCAGAAATGCGATATTCGTCACTGTAATCATTTCAAACCTGCAAGTTTCATAATACTGACGGAGAAGATATAGATTCATCGGAACGCACAAGACTCGCAGGAACTTCAGTACTTCTATAAAGACTTCTATAAGAATACCTTTAATTCACAGTCGTGGTCGTAGTCGAGAACCAGATCTCAACACCCGAAATGCAGTTCACCGTCGTTCAATCGGTTCTCGTCGCCTTTGCGGTTGCCGTGGCATACGTTGTCTTTGGCCTACCATTATTGTTTTGCCTCGCGTGGGTGACATGTAAGGTGAAGCCCCTACTAAAACGTGGTCTTCGACGTCTTCGCAAACAGCCCGACGAAGAAATGTCCATTCCGTTGCAAGAATTGCCGTCACGATCCTGCTTGTCGAAAGGGCAAGCCGCCGAAGAAAGTCATGAGACATGAGACGGAAAAGCCGGATCCGAGTTGCTCGTTTCCTTAGGATTTGTAGTTGTATGGGATGATTGAGGAGGAGATGTGATTTGGCATGAAGGGAGAGGCTGGGAACGGTTTTGATTCTTGGGATGGCTCCACGGAGTTCTTTTATCAGTATGACACGACGTGGTGGATTGGAGAAAGGAACGTCTGGAGATACCCGGAACCTTCGGCATTGTGGAAACAGATAGGACTTTTCATTATTACAAGCTCGAGCACACCTCTGGTAGACTGGAAATAATAATAACAGTTTTATTTAATAACTACTGAACATCTCTAACTGAAAACTCCGCCGACAAACCCAACGCAAAAAACCATGGATGCTCTATGACCACTTTTCTGATTAGCAAGACTTCATTCTTCTTTATGGGTGTGCAAGTTGACGAAGGTAAAAAATTGCGCTCAGTGCTCCAAAATCCTTCAGGTATCTCGCTATGAGCGTACCTGCCCTTAAACAACCCGGTGAGGCAATTCTCGAACCGACCCTGAGTGGGGACGGATGGGTTACAACTCATCATCGCGCGGACAATTGAAATTGAGAAAGTGGAATGTGACTAACCTCAGAATAGAAATTCGCGTGTATATATTTTGAACGTCAAAACAAAGTGTCTGGGTTTCATAATCGTTAGCGGAGCCGGACGATGGAAATGGGCGGAAGTGACTGGGAGGAGATTATCTTTTTCGGAATAATGAGTAGTAGTTGCAAATCGCAAAAGCTCGCATGTGTCCGGAGACATCGAAGGTAGTGGTTGAAAAGCAGGTTCGTCATAAAAGGTTGGAGGGCACAGATCGCAGGTAAGTGAATGAACAACACGTACTTGGAGCAGCAAAAGTCCACAACGAGAGTATGTAGGTTCCCCAGGATATTTTGACTGGAAGTCAAAATATTTAGTTCAATTCTGTAAGATCTATGAAATTAGCAGAGCCGAGAAGGTACAAAATTCTGAGACGATGGAAAGAAAAGATCGAGTGTCACAAGAACGATACGTAACATAATTTGTCATCTACCGCCGAAGCGGTATCATGTGTCGTAATCCAGTCAAAATGGAATCATCATCTGACGATAATGAGATGAAGATAAACAAGAAGTAAAACTTACACTTCAAATGCACGTCCTGTAAGATCGACATAAATTAGCAAATTTCTTGAGGTGCGACATTATATGTGAGGATGGGAAGGAGAGAGCGACGCCATAAGAGAAACAATACATGATCTTCATTTCATCTACTGCCTAAGCAGTGTCGTGTTCAAAAATAATCATTTGACTATAGTGAAGTGAAGGGGGAGGGGAGTCAAAACTTACACTTCAAAACTGTAGGCACAACATGATTAAAGACCGAATAGTCGATATCAACAATCCATCAAAAAAGAGAGTACTAAGGAGTGATAAGTAATATCGATTGAATAATTGTGGAAGATCCCACATATATGTGGAAATCAACCTGTTTTGAAAGAATCTATAGAAAAAATGTTGTGTTGGAAAAGAAGGTTTGTTGCACGTCGAGGCCAAAACTTTCAATTTATAGGCATAGCTGCCACGTGGGAGCTGTTTTGAAATGGTGTCATCGATGCCTAGAAGAGGGTGGAATGTTAGGGAATGGCCTCATTCACTGTTGTTGCTGGAAGTGGTTGTCGGGTGGTGAAGTTGAGGGGATTGATGACCAAGCGAGGGGGAAGTGAATGGGAAATCGGTTGCAGGTCGGTTCGAACAACATGATTTCCATGGAATAGAGCGTTTGGGTGAAGCGGGGGATTATGGTGAGATTGGGATAAGGAAAATGGAAATGAGTTGGATGTCAAGTGATGTATTGAGATCTCACAGTTGACCCTAAAAGGATCACGCTAGACGAGACCTTCACCAATGTGTTGCAAGACTGGGAGCAAATCACAAAGTATAATAATGATAGGAAACGATCTTTTCATTCCTTCAATTGGCAGATTGAGCCTAGGCAAACAAAACAATGCAGTGCACAGAGTCAAACCCATTCACGAAATATAGGCGATCAAATTAAAAATAATGAGCAGGTGATACAAGTAGCATTTGATAAACTATATACAGAATCCCTGTGCGTTTTCGAGACCAGAAGAAGGAATGCTACCAGTCATCACTTCATCATTTGAACACACCCGAAACGAGCGACCGCCTCTTTTTGGTTCTTGCCAGCATTCTAAAGCGACAGAATATATACAATCCTCCACGCGAACTTGTTATGAAAGTTGAATGATGAATTAAGTTCCAGCAGGTTGCTTGAACGTGCTTCCAATCGGACCAAACTTGATATTCGAGTAAATAACACTAGCGCCCGAAGCAGCACTCTCGACATCAGCGGGAACACCACTATTAATATCGCAGGTACCTCGCTCACTACCTGGAGTCGTGGCGGTGGTTGGGTAAGTCGAATCAAGCCAAAGCATATTGGCATAATGATCATCCCAAATACTCATGACGAGAGTCATTCCAGTGTTCAACGCCGAAGACATAGATGGGAATCCACCTTGAGCCTTGAAAGAGTAGTTGTCGCCAAACGCAGCCTTCTGAGCATCACAGAATGCTGGTGTAACGGAGTTGCCAGTGACGCCATCGATTTTAGATTGCGAGTTAGGAATGACAACTCCATTTTGGACGTAGAAGCGCTTGATTTCAGTAAGAGGACTACCGATGAATTGCGTGACGACGGTAAATTTCTTCGAGGTGTCGACGGTGAGACCTTTGCCGTAGAAGGTCTTGTCGCCCATTCTGTAGGAGTTGAAATCGCATCCGTCGGGATCGCAGATACCTGCATATCTGGTCTCGGAATAGGTTCCACCGCAATCGTCTCCGGAACATGCGGTCTGCGCAACAGTTTTGCAGGAGTGTGGTGTGTATGCAGTTGAGATGGAGTTGGCTTCCCAGATGTCCATCTCCGCGCAGCACGATCCCTTCCCACCGACGCCAGCATTGGCATCATTGCTCGAAGCTTTCCAGCCATCGACGTTCGCCTGTAGAGATTAGCATGGTCGGTTTCAGGGTGCGTTATATGAGACGCCTACCTCTCCGTTGATGAACTTGAGATCACGTGGGCATTGAGCATCGCAGTATCCCGTACCATATTTAGCACCGGCCTTGTTGTTCGGGTACTTCTTCATTCCACCATCGGCGTCCATAGAAACGAAGTAGAGCGCGCCGTTGAGACCGCATGGAAGATTGGAAACATCGACGTCGAATGTGAATTCGCTGTTCAACAACTTGAATTGTGCATACGAGGTGTCGGTATCCATAAGATACAAACGGGATCCAATGTTGGTAGCGTATGTTCCCTTTGTAACCAACGCAAGTTTCAACGAATTTCCGCTTGCTTCAGCTCCATATGTCGCCTTGTAATCAGCACCCTCGAGAGCACAATTTTGGGCGCACTTCTTGTTGTCTGGGCATAGCGTTGAGTCCCAAGTATTTCCGGTGTAGCAATTAGTATAGCTATTTGCTGTTTTGTCATGCAGCCATCTCCAATTAGAATCGATCACAACTTTGCCATTCTGGGTTGTGCATGAAGTTCCACCAGTGCCAGTACATTTTTGCCAAGTCATAGATGGATGGGTTTCCTTTTGTTGTGTGCCAACCTGCTGACCCTGAACCACGGCCGCAGCCAGGAAAGTTGCGAGGGCGAGATTGGAGAACATATTGAAGAAAAGATCTGTTTGATGAGACTAGTCTACAGTGAGGAAGTTAGTAAAAGATGCAAGAGCGATACGGGGCTTCGTTTCTTATATAGCTAGAATGCAGTTTCTGTGCCAGAGACATTTTGCCATCAAAAGCAACATTTAGGACTATACGGAACGTCGGGAACGAAACCCTTACAACCGTCGTGAATTTTTTGAGTGCATTTAGGGGCAGGATGTCTCCTCCATGAAGTTTCATGATCGTCATTCGTTGAAGCAGCTATGAGCGTTGAGCTCATTTGCGGAGAGCTATGTGCCGACAGGCTTGGTACAAGATCTTGAGATCTTTCTTCCGTATTGCCTGTATATAAATGAATCTAAGAAAATCTATCCAGTCATTAGATTCCGGAGAAATTCAACCTCGATCGTCTGAAAGGGTGTTGTACTAACAGGGGTGACACAGGATTGCCCTGAGCTAATGACCTCTTGAGTAAACCAGCGACGACAATCTAGGGCAGACGTAACGGAGTGACAACCTTTCATTAGGGGTCATTCCCGGACTCGACCACGAGGCATACAGGTTACCAATCCCAGATATTGTAGGGAGCCAGTACCTGCTGTTCCCCGCATTCTGAGTTCCCAGGCTATGGCTTGTGACGTATCATTGTGGCTTGACTATGTAAGAAGGATTGCCACATCGTAAATGCATTGACGGTACTCTGAGCTCCGTTTCCTTAGGCAGATGAATCGAAGATGGAATTGTCATCCACAAAATTCGAGTCCTTCGATTCCTAGTGGAAGAATCATGGCGGGCGCACTTGATTGACAACTTACAAGTCCATAACCGTGGGTCTTTTGCAAGAGCGGATGCAGCAGAGAAGGTAGCGAAAAAAGGAATCCGATTATGAGGGAACATAAATTCGGCTGTGAAAGCATTATCGGCCTACTTAGACTTCTTGGATGATGGTTCGGCTTCGACAGCCGTCGCTTAGAGGTACCGTTGACTTCAAACGCAGCGATTCAAGATGCTATAGACTAGCAATTCTTCATCGCCCAAAAGCAATCGTAGACGACAGGCTATGCAAGGTGTCATAGCAACAGATTACGCTACAACAACGTCTGATCACCGCTTGATTCCAAAGAAAAAGCGGCTGCGGCCGAGTACACATCATCACCTGACATCAAAGAAAGTTTAGCAAGAGCCAAAATGACACACCAAAAAAAGTGCATCCCTCAAAAAGTGTTGCAAGATTTCAATCCGTGTTGGGCTTCGTTGCCAAGGCTCTTCATACTCCTCAAAGATCGACAGCCACAAACGATGAAGACGTAGGAGATTTTGAGCAAACCAGCCAGTAACAAACCGGGCTCTCTTCCGATTCCATGGCATTCTAAGGAGGTAGTTCAAGAGCAACTACCAGCGGTAGGGCCTTGATTGTAGAGCCTTGTCGAAGCTGACCGTAACGTAGGTATCCTACTTACAACGGAGCATATTACAGCTTCATCGGCAGATAGGGGTAATGGCTGCGCCCAGTGAGAAACTACTCCAGGAGGTACATGATATCATGTAAAGAAGATTGATATGCCCACTTGTCGTTGTAGACAACGGTGGTAGCACAACCCCGAAGCGAGAAGCAAAAATGCGGGGAACCTTGGCTGTCGTCCAACTCACCACAACGGCAGATCATCTACCATTTATCCTTAAATTTCCAAGCAAATCAAAGTGGTACCGGGGTGTCGAAATGAAGCCATGTTTGTGGCATGTGTCCACCATCTGCGTGCATTATGCGGGGAAAATAAAGTGTTTCCAGAAGCAGACCATTGGCAGCAACGTGGGATACATTGTTCCAGCGAAAGGCCTTTCTAGTAATGCCCGATACAGAAGTACTCAATTGTATCGGTAATGAGTGGTAGCACAAGATTAATTCGCGTGACTTGTCTCTTGACTGCGGTGTTGAAAGCTTAACCAGATGTCACCTCGGGTGGATTTGATGGAGCTTGGGTCGTACTGAGCTGATGGAAGGTCTTGAATGCCGATAGACTTTCCGCACAGAATGCTTTAGAAGGCATGTCGTGTAGGAAGAGCAGCTGCTTCATTGCCGCTTCAGTGTCTTATGACCTAACTTCGTACAGTACAGTTCCTGAAACGTACTCGGTGCCGGATTCTCAACCTGTAGAATAATTAAGCACTCCGACCAGGAAGAGCTAAAGAATTTACCACATGCAGTGTTTGTAAGGAAGTTGGTCGCTGTCACAGTAAAGCCACGCTGGGCTGGAATTTGAAAACAATGTATTGATATGGCTTCGCAAATGCCCACCATTCTACATGCGAGGTGATAACGCTTATTCTATAGTATCATATCCCCAATGGGTACAAAGGACGTTCTAAACGAGCAGCCATCCTTCAAATAAACAAACGTTTGCAGGCAAATCTGATAGGTTGCCAGCGACCCAAATACTTTTTATCCCCATATTTCAAAACATCAAGGTGCGGTAAGATTGCCTTTTACACCACCTTTCGCGCCAACTTCTCTCGCAGTGATAGTGACGGCGAGGTCTTGAGCAACATTAACCATCACTTCGATCTTACTGCCCTTCTTGGTTCCTTTAACCGCGGCCTCAGCAAGGACACTACCGGTTTTCCAAACCTTCTCCCGCTGTTCTTCTGGCTCATCATCACTATCTTCGTCACTGTCATCGCTATCGTCCTTGGTGCCGTTCTCTTTCGCTTTTGGTTCTGGTTTAGTGACCTTGATGTGGCTTCCTCCCTCAACGATTTTGATCAAAACATCACCACCCTCCTTAGGTGCGGCAACATGAACTGTTCTTCTAGCTGGTACGGCAGTTTCCGCAGTGATGATAGGTGAGAAAACTCCCTTTGCCCCATCGCCAGATATACTTAGAACACCAATTGCTTTTGAAAGGTGCTTTACAGTGGTGACCGCTGGGTGCGTTGACTGCTCAATGTCCTCAGACTCAAACTCTTGAATTAAAGATGCTTGCAGAGCAGCACCGCGAGCCTGAAGCTCCGATGGGTTGACGGCAGTCGCTGTGGTTGACGGAGCCAAAACCGTTGTGCTATCCGGAAAAATGGCTTGGAAGTTGGATGCGATCTTTGGGGTATGCGACGTTCCTCCGGATAAGATAACTTCGTCAATGTCCAATACATCCAAACCTGCCTTCTTAACCACACCTTCAACTAGACGGTTGAAGCCATCGAAAACCTTGCGCGCAATAGTTTCATATCGGAGACGGTTGATGGTCGAAGAGAAATCAATACCTTCTGCCAAACTCTCCACGCTGAAATTTGCGTTGGTTCCAATACTGAGAGCTCTCTTGGTGGCCTCTGCTTCCAGCTTTAATTTTGCCAAACTTCGAGCATTTTCTCGTGGGTCAATCGAGTTCCACTTGATGAATTCCTTCGAGAAATGGTCTTGGAGAACCTTGTCAAGATGTACACCAGCGAATTCGTAATCGTGTGCGGTCGCCAAGATTGTATACATCCCCCCTCTGGACGCAATAACAGCAACATCGGATCGTGTTCCTCCAAGGTCGACCACAACCACATTCTTGTCAGAGACCTTGCTCTCGGGTCTGGCGTCATATGCCAAAAGTGCAGCTATAGGCTCGTGGATGAGTTGAAGGACCTCAATACCGGCATCGGCTGCAGCTTTGATGAGCGCATCTTTCTGTTTTTCGCTGAAGTTTGTGGGGATTGTGATGACCGCCGAAGTGACCTCCTTGCCGCTGAAATCAGACGCAGATTGCTTCAGTCGTCGAAAATGGCGAGTAGCAACTTCAGAGACTGTGACCGTCGATTTTTCGTCCCCTTCCTTGTCCTGGATCGTGAAAGCGATGGTACCCTCGTGTTCCTGGGGGTGGGCAGATGCGTGGCAGTGGGTTGGATCTATTGATTTGAATCTGTCACGAAGCAGTCAGCAAGTACCCAATAGACAAGATAGGTGTAGCTAAACATACTCTTGACCTAAGAAATCTCTGAAATAGGCGACTGTGTTGCCGCTGTTTCTAATAAGCTGTTGCTTGGCCTGCTGGCCATTATATTCCTCCCCATCAACGTATGATAAAATCGAAGGGATCTGGCGATCTAGTCATGGTCAGCTTTCAATATCATTATACACGAATTGCGATATGCACATTAGCATACATACCTCCGTCTTCATTAGCAATAACCTCGGCCTTGTCGTCGCCGGAGGTAATCGCAATGCTGCTATTTGAGTTTCCAAACGAAATACCAATGGCGTGTCTCCCTGCTGGAGCACTAGCTGACCCTTCCGCAGACATCTTAGCCAGTAACTTATACAATGATTTGCAGCTTCTTGTAGTATTGAGAAAGTTGCTGCAGTATGTTGAGCGGGTGTGTCTTGGGATGGTTTTCTACGGCCGACACAACTTTTTTGCGGCTTCGAGCCAAAACTTTACTAGCGCGAAATTCCCCTGGCCATGCCCCGCCAACTTTTCGCAAGGCTGAAGAGCGCCAAATAAACCCAGAATCAGCACACTTTGAATTCTTACGAATCGAGCGTCTGAAAATGGCAATGGCTGCAGGGCCTTTTGTTCTTCCTGGGCAGATATTAGACTCCAAAGATCTGCCATCGCATCCTACGCAGCCTCTCAAACTCGGTCCTGGATTACGACATATACCTCCGAGCACCATTACTACCATTGTCGCTGGACAATTATACACGGACAAGAGAAAAAATGCAGTATGGGTGGAATCTAATGGTGGCCGTGTAAGATATACGTAAATCTTCAATCGCCTGATCATCTCTGACTTCATATGGCAGTACACTCCTACCATTGGTGACCTCGTCATAGCGACCATCCAAAAAAGTTCCGCCGACGTCTACTATGCCAGTATCAGCGATTATACTCCGAATGCCACACTTCCGCAACTATCATTCGAGGGTGCGACGAAGAAAACTAGGCCTCAATTAGCATTCGGTGCTCTTGTCTATGCGCGTGTCACCCTTGCCAACAAACACATGGACCCAGAGTTGGAATGCGTCTCTTCATCAACAGGAAAGTCGGAAGGACTAGGGCCATTGAGTGAGGGGATGCTCTTCGATATATCATTAGCCATGTCTAGAAGGCTCATGCTACCAAAACCGGCCGACCAGGGAGCTTTGGTACTCTTGGAGGAGCTTGGGAGCCAAGGCATATCATTCGAGACAGCAGTGGGGCGAAATGGTAGAGTGTGGGTTAAAAGCAACAGTGTCAAGGCGACGTTAGCGATTGGCAGAGCGGTTCAAGAGACGGACGAGAAGGTACTCAGTGTCGAAGGTCAGAGAAAGCTAGCAAAGAAGGTTGCGCGAGATACATAACCTGCGGAAATGTAGCGGCTTTCTCCAATAGATGTGAGTCTCCAGCATCGTACTTGTCAAGCCGGAAGGATTGGGGGCCACGGCGACTCGACACACATGCCATCTTCCTGCGGTCGCCAATGCACGGCGTACTAGTTGGGGTATCTCGGGATTCTTGAAGTGATGTTTACCATACCATCAGCCCTACGATGAAACGAGCTGTGGCTAAGCCCATGCAAAAGATCTAAGGTCCAAAGTCTTGCGTAGGAGTCGATGCGGAACCGTAGAAGGGAGACTTCCATCATCCCGAAACGATGATTCCAAGTCTGGCGTTCTGCGGCTGAGGATCCTCATCCACATGCTGACAGATCATGCAATCGTCGTGTCGCAAAGCTTGGCGAATAACCCGAAGCTGATTCGCTCGACGAGTTAGAAGATACAAAATTCATGTGAAAGAAGTTTACAACCTACTGCACCCATCGTTTATGTAATGTCTCAGCAATTTTGATTGCGCCGTTGAAAACTTCCTAGCACATCCCATTCGTTGTACAAGTGCCTTGCCAATCTACCAACCACTAGGACAATTCGAAGCTGAAGCATTTTCCAAATCACTGAACATTTGTGATGACACTGCAGGCTCTAAGAATCCGAATTATGCTAGGCTGTACACTTGCTTGGGGTCCACGGATTTGGATTCTTCTGATGCATTGGTTATTCCCATTCAAAATGATTGCTATAAATCAAATGCATTCGCGCTCTGTTTTTTGCTGTCAATCATCGATATCATTCTTATCATCAATACAACATCCATTCAACTTTCCATCCAGCCTCAAGTCTTTGCATCGCCAGTACACACGAGTAGGCACCAAGAGTCCAATATGTCTGGTCTTGTCGCTACTCTCAAAAAGATCTTCCAAAGGAAGAAGCCAATCCCATTGGCATGTTCTATGAGTCTTGAAAATGACGAAGGGCATGTACATACTGGGGCGTGTTTTGTGGATATTCAACCACTTACGACTGTTGAGTGAGTCGGATTAAATTCCATTTAGGATGATCCGCTTTTCTAACCAGCTGCGGCTATTAGACTATTTCAATCCCAGGGTTGCCAATCTTGCCCTCCAGCAATTCCAGCGATCCATGAAAGCATTAAGAATGATCCTAATCTTCTCCTCCTTACCTACAACGTAACCTACTTTGACCACATGGGTTGGACTGACACCTTCGGCAAGCGTCAATGGGATCAACGCCAACGCGCCTACGTCCAGAAATGGGGACGAAACAACATCTTCACCCCGCAGGTCATTGCAGACGGTATCGCAGATGGCACAGGCGCCGGACAGAATGAAGTTAACAATATCGTATCTGCCGCTCGCGGAGTTCGCAGCTCCATGCCATGGCGCATCATCGTTGACACCAATGACACCGAGTTACGCATCGACTCTGATCTTCCCCACGCGGATCCTCATGATATCTTACTTATCATGTATGATCCCAAGCCAGAGACAGTGAAGATCAAGAAAGCGGTCAATAAGGGGAAGAAAATCGAACATCGGAATGTTGTAACGGGCATTTCGAAGATTGGGGAGTGGGTTGGTGGGAATCTCACGATGCCGCTTCCTGATGCTGCGATGAGAGGTGGTCATGGGAATCTTGAGATTGTTGCTGTTGTGCAAGCTGGGAATGGCGGGCCGATTCTAGCTTCTCAGAAGTTGTGAGGAAGGAAGGGGATTCACTGATTAGAGATTCTGTTGTTTTGCCTTGTTGGTTCAATTCTATACATCACTTTTCTCGGTTACTCATTACTTTTGTTTCTCATATATATAAGATTTCACATCATTTTCTGTTCCAACTAATCTGGCTTCGACTGGAGCATTCAGGCCAGACAGGCGCCTATTCTTTGGCGAAACTGTAAATAAAACTGTTGAAGTTAGATTAAAAATTCTTATGGCGCATACGACAACTTTTCCTATTTTGTCGACTGCATCTCACATAACCGAGCCGTCGGCAAGATTGCAACTTCGTTTGTACAATCGAGTGTTGGTCGAGTTTAGAATGGGCAGTATTCGTAAGCGGTTCAATTCTTTGTTCTAAAAGGGACTTTTCACTTCTCTTCTCTTATCCTCAAAGGTTATGAGAAATTTTACTTTTCGACAAACTTCAAGGTCTTCGATATCAAGCCTGTCATGGTCTAATCTCCCTGTTCGCTAACAAAACAAGTGATTAACTTAGCCGGATGGCACGCGTAATGATTTACAATCTATTCTGGGATCAATTCTAGTTCACTATAGTATCGCAAGACTGGATGGACAGTCCAATTGTATCTATCCCAGAAAAGGAATTTCTAACACCCCTTCCCCTTATAAGGCATATTGATATTTTGCAATCAAGGTGATGTCTTATATTCACAATATCTTCATTATCCCGTTCAAAGGTATTATTTCAAACTTGTAACGCGTCGGTGATTCATAAATGAGCGCGCTAAGAAGATATGGTGCCAGGGGTAAAGCTATAGTTGCTTCTAAATGGGGTTTCTAATTTTTTAGTGTTCGTTATATCACTCGGGTTGATGGTCCGATGCTTCTCGTCTCGAGAGTCGAGAAACTGATTTTATTGGCTGGTTCTTGACTCTTCTAACGTATGTCTATTCTCGGTCTGTGTCGTTTAGCAATCTACGATAAGAACTAAGCTTTGCCTATATCGTCATTATATTGACCGATTCCTATCTTGTCCATCGTTCTTTTCTTCGGATATTAAATTTAATAACCTTGTTGTTTAAGGCATCGTTCAGATATCTTAAGAGCAGGCTGGTATAATTTAATCTGTTTCTTCTTCAAATCCATATTGTATACTCCTTTTCACTCGTTTCATCCAGAAGGACAACTTCAAGTGTTCGATCATTTTATTTTAACGCTACTAGTTGACTATGAAGCTTTTTTGTTGCTCATGTTGGCAAGTACTCGGGGTTTTGTCGCTGGTCTAATATATCATGTTTCGCGGGACCTTTCTGACACTTCATTGAGCAACGAGCGGAACGATCTACCTGTCAAGCAGAACGCAAGACAATTATTTTCACTGCCACTTAAGGCTCAGAACACGACTAACGCCAGTACCATGGCCCCTAACCCTGGGGATGTGAAAATGTCACCTCTTGCTATATCTTTGCAAGGTGTCGATCAAAGACGACACTCCCCTAGCGAAACCTACACGTCTGTTTTCGCAATTTTCAGAGTGCCCAAATTTGACTTTAATTTAACCTCCAGCACACCAAATGGTTCTTACCTTCAATTTATCTGTGTGGGTATAGATAACAGTCCTGCGCTCATGCAATGCGGTATTTTAAACGGCATTAGACGAAGTGAAGGCCAGGATATCATTGAGAGAACGGCCTGGTATGAGTGGCTTCCGCAACCGTTAGTTCGGATTGATCACCGTCTGTTTGATTTCAAAGCTGGTATGTGAAAGCCGACAATATCTCAGCATTTGTGACCCTTCGTCCTCTTGAAAAAGATAAAGTTACATGTTTTCATACCTCCACTAACGATTATAGGACACACGATAATGGCATTCGTCAATATGGCAAACCCAACTACCACAACCTGTTACCTTAAGAACATCAATACCAACCAGACCTATACAAAGACTTATCAACCTGAAAACTCTACTCATGCACTGCAAGGGTATCAAGCCGAATGGATTGTGGAACAACAAATTACACCGGGGTTTCCAACACCTCACTACGAAAATGTTACATTCTGGAACACAAGAGCAGGTGTTAATTATGGAGGATTGCAATACACGCTCGATGGTGGCAACCCTTCGGAGCTTCAAACCCCGCCAGCTGGGGTGGAAATTGAGAATTCAACCACATTTCACGTTTATTGGATGGAGAATAAGAATGGTTGACACTTGGAACAACAGACTCAATTTTTTTAAACGGCCGAAAAGAATCCTCCTGATATTAGCTAGATAAATAAACTTACTTTTATTGCTTTCTTCAAATGGCATATCTTAGGAGTTTAGCCAGTCAATGCCACCCCCTACCTACTTTCGCTAAAACGTACTTTTGCTGTCATTGCACCTGCCCACAAATCAGGCTATAGACGCCCCTCGACTGGATTTCGCCTCTAGTAGAGTGTTGAATTGTTAGTGGAAACTGTTATAGTTCCAGGGTCACTGATTTGTACAACGGTTATCAGCTATCCATTGTCGGCTATCTTTACGCAGAAACTCACTACTTATACCAAGCTTGACTTGCCTTCTAGAAGCCATTTTTGCGCGAAATACGAGCTGACCCTAATTCGGAATTCTAACTATCCTACTTTCCTCATAGGGTTTATAACACGTATAGCTCACCATGCTTTGACTCGCTAATATTGTCCGAGAAGCGTGGTTTCAAGTGTGGTCTTACTTAATCAGTTGAACACAGAAATCTTGATTAATCTATGAAATCTCGCTTCAACCCCAACACAAAACATCTGTCGTAAAACTTTACGTCTTCCCTTTATTCTTCCCTACAAAAGTATCACACATTTATTATCAAGCCCTTGTTATTTATCAAGATGAATCTAATTTTTGACATAAAGCTATCTCTTACAATCACATTATTGACTAGCATCATCATCGCTAGTCAACTACATCCCTCAGAAAAATCTCCTCGCAATCTACACATCGGGGGACCTAGTGTTCTATCAATCGTACAGACTAAGCCACATTTTCCCCGACTAAAGCGCTACTTACCACTCGTGCCTGATGAGACTACTACTTATCTTGCAAACAAAAAGGTAGACGCACTACAATTAATAACATCCTCTTTCGCCGCTGCACAAGAGTATCCCCTATCGAGTCCATCGGTGATGCGAAATCTTACATCAGTCTCCGCAATTTTCAGTGTATCTGAAATTCATTACAATTTCTCATCCCGGACACCGGACGGTGTATTTGTACAGGATATCTCGGTTTCTATTGACAAAGGACTCTTATCTTGGCGATGTGGAATTAATTATCGCCTCCAACGAGTCGAAGGGAAAACCCAAACTGGGTTAGGTGCGGTTTCTGCAGGAGATTTCGAAGGTGGCAAGTTTGTTAGTAGAGAAGACTTTGCTGTTAATGCTGGTAAGTTAAATTCGAGAGAATTTCACATACATACTTCAGCTTTTTCAAGTCTTGTTCTTTATTCGCTTAAGCAAGCTCTCTAACGACGACCTACAGGCCAAACTGTCATGGCCTCTATCAATAGCCAGCAGTCGTCCAATCAAACTGTAACAAATTGCTACCTCAAAAACATGGATTCTAATCAACAATACAACTCGACTTCCAGACTTACTGAATCTTCTGAGTCTTATCAATCTCCAATTCTATGGGATCATATCCACTGGGGAGTGATACAACAAGCTACGCCAGGCCTCCCAACACCAACTTTCCAAAACATATCCTTTTGGGACCTGAAATCAGGTACCGATAATGGAATGATGACTTCACCACGTAATCGAACAGACATAGTCTCTACATTTAAAGAGAGACCTCAAATTGGCTTGGTTGATGACAATGCGACTGCATTCCATGTCTATTGGCAAGAGAACACATTCACTACGGGAATTAAGACGACCAATACAACTTAATTTCGCCAGCTAGCATTTTGCAAAAGTGGATATTGCAGCAAAGTTGGACAGGGGAAACATTTTGACCTGATGTAAAGGTCATAATACTATACTTCATATAATTTAAATGCGTAATAATATCAAAATGATTATCGTAGCAAAGAACCTCAGACCTAATTTTGCATAATTACGTTGGTTTTCCTATCTAAATAATCTGTTGCACATCTATAACTAGACCGTGGAAACGAACTGACAGTCATCGGATTTATGTTAACTTATAGAATTCAGAAAAAGAAATGGTGGGTTGATAAGGTCATGACTATTTTTACTCTCCATTTCGGGAGTAGACTGTAAACGGTAAAGCGTGCCTTAAAGGAGGTTATTAATTAGGGAACACACAACAGTTGCCAGCCATTGCGCCTTTTATTGTGTATTGCGAAAAGCTACTTTTGGTCTTAGCGGCACCAACTATTGAGCTATATCTATTCCCTAGCTTAGTTTAGGACTCTTTGTCGGGAATTCCTATCGGTGCATTTTTTGGGCTATCTGTCATTGTGTAATAATTCTGTAACTATATTCAAGTCACAATTACGGCTTGAAAATTATTGTTAAATTTAAGTCGTCGCATAATTAGCGAAGTTAGTATTTCAACATGTTAAGACTATTTAGGAAAATCAAGGAATCTACTCTCTTATAAGACTCAAATATCTCAATTCGCAACTACTTAGCTCGCCAGTGCTGTCCGAGAAGAGATATAGGATCTACAGTTTTACTTAATAGGTTAAGTATGAAAATGTCGTCAAAATACCTTAGTATACAAAAGGAACCTCGAAACATTTTGAAGTGAAAATATGTGCGTTCCTTTTTCTGATACACTGGCATTATAAAATAATAATCTTGAGTCTTTGTTAATGAATAAGAGGAAGCTAATTGAAAAAATGAAGCTCTCTTGCGTAATCCTACTATTGACTAGCATTTCCGCTATCGCTAGTCCACTACATACCTCACAGGAATCCCCTCACACTCCGCCGATCAAGGTACGCGACACTTTGTCTACCACAGAAACACAGCCAGAGAGCTTCCCGAAAATTCCTCCTGCTACTATATCCTCTCTCTTTAAGAAAGGCACGAATGGCATTCACCCTAAAAGGAATCAAAGTGAAGGAGACCCAAACGAAATAGACCTGTATACTTTTGCGGCCTTGGAACACAGTACATCGCCTTCATATCAAGATACTACATCGATTTATGCCACTTTCAATGTACCAGATATCAACTATCATTTATCTTCTAGCACACAAGATGGCTCTTATTCTCAGTACATCATAGTTGAACTGGACGGCTCAGATTATGTTCATCAATGTGGAATTTTACAGCGGGTTCAACGGGCCAGCGGCAAAAACATTTTTTTTGTAACTGGAGTCCACGCGTGGTGGAATACCACTGTTCTTTCCGAAAAGCTTCGCGAACCACCTCCTCGCGAATCGTTTGACTTCAAAGCTGGTAAGTCTACGTTGATTTGCGTCTAAAATGTTAAAAGACTTCATCTGGCTGCTTTCTTCCACGCATATTCATCTCTTCTAACTATTAAATATAGGCGAAACAATCATGGCCTACGTTGTCACCCAAAAGTTGCTTAAGCAAACTCTAGCAACTTGCTACCTCAAAAACGTCAATACCAATCAGCAGGTGAACTGGACTATCAGCGCTCCTGGCTCCTATTCCGTACCACAGTGGAAAGCTGCTAGATGGGGGGTAGCACAAGAAGCGTCTAAGGGGTTTCCAACACCTTATTTCCAAAATATAACATTTAAAGACCTAAGGGTTTCCAACGACTACGGAGTGCTGACCACCCCAGGGGAAGTGACTGGTGTTTACAATTGGTTGGAAGAAGACACCACTGCGATGGAGGTCATTGATGGGGCCGCATATCGTGTGTATTGGACAGAGAATCCCAGAGTCAAAACAATCTACTAAACTTGATTTTGGAAATTTGGGGACGTAACTTTGTTACAGCATTATATCTTTTTAATTGGCCAACAGGATGCTACTTTTATTTCTCTACCTAGTCTAATTTGCGTTGATGCCGTCCAAAATAATTAGGCATGATTCAATATGCATATGTGAGAGTTTCGTGTTGGCTGTCTTCGGAAATTTATGACAAAGAAATCAAAAGCCGAGGTTGCAACCGTTTTTGTATTTGCTTTCGGGGATACGCTGCTTGCAACAAATCGCGGCTTTGTTCGACTTCATGTGGGAGGGAGGTGCTTGTTTTCAAAAATACTGTGCGAGGAAAATCTGATAAAAAAAGACTTTAAGCTTTTCATCTTTAATGGACTAAGAACACTGTTGAATGCTTTTAGTACAGAAAACAGAATGTTTGTTCCTAAGATATTGTTCTGCCTGTTTATCAAGTGCTCCATTAACATTAAGCCACAAATTGTAAAACTCGAAACTTGCTTACAACAAGCAAATATATCGTACGCAACTCAACAATCACCAATCTGGTCCAATCTCACCGCCCCATACAATCTCCGTCTTTCATACACTCCGGCGCTGGTTGTACTTCCTACAACCGATCAGCAAGTAGGACAAAGTATATCATGCTCGGCAAAAGAAAGTTTTAAAGTTCAACCCAAAGGTGGTGGGCATTCTTATACGAGCTTTTCATTGGGTGGCCAAGACGGAATTGCCGTGGTTTCCATGGAGAACTTCAATGAAATCGAGGTGGATCAGAGTAAGTCGCTTCGTTGGCAAAATTTCTAGGGCCACTTTGGACTAAAACTCTCCCACAGCGACATTCATAGCAAAGATTGGTGCAGGTCAAAGACTTGGGAACGTAGCTCTCGGAATCCATGAACAAGGCAAAAGAGGGTTACCTCACGGTACTTGTCCTGGGGTTGGGATTGGTGGCCATGCTACACATGGAGGCTACGGTTACGATTCAAGACTGTGGGGCTTAGCACTTGATACCATTTTTGGTCTTGATGTGGTTTTCGCCAACGGATCTATCATATACGCCAACGAAACACAAAATCCAGATGTTTATTTTGCTATGAGAGGAGCTGGAGACAGTTTCGGCATCGTCACGAATTTCTACATGCAAACCAACGAAGCTCCAGAGACAGTCACCTACTTCACCGCCAATCTGAACGAAACGCTCAAAAGTATTGATCAACTCACTTCCGCGTTCCTTCGCACTCAAGATTTCGTCATCAACTCGCCACTCCTGACCAAAAACATTTCGTTTGGATTCTACACAGATAACAGTGGTGCGCTCAGCATTACCGGAATGTGTATGTTTTGCAACACCACTTTCTTCAAAGAAACAGTCTTCCCAGCTTTGACCGAGGGGGTCACACCGTTTCCCGGATCAATCAACATTACAGATCTCTCATGGCTCGACACCTTACAAGTTCTGGCAGGTGCCGATCCATTGGCTGAACCCTTGGACGGTTACAACATTCACGACACCTTTTACGCAAAATCGGTGGTCACAAAAGAAGCCGAGCCTCTCACAGAAGAAGCAGTACGAAATTTTTGGGAATACATTATTTCCAAGACAAACATCAACACTCCACCCTCTTTCTCAATAATCAACTTGTATGGAGCTCAAGACTCGCAAATTAACGTACCGTCTCCATCAGCATCAGCATATTCCGATCGAGAATCACTTTGGGTCTTCCAAAATTACGGTTATACCGCTAATCACGCTCTTCCGTGGGATTCCCGCATCATCCCTCTCATTGACGGATTAAATGCCGCCATTGGAAATTCTCAGCCCACCGGGAACTTTTCTGCATATTCAAAGTATATTGATCCGGAGTTGACCGCAACACAGGCTGCAGAGCAGTATTTTGGACCGAAGACTCATGATAAGTTATTGAGATTGAAGACGGAATTGGATCCGGGTTTCGTGTTTTGGAATCCGCAAGCGGTGAGAAATTCAGGATTGTTGAGCTTGCCTCCGGATGAGCTTGAGGATTATCAGGCCAACTATGAGTAAACCCTGTTCCTTTCTCCTAGCTGTGGAAAGTAGGAGAATGATTTTAAAAATGTTATAGTGTTTCAGGGTGTTCGAAAAGATAGTAGTCCAATCGCGATGTTTGTTCAAGATAATTGATTAAAACTCATGATTTTCGTCTATCATTTCCTGCAAATAGGTGTTTCTCAAATTATCTGTGCCGAACATATGTTAAGACTACCCGCGCACTCCAAATCAACTCCATCATAACTCAGTAGAATGTTTAGCAGGTCTAACAACCTATCTTGTCGTCCGTCAGGTGTTTCAACGCAAAGAAATCGTCGAACCTTGAAGAATAAGCGACATGTCATCAATAAATGCTTTCATTCTGAGCCAAAATTGTATTGCTAAGAACGCAGAACCCCATTCTATCACATAGAAAAGCCTTGAGCCCCGTATATCACAAACTTTTGCTTTCAACAATATCTCACTAAGCTACTTTACCCTCCACAACGGCTCTAATACCCTTCGAATCCAACTTCGGAAATGCAACATGAAACTCATGCTTAAATTTGACATCGCTAACGTCTGTCTCGTAAAGCTTCATATCATATCTCGCTATAGCCGCAATAGCAAGAAACATTTCAGCATGTGCTAAGTTCATACCCACACAGCTTCTTGAGCCTTTGTTGAATGCCATTTGGTATTTTCGTATTTCTGTTCCTTCTTTACCCAACCACCTTTCAGGCTTGAACGCCCAGGGCTCTGGGAAGATAAATTCATTGGTATGCACAGAGAGTGTCGTCTCACTGACGGGCGTGCCAGGTGGAATGGCGTACTGTTTGTATTGAAGTGTTTCGTGCGGAGCGATTCGAGAGGTTCGTCCGGCCACACCAAAAGAGAGTCGGTTGCCTTCCGCGATGCAGCCACTGAGGTATGGTAGTTGTTCTAATTCTTTCCAAGTTGCTGTTTTAGGTGTTTTCTGAAGCTCTGATCTTAATTGCGCCATTTTCTCTGGGTGATGGAGGAGATAAAAGTGAGTAATCGCCATAGATTTTGCTGGCGAGTCGGTCCCTGACGTTCACTTTTAGTGTCGATAATACAACAAATATAACCACCAGCAATTATAACGTACCAGCTAGTACAAGAAGAGTTCCTTCATTTTCTAACCTGGTTAAGCTTTTCTCTGAAGGGGGTAAATTTTTATTGTCCCGAAGTTCATAGAAGATTGACCTATGATGGCCCTTTTTTAAATTTTTTGTGTCTTCTAGCACTCGTTGAACGTCTATTTTGACTGTCTAGAATGAATTTAGTTCATGCTCTGAAGTCGCGTCTGCTCCAGGTGTGAATACCTCTGAAAGATTTCTCATATCTAGAGCGCCAGCTGGCATGATGTGCTTCGCTATTGGGAACGGTATCATATCTAAGATATCGAAGATCCAAGGTAAGTGAAGAACCGCTTTGATGCCCTGAAGCAATTCGGATATATTGTTCCTGTGGGTTGCAGCTTGCTGTTCGTCATCGAGCAGTTTTTCATCCCGCCCAAAGCAATAATATGACACGACACTTTTAGCTATTAGCCAGAGAACTTTCCAACAGTGTGGGCGAGGGATCTACTAACTCGTTTGCTAAGGCATAATAAGCATCCGACAAATTGATAGGCGTTTTCGTCAATATGTGGGAATGTACCAATTTGTCCAGCTTTGCGACTCTGTCGGTGATGACAGATTCGAAAGCCGTGATGGCCTTTTTACTGAAAAACGGATTAAGGGCTTCACGTCTTCTTCGATGGATGTCATGATTGACTGTGGTGCCAGTAGATCCGGAAACTTTTACAGTCTTCATAAAGAAAGCATATTTTTCACGATTCCGGGATGCTGGTGCATAGACTTCGTCCAAAAAGCTGGGGTCGCTGATATGAATTTCCCACGGCGTAATTCTTATGATGGGACCTACGTGAAATGAAACGTTAGCTACCTGTGTTTTCCACACGAGGGGAGTAACATACCGTACACAAGATGTAACTGCTGGATATGCCAAACAAATTGACCTGGCTTGATTACATCGTAGTAGAACTCGTACCAAGACGTCAAGGCCGCGAGCTTAGGTCCTGGTATATTGGATAATGGACCGAGAACTAATCTCCAAACGACGATAGAGACCGACTGGGCCACGAGTATCGCGACAATAATTCCTATGAACATCATAATTTCTGGGGATAGTTATTGGTGGCTGTTACCAACACCTATATTAAAATTGAAAATCAAAGGCGATTGCAGTGGGTGTTGTAGCGTGTTCTCTACAACATAACGGAGTAGAGTCCTGAAAAACTTCCTGAGTATGAAAATGCATTGTAAGTTGGTGATAAGGATGTGTCTTTCCGGTGTAGTCCTCTTTTTCGGTATTGTAAGCCAACATGCAGGCGACAACACAATTGTTGGAACAGGCTAAATTCTGCGCCCCAAAGTTTGCTGATGTTACTATTTCTTCAATAGCAGTGTTTGCTGCGTGCCTTCCGAGTTTGATCATAACATTGGCCAGATGCAAGACTGTCGCCCTTTCATGTTGTTGAATGGCACATTGTTGGCTGTACAAATCCTACGTCAGTGACCTTCAGCGGCCATGCAAAAACAATATTGTAACTTCGAAGTACATGATGCCGAATGCAGAAACCCAACACATGCCGGTAAAATATTCTTCGAGGGTATTTGTGCTCTCTCAGCCTATAAGGGAGAAATTCGTTCGCCATTCAAAAGTCGACGAGGTTCTGTCGCTCAATACGTCTGCATGAGCCAACAATGGTACCCTATACCAATGGCAGCTTTAATAACAATCGTGTTACTATGTAGCGGTAATGGTACGCTCAGCCACCCTTTTAACGCGTGGTATGCGGCCTGCTGTTTCTGCACCAAAACGCTTTCCTTATGATGACCTCCTTAGGCTCCCTTTGACCAAACACGCTAGGGATGAAGTGTGACATGACTCGTAAGCGCATTTAATTCTAAACTACAGTATTGTCGGCAACATTTCTTTGCTACAGATTTTCAATTTACGGTCATGACATCATCCCACGCGTCGAGACTTGAAGAGTTACACGGAGGACTTTACATCAATCAAATGTCCTCCAGCCCGTCAGTTGTTGAGCCATCACAGTGTCCAAAGTGCTCTAAGAGAGGTATTGGGTCGGTGCTATCTTTGTAGCACGCTGAATGCTGAGAAGCCCATTCTCGTAGAGCATCCCAATCTCTGCATTTCCTGTTCTGACCATCACCCGTCACGTTCCTTCCCCAAGAATACAAGAGCGTATCTCCTGCTGTGCATTGAATGTATTGTCTGATACTGTCAAAATAATGTATTGCATGAGTGGTTGGATAGGTAAGCTTGTCTCCACGAAGTACTTCATAAAATGTTTTCCGCACGATGGTCTATCGTATTATTAGTAACCTCATCCCAAGTAAAATCTATTGTCAAAATGCTAAGAGAGTAGATTAGAATTTTGGGGCCTCACCAAACAATGTAATTGATGATATGCATCGATTACATAGACTCCTTTGCCAAGATTGCTGGGTAGCTGCATCGTCTCTGGCAAATTCTTTCGTGCTGCCCACTCAAGTTCTACAGCGACAATTCCATGGGAAGGAACAATCTTGTCCCAAAGGTCATCCAGAGTCCCGGATTCTTGCTCAACTTGGCTGTACTTTGACCACCAGGTATAGTTTTGTATGCGTCTTTCAGATTTGAGATCTAGCGCTCCTAAACAACTAAGTTCAGTAAATATTTTCGATGAGAAAGGCACAGGCTGAGGAAAGGGGTTCACCGTATGAGAACTCGGTATTTCCACATCCCATAGAGGTTAAAGTTCGACTGAGGAAGTTAAGAATGAATCCGATGTTCGAGACCCCCAGCATTAGAAGACCGAAGTCCTTCCAGTTGAGGGACTTGATCGTCCATTCGTTCACTGCTGTTGAATCTGTGCGTAGTGGCCGATAGATATAACTTGACACCGCCATTGAAAGTCCTTGAGGAACGAGGACACCGGCGAAGCGAAAGCGTTAGTTGTGCGGAAAGCTGCGTGATGTACTTTTGCTTTCTTGAATCATTGAGGTGTATGAAAGAGACAAACAAAGTAACTATGGATGATACGCTCTCCCAACAGAACTTGGCAGGAATGAACAGCAGAATTGAGAGGGACCAACATATTTCTTGCCGATGTTGATGCAGGCAATATTGTACTTCCCTGCGAAGCCCAACACGTTTAAATGTGTATAGTCGCGGCATTTGAACAACCCTGGTACACAACCAGTGATCCTACTCAAGATTCACATGCATGCATGCTGTCCCACCGTTGTGATTTGATTGAAGTTGGTGATGTTCATCCAGGTATATCTTTTCCAGTTCTGGCCAGTCCAACAAAGTCGGGATGCGGGCACGCATACAAGTAGCCACACTAAAGAACAACAGTCCTTTCTCTATTCCACTCGGAAGGTTGATCACCTCATAAAAGTTCTTCTGACCCATAATTCAACAAATATTCCAAAATGGCTACCCTCAATGATCTGGTTGATGGGTTCAGGCCAGTGACGCCAGAATCTATGATCGCAGTGGGAACAGTGTTGCCTTTGTTAGCTTCTACGGCAGTAGCTCTCCGATTCTTCATTAAACACAGGAGAAAAGCTGAATTGGGACTGGATGATTGGTCTATTCTTGTAGCTCTATTATTATGCATTGGCCTGGGTGCAATGATGATTGCAGGTGAGTTACTTGACATAACATATAACCAAGCCAAAACTTAATTTTGGTTTCTATTATAGGCTCGGCAGTTCATGCATTGGGTCAGCCAACTCCATTCGGAGAAGGACCTATGGGTTTTCTTCATGTTATCAACGATGCAATTATCACCACAGAAAAGGTAGCTCAGATCTTTTCACTTTGAGATCGACCGTTAATTGTTGAACTTTACTAGATTAAATATGCATTCAACATTATGCAAGCACTTGCATTTGGCACAATAAAGCTATCAGTCCTCTTATTTTACCGACGAATATTCAGAGGAAGGTCTTTTAATATCACCTCGTGGATCATGATAGGTGTCACTATCTGCTGGACTTTAGGATTTTTGTTTACGTACATTTTTGAGTGCAGGACAAAGTTCTGGGCTTTTTGGTCTACCCTTGACGACTTATTGACGCATTGCCTCAATGATGTGTTTTTCCAGAAAGTGCTGGCAATAACAGATGTGGTCACGGATGTTCTCATTCTATCGATACCCATCCCATGCATCTGGAAGCTACAGCTCAATACTGAACGAAAGCTGGGAATATGTGGAATCTTTCTTCTGGGTTCTTTGGTAGTGGCATTCGGCATAGTGCGCTTAGTCTTCTTCGAGCAGCGTCTCACCAACGGATTCTCGTCTTCGCAAGGAATTTTGTTAATGTCAACGTGGATGTATTGGAGCATGATAGAGATGGGAATGGCAATCGTCGCTGCCTGCCTGCCTTCACTTCGCCCGCTTTTCGGTGGCATGGGATCCGTGCGCAGCTTTTCGAAGGCAATTCGAAGTCTCTTTAGTGTCAGATCACTTTCGTCTGAACCTTCCATGCCTGGAAATCAGAAGTCGGCAAGAATATTGTCTGTTGTCGACAACAATTCCAACTCCTCCGAAGCGGAATTTGTCGTCCCAACGAAAGTCCCTCTTGGTGGGGCTGGGGAGACTTTTGCGATGAGAGATCTAGAGTCACAGGAACATATTCAACCTGGTCAGATCACAGTAAAGAAGAACGTGTTTCAAAGTTATTCGAAATAATGATTTCACTAACCGAATTCGAAAATCTGATCTCTGGCAAAATTGTGGGTTGAATGACAGTGGATTGGAAGAAAGAATTGGTAAGGCGACCTGGTCTTTGACTTCGGTGGAGTAAAACAACGTTCTTGCTAGATTTTAGAGTAGAATTAAAGGGAGACTACTTGATTGGGACGCATAGGAGCACGGTCACCAAAAATTATTCATATTTCAGCTTTTTAATCAAACAAATAAACAACCTCGGTTTTGTAGTATTGATGTTTGCTACTCGCAACTCACATAAACAGATTCTCTCGGCCGGTTGGACAACTTGGGATGTCCTACGGAGTTTGCCATATCTATGCAATAGTTTCGATAACACCCCCGCTTTGTCCACCTCTTTCTCCCGAGAGGAAACTTCGATGATGTGTGGTCTTTCGATTTCATCAGAGAGCTGTCAAATCCTGCGAACTGCACAGTATCTTCATGCAAGTCCTTTTCAGTACTGATGTTTGGCTGTGTACCCAACGTTCCCCGTCATGGACACTCCGTTCATTCTGGATGTCACCTTCCACCTTTAAACAAGTCAACATTAGCCCTGCTTTCCAACTTTTGATGTCACTTTCCAGTAAAATCTACGTTCGGCAGTTGTATGATTGGTGCCCAAATCACCGCCGCTGAGGTGTTGGTGACACCGGGTTGGAGCAAAATGTTACCCCTAATCATCAGCTATGCGAGAAAATGGTCTTGCCACATTATCCGTAAGTGTCATAACAACCTACGCCGCCGACGAGCCTCGTCTTGGTAATTTTAGGAATATAACTACTATGTCAATCGCTCTTCTTTTCTCACTCACTCAAACCAACTTACAGTTTATTTTCTCCACAAACCCACAAAGATTTATATCAAGTTCTCACTTTCAACACATCATAAGCATGTATATCACCAAGATGTTTGCTTTCGCTATCAGCTTGGCAACAGCTATTTCCTTTCCAGGTATGTCAATTCCTCGATCTTGATACATTTTAACACTTGCTGACATGTGTTCAAAAAGTCAAACTCGAGCCGAAGAGCAACGAAGTCGTAGAGATACCAACCGAAGATGGGAGAAAGATTTTCTCAGATGTCTGGTAAATTCCTTTTCCTGGAAGCTTCAAAGTCTGTTTCTCTAACCCTGATAATACATAAGAGTTATTGACAAATTTAATAGGCTGCTGAAGGAAAGGCTCAATTTCTCTTGAATTTATGAGATTCCCATAAATATTTTCATTCTGGCAGATAGCTTTGGGTCACTAGTCATTCGTCACTTCCAGGGTCAACAAGAAAATTGGATAGTTATACCATACAACAGAATGCCTCTAAAACTATTTCGTGCAAATAAGAACATTGAAGAATTCAAAATGCAAATGGAAAATCGAGTTCTCACAAAATCACAAATCTCAGCATCTACATTATGATCTACTCAATAATTCTGTAAACACCCTAAATCACCTCATTCTCTAGTCAATATAATCCTGTTGACAAAGCTTTTGCCAGAAGTTGGATTTCGAAATTGTGCATAATTCACTACAAAATATGTCTCAAATGCTAGGGAAAAAAACGTGCAATTGGTGAGAGAGGCAACTTCAGAGATGTTCCTCATTCCTGTCTTCCCAAATAACGAGTAAGTTTCCCCGCTACCGTTTACTTCACGAAAATACTGTCACGCACATTACGTCAACGGTTTGAAAAAGGGCGATATTATGTCGTATTCGCTACTTTACAGAGTTGGGAGGCACAGAAGTCGTCATCTAACGTTCACGATTGACGAGACAGTTCTAGGTTCTTCGGATCGGGGCCAAAGTCAGACACAGATCGCGATCCTGTATGAAGAGCGCTTGGATAAATACAGTTTTGTTGGATCGAGAAGCGTGGACCATAGACCATCCCCTTCATGACTCATGTTGGTACTACAACATTCATATATGTTCAGGGATCGAACTATTATGTAGGAGCCGAGTACAACCAACGCTGTCTGGAAGTTATGTTACCATATATTCATTGTTGTGGTAACGCGGGCTTTTGGGAAGAGTGATATGTCAAGAGCGGGTTAGTCTGTTACACTGTTTATGGGGCTGAGCCTTTCGCTGCAATTTCCAACATTGTCAGTGACCTTTTGCTTTAGCATAGAGAATTGTCATATTCACCGGAGAAGTCACTAGTCAAGTAGAGAATCGTTAAATTCCAAAAGTGCTTCGAAATATTTCTCATTAACATGAGACCAAAAATCCTCGAAAGTCAAGACAACCGCTGCCTTTTAGGCGATGACGAATCACTTTTGGATCCTACGGGAATCAGCAAACTGAAATGGATTCAAGTAAAGTACAATTTGTTTCTCGTAGTCACCAATATTTTGTTGCTGGTTCTACTTTTGTTTTCCGCCAAAGAGACGGTGCTTCAGATTATTTTTGGCTCATACAACGGTAACTCCAACTCTTTAGGCAAGTTCCCTTCACCTCAGATATCTCTACATCCGATCAAAACTTCAGCAGCCCAGTAGCCCGCCTGTTCCATCTTACGATTGTATCACGAAGTGCTCCAAGACATACTTTTCTTCGCTAACCTATTGCAACTCTAGCTGGACTCGAATTGCCGATCAACATATATCAAAATATTCAAACAGACCACCGTTTCAGCACGCTAGATCGTGCTGCTGCTAATATGGCATGGGATAATTATACTGTTAACGGACACGTTGCGCTACCTAAGTCATGGGCAAAATCACAAGGCTGGAGAGTAGGGACCGATATGCCCCACGACCCGGAAAAGGCGATCTATGTCATCGATGCATTTCACCAACTCCACTGTTTGGTATTACCTCTTCCCAACATTTTTCAAAGCGTGCTTTCCTAATCTGGAATAGATGCTGATTAGAACATTGTCAAATGACCTTTGGGATGGGATGTCCCCCGAGACGTTCGGGCACTCCAGACAACATATAAATCATTGTTTTGACTCGCTCAGACAGGGTATCACATGTCGGGCCGATTCACTTCCATTGAATGTTCCAAGGGAAGGTGATTCTCTAGAGTTGGGAGCCGGTCAGAGGAGGAAATGCAGGGATTGGGAATTGCTTCAGAATTGGGTTGTTGACCACACTGCTTGTTACAATGGTGTTAAATGCCCAACTTGATTGGAAAATCAATGCTCTTTCACGGCAAGTCAGAATTCGAAGCTGCTAAGAGCAGTTGGACATATTGTAGATTCAAATTATGTTGCGTAAGTCGAATATGAGTTTAGGTGATTTGCCTCAATTGAACCAGCTCAACCGTTGAAGTCATGACATGTTCCAGAACAAAGACTAGCATTTTCTTACGCACACAGTTCTTATAAAACTACACTGCTACGTTTCATAAGTATGCGCTGCAGCTTTTCTATCTTCTCTCTAAAAAGTAGTAACCTCATAAAAGAAGGATTGAAAGATCAGTTTCCCGGAGTATATTCTGAATATGGGCGGCTAACTTTGTTTCCATTTGTTACCCATCTTGGAAAGTTTACCGTCATTCAAAGCTCTCTTCAGTCATTCAGATTGATCATGTGTGACATGGTTCACGATTTGACATCATATTTTTCCAATTTACAAATTTCTGTTTTATGGCAACGTTCTGCCAGGTCATCCGACATAATCATTCTTTTCCCTAGGTCAGTTCTAGAGAAAATACACTTTTTAATAAACATCAGAAAATTGGGATAATGCAATGTTGTCCACTTAACTATAGTATCTCAGAAGGATTAGAGTTCGCCTCCATTTTCATGCACTCATTGCACTGTCACGTTCTGTAAATTTTCCGAGTAAGGCTCTCAACTAAACCCCTTGTAACAATTCTTACTATTGTAATGCTATAAAATAACTAGCTCCATGGGTTTAAAGATCATCAGTAGTGTGGCTGAGATCATATTCGGTAGCTTTTAGGAAGAAGGGTCAGGAAACCTTTAAAGTTTATCTGGTTGTGTCGCTGGAAAGACATACATAATAGACAAATATATTACCAATTCAATACGGTCCACTCCCGAAATATTAATCTTAACAATTACTACCCAAATTTTCGCAATGACTTGTCTTTGGCGTGACTAAAAGATGTATTTGTAAGAAGTTTGACGATACAACGAAGAAATAAATATTCAAAATTAGTGTCGCAAGTAACTCGTCTGAAGGTTTCGAAAAACTTCCTTTGAAGAAAAGTCAAGCATATCCCAAAAAACCAAACTTACGAGGAGTCAATTTGATTTTTGAGAAGTTAAGAAGTCTCAACCGACATGATCGGGGGTGCTCGCTTAGCAAAGCACCTTTTTAGAGCACCAGGAGCACAATGGAGGCTGGTGAGTGAGGTACCTACCTTAGGTAAGTGTTCTTCCCCAAATAAACTTCCACCTTGCCTTTGTGGTTCGGTGACAATAACAATATATACTGTTTCTGTTTATTGTATTCCTATAGATATAAATAGTGAGGGTAGCATAAGCGGGTGGATTATAAATGGTTGTGGTTGTCGATCCCGATTAGGCTTAGCGCAAGCAACAGGCCCATGATTCCAAAGCCCGAGCCTCGAGGTCTTTGTCACCTTCCATCAATTTTCGAAGTGTCGTCAATATCAAACCCTGGCTAAGGAATCATCCTGATCACCGATAAACCCCCACAAGCTGTGCACCACAGATTTTTGCGTGTGTTGAGCCGCACGTCTTGTTTCAAGCATAATATAATAATTCATGACGGCCGTTCTCTCCACTGCAACCCCTGCTCGAAGCTCTGGCAGTCTGCCATTATAGCTTCGCGTTGCACTGATAAGCCATTGATGGACGGCGCCACCGCTATGCCGCGCTTTATTGGACCTGAGGTGAGAATGCTCACGGGAAAGGTCGGTTGATGTTGCTGTTTTCAGTCCGGCAAATCATCAGGTATGGTAGACATGATTTTCTGACGAGGCTGTTGGACTCTTCGCAAATTGTTATCAGTCAAGCCTTGCCAACGAGTTTTTCTGCTCACTATCAAGCGTGAAAATGTCAAAGCAAATTGGACAAAGGCCTGCCATGGCAAATCCGGTCACATATACCAAACCGGGGAGTACGGAAATATCTCTCGTTTCATGATCGTCTTAATCCGCTGACAGCCATATTAGCTAGAGACTCGGTGGTCTCCGCGTCGCCTAGACCATCACAATCCCAAAATCCACAGGAAGCCTACGTTTTGGAGACAATATACCCATCTGACGGTACGGCTATTGTATCTAATGTTGACATCATCGCAGTCCATGGGCTTTCACAAAAGGGCGAAATCTCTTGGGTTTTTAATCGGTCCAAGGGGCCTTCAACTAAAAAGGATTCCTTCAAGCCAGCCGTTGAATCTATTAAGGAAACGAAAGACGCAGCGGCTAACTTCGTGGGTATATTGGGAAAGAAAGCAGCGAAGCCGTTCTCAATTCCAGTTCAACGGGCCCAGGCCGATCTACCTTTGACAAAGGAGCCGAAAGAGAAGGCCTCTGCCATTCAGCCTAGTGATGCTTCAATATCCAGCGATACCGTTGATTTAAACCCCTCTTTGCCTACAAAAGTCAATTGGCTCAAGGACGAATCTATGCTTCCAAAATCCTTGCCAAGAGCTAGAGTTCTGCAGTTCAACTACACATCCTCACCTACAGGCACTCCTGCTGAAATTCTGAGGAAGATTGCCTCGGAGCTACTTGAAAGACTTAGCGAAGCAAGGAAAAACTGTGGACCTGGCCTTTCGAGACCCCTTGTATTCATAGGACATGGTTTCGGGGGTATTGTCATCAGCCAGGCGTTGATTATGGCACATGAGGAGTCCCATCAGTCTATACTTGAGGCAACAGTTGGCCTGCTCTTCTGTATGTACCTGACACACTTGCGCGAGCGAAGGAAAATTTTGCGCATTGGCCGTGGCTTATGATTTATTTCTTCACTACGCTGACAAATTCGTTCAGTAGGTACCCCGTTTCAAGGATCGCAAGCGGTGGTAGATCAACTACAAGCAAAGCACGAGCAACAATGAGGTAAATTTGGATTTTTGAGAATGTCTTCCACAGTGAAGAGAGGTGGAACAGGAACTGCAGTTCAATTCCAAGGCCAGACAGGAACCGGAACATCAACACCAACACATCGGCTATAAATACAGAGGCTTCCCCAGCAACTACTATGGGGCTGCTCTATACTATCTTGGATCCGCGCTCAGATAACAAAAGAATCCTCGATACTATCAGGGACACGTTGAAAGTGATTGCAATCTGCCTGCGAATAATGTAAGCATACATATTAATAAGTGGTACCACTACTAATGTTTCCTGAATTAGATGGACTGGGTCGAGGTATGTTGTGGACTTGAGTGATGAATGCCAAATAACACAACACCAGGCACTATTCTCCCGCCTGGGATTTGAGAATGCGGATGGTCGACTTTCTGGACAGGAACATCGCGGTCGCTTCCCTCACACTTTGTTCCTTCAGCCGCAGGCTACTGTATCGGAAGAGGTGAATCGCACCTCTGTATCTGAGTATACGGCTAACTAATTATTTAGAATCCCAATGATCAAAAAGAGACTATGCTCTTCGTAAGTACCTCGTCAAATCCCCTTGCGGTCTATCGGATTGTCATAAAAGCCTGGCTCCTGGGATTACTCAGGAGATGGAAATTTTGTATTCTTCAATCTTAATCGTGGTCATGATTGAGTATTGAAGTTACTAATTTCTGATTTAACTGATCATGAGTAGATGCCGTATCTCCACTTCGAAACAAACCAGGGCCGTATAGGTCTGAGCAACGCTCTCAGCAGGATGGCCCGCTCATTGACGGAAAAGAATATGGGCGACAACCCCTTGAGTCTGTCTCCTCAAAATGATGCTGCTAGCACTGTGGAGGATTTCGCTGAGAACGACCCTTCTGACGATGATTCTGACGATGATTTGATCAAAGGGCCCACGGAGAAAAAATTTGAGCAGTACAAAGGTAATAATATGCACCTCAAAGGTCTGGTGAAGCCACTGCTAACAATAATTAAGAGAAGTTTAAGCAGTTTCGGAGGCTTATTAAACATTATCAAAAGACTACTTTAGACAGTGTTAGTCAGACGTCAGCTGCTGAAGATGAGAAGCTAGTCCAAGCATATTTGGCTTCGCAAAATCATCGCCTCCATATCCGGAGAACACTAGATCAATTTTACTATCTTGGAATGGAGGACACTGAAGACCGTGACACGAATCAAGTTGTGCAAAGATATGCGCTGAAGGGTCTTGACAAAATAGATGAAAATCAAACTGATTTGTTATTGCAAAGCAAGCTCATCATGGTAGATCAGCTATGGCTATGGATCCTCGGAAAAGGTTAGTCATTCTACTTTCAACGCTCCAACTGAAGAGGCAGACTGACACATCTTAGGCACTGTAATCACCAGCTTTCCACAGGGGTGGGGTCAAGCTGCGGGCTCCGAAGACGAACATGTTGGAATGTTGGAGCAGATCAAACAATACCTCAGAGAACCGGGACGAGATCCAATCAGATCTGCAGAAGCACTTGCATCTGTCATAATCAAGGAGTGTACGCAAGTTTTCGGCCGCTTTCAAGTTTCCGAGAAGCTTCAATTTCTCGATTTCTTCGACTCGTCAATCAGCGACGTCGTGAGCTGGCCACTGCTAACACTATGATATTTATGCTAACTTCACTAGGCAGATAGACATTCTAGGATTTTTGCTAAACTTGGTGTAGGGTGGGATGACGAAGATGATTTCGTCGAGACGAAAGCCATTAGCCTGAGCAACAAATCCAAAAAAGATAAGAGGAAAGAAAAATATAAGGCAAAAAAGAGAAAGATGATGAAGAAGGCACAGCTGTATATCAACGAAGAGGTTGAGCTTCTGGTCGAGATACAAGACATCCGCGATGAGCTAAGAATCATCGAGATGGTGCTTGAGGATCAGTATACCGTCCTAGCAGATGTCGAGAACGAGACCCAACAGCCGAAGTCCCTAACCCATATTTCCCGTGCTAAATTCCCCCCCGTAGATGGGAAACCTGTCGATAGTCATGTCAAATTCAATCGCAGATCCATCGAGCACATGGTATTAGGAGCGAGAGATGTGTACAATGCGGTGAGTTTGACGAATCATCGCAAGATCGAATCTAAATTTGACTCAGATATACCACTTAATCGACTTGAAGCAGAAGCAAGCCAACATTACAGAAGCCCGATATGCTCGTAGGGAAGCGAATAGTGCGGCCAAAGAAGGCAGAGTAAGGATGATTTACATGTCAAGAGCTATATGATGCTGATAGCTGTCCAGACAATTCTTGCCTTAACAATTGTGAACATGATATTTGTAAGTCTTAGTTCTACTTCCTGGCTGGATGCTGTGCAGTCAGACTAATAAAATAAATTAAAGCTTCCACTGTCTTTCATGACCAGCTTCTTCTCTCTCGATATCGTGGAATTTCCCAAAGATCCTGTCACCCAAGAGAAGGATTTGCCTCTTCGCTGGGTTGCTAAATATATCTGTAAGTTGACGTCTCTGCCTCTTCTTATAAGTGAGCTACGTGAATGAGCACTAATATCAACAAACTAGTTGGGATATCCATAGCAATCGCCCTTCCATCCATTGCTCTCGCAATGGCCATTGGCCCTATGGCGGGCTTCGCAAAAAAGCTCGGTCGCGCCGTGCGATATTGGGCCGCAAATATACTTGGGGTCATCGGTGGGCTTATCGTTTTGGTGCTGCTCACTGCGATTGCGATCGCTCTTATCCCCGTCGCTGTTGGGCTTCTCAGCAGCAGCTCCCGTTTATTTATTCGCTCTCGGCTTTTTCTATTTTTGTAGGTGGTTGTGGAAATTCACACCGCATTACCGCAAACGAAAAGCGAGAAGGATAAGGGAGGCCTCTGATTTGGAGGATGCGACGAGAGATGAAGGACCTGAGATCCGAATAAATGATGAGTTTGGCGATGGCATTAACGGCGAATCGGAAAATGTTGTTAATGAGAAAGCGCCTGTGGTGATGGAGAGGAGTATTGAAACGCAAAACACGCATGGGAAGGTGGATGAAATCGAAGAGGTGCATCAATGGACAATGCCATAAGCCGCACTGGTTGTTTCTTCAATTGAGGATATTTCGTTTTATTTATCTACTCCTGGATTTCTTTTCAGCTAGTGTCACGTATAACCTATTTCAATTATGGGATGACTTCAATACTGCGTTCAATTCAACTTGAGCGGATCTATTTAGTCAATGAGCTGTTAGTTCAATAACAATATCTTGAAATACCTGAGATGGGGTTTCAAGTATATAATTTATTGTAGTTGAAAAGAAGTGTGGAAGTTCCGTCTCTCGTTTCGGAAATACGGCATTAGAAAATCACTAAAGAATTGTCTAATCTATTACCAGCTAAATTATTTTCAAAAACTTAACATTCCACATATTCACAAGAGTCAAATATCCATCCAAACCCTTACTCCACAGTCTATGCCATTATTCATATCTCACCGAGACTCGACTCCACCGCAAAACTTGAAAACTCGCTTAAATATTTACGAGTAAACCAATCAATGCAAGCTGACTAATTTATCCCGACGGGGATTTTCGAACTTCGTGGACAATGGAAAGTTCCATGTCCCGAACCATGGGGAACACAACTAGCGCTCCAATGAATGGAAATGAAATGGTCGTGGATATGCGGAGGGTCGTCGGGAGAGAAAGGATTTATTGACAGGGGCTTGGATGGATTGGTTTTGTAATATTATAATTCGTTATTGTGGGATTTATATCAGAGATTTAGCACTTGTATGGGATTAGTAAAATAAAATTGAACTTGCGCTTAAAGTAACAAATAGATATTACGAAGAATCAAGAGCTGCATTGATGTCCGTGTATCACAAGACGCACTTTTCAGCTAAACGAACCTGTAAGTCAGATATTCTCAACTAGCAATTATAGTGCTTGAGATTGACGTTAAAGTGTAAACTTTTCGTTTAAAAGACTTAGCGTCCTTCTCAAACCGTGAAAACCAACTTCTCTCCACTAACCTCTCCCCTTCTCAAAGCATCCATACCCTTCATAACCCCCTGAAAGCCCGTTCCATACTTGTCCAAAGCGACCCTATGAACCTTAACCTTTCCCTCCTCCAGCAAACACCGACTCAACTCCCAGAACATCTTGCCAAACTCGAGATCCTCAGGCTTGGCGGGAAAGTCATAACTTCCGACCTTGAAGTACTCACCAAATACCGTGTACGCGCTTGTAAGCTTCATGAGGACTTTCGGATTAAGTTCCCTGACAGTAGAGACAGCAATTGGCAGCAAGGTGCTGTAAACACCACCGGAACTCGACATAGCGGGAATCGAGATTTGAGGCGACGAGCCTTTTGAAATGCAATCGAAAGCTAGATAAATGGCGTCCTCAGACTAGTCGTTGATGTCTTTGGCGCAGGTGGGAGAGTTATAATCAAATGCTGCATCTGTGGCTAGTCAGCCTCCATAGAAGGATATTGACAGGAAGCGAATTTACCAGCACCAAGGCTCTTGACATACTCGAAATTCCCCGGGCTACATGTCGTAACCACCGTCAAGCCGGAAAGCTTCGCAAATTGGATTGCCAACGCGCCAGTAGCCGTACTGCCGCCGTAGATCAGAATGTAAGTCTTCTCTGCCGTAGGCTGATTCGGTAGAGGTAATTCGAGCGATTGATACAACCCTTGTCCGACAGTCGTGATCCCCACGCCAAGCGTTGCGGCTTCTTCATAACTAAGATTTGACGGAATTTCAATTTGAATATCGCCTTTGACGGTAATGATCTCACCAAAGGCACCAACAGACTGGTTTACTGAGTTGCCGCCGTGACAGAAGCCGCAGACTCGGGTGCCTTTCTTGAAGGGCTTCTTTACTGCACTTCCTACCTCCAGAACCTCGCCGGCGTAGTCACAGCCTATCTATCTGGCTTAGAAAGGGTAGTTACCAAGAGATTGAGAAAGAAAACTTACTATGGTACCCGGCTTGGCGAGGTAGTCGACGTGTTTCCAGTCAGATGGGTTTAGTGCAACGGCTTTCGTGTTTACGAGGAGATACTCATCTCGAAGCGTTGGAATGGTCGTGCCTTGGAATTCGATCTCGCCAGGCTTTTGAACGATGATTGCGTGATTTTTAGACATTTCGTCTCGTCTGGTGGGTTTTCGGAATTAAATCAACCTCGTGCGCAGATTGAGCGCTCGCCAGAACACGAAAAGCTGTCTCAAAATAGTACTAGGTTTACAGTAAATGGACATAAAATTGGTACTTTTGAGCAAAGTGATGCATGAAATAGGACTAGTTTTATATTTTTCGCGACTATTTTGCAAACTCAAAAATGCATAAACAATTGAATCCGTGTTGAGCATGCTCTAGCACTTAAGCGAATGCGGCGTTATTGCTTTCTTCGAATCCATCTCGTACATGCAGCCGTGCGGCGTAGCTACTAGCGTATGCGTTTGTCGTTTGACGATGTACGTGAAGCAGACATTAGCCAGTAACTTGCCAGCTGTGCCTTATAGTTGCGGTAGTAAGATACCAATAGCCAAGGATTGTGACCGGCACTGCGTAATTCTCTCGGAGATCAATTGAGTCAAAAGATCGTGGAGAGATATAGGTGGCGTCGGATTTTGTTGTTCGACTTAGAATTCAAGAAAATAACGTAGAATTGAAGTCTGCCATAGCCCGACTCTGTATATACGGGGTTGGGGTTAGCGGTAAAGATTTTTCTGGATTCTGCTTATTTTGTGCTTACGAGGTGGTTGGTTGGAATAGGCAGAATTTAGGTGAGACGTCGAAGTCGACAGACTCCGTACTCCGTACTTCCAGTTCCTTCGCATGAGACTGCATTCAAAAGCGCCAAGGCCTCTCATGAGTAGGTTAGAGGCGCATAACATTTTTTGTCAACATGTATGGGTCTTGACAAGGTCAGTGACCTGGACTGTAAGTAAATATAAAGCAGACTCGCATCGCACTTTTTGACGAGAAGGTCATCTGGAAGCAACATTCCAATTTCAGTTGCCATGATCGTTCTTTCAATATTTGCCTTCGTAGTATTCGTCGTAATCTACTACAATGTCTCATACTACCTCGACCTCTATCGCAATGCTCAAAAAGCCAAAGCCCTAGGTTGCAAGCCCATGCACCGCGTCGCAAACCGCCTCCCATTCGGCCTCGACCAGATTAACATCGAGAAGTCTGCCTTTGATAAACACAAGTACCCATACATGTTAGAGGAAACATGGGCGGAGCGAGCTCCTGTTACGACCTCAGAGATGTTCGCACTTGGAGCATGGCAAACACGGACAGTTGACCCGGTGAACATCCAAGCAATACTCGCGGGCCAATTTGCGGACTTCGATCTTGGGAAGTTTAGACAGCAAGCTACAGCGCCCTTCTTGGGCCAAGGAATTTTTACGCAAGATGGTGCGGCGTGGAAACATTCGAGGGAGATGCTGCGGCCGCAGTTCTCTGGTGCGCAGGTGAGGGATTTGACGAGTGTAGAGTTCCACGTCCAGAGACTTTTAGATGTGCTACCACGGATGTCGAGTGTTGATGATTGGAGTAAAGAGATCGATCTTCAGCCGCTGCTTTTTGCGTTGAGTTTGGACACATCTACGGAATTTTTACTCGGGAAGTCAGCGGATAGTCAACTGGAGAATGTTCAAACTGAAAAAGAGGTCGTGAAGGCGAAAGGCTTCGCTACCGCGATCGACGAGGCGACCAAAGGAACTTCGGCGAGGTTCATGTACGGTCCCTTTTCGCCGTACGTATTTCCGAAGGGGTGGATGAGTGCTGTCAACATCGTTCATAGTACCATTGACGGCATTGTGAGCGAAGCGCTTGTGAAAGCTCAAAATAAAATGTTACTGGATGATAGAAAGCCAGAGGAGAAGAGGAGTCGGTACGTCTTTCTCGAAGAACTGATAAAGGACACTCAAGATCCAATCGAGCTTCGTTTCCAGATCCTCAACATCCTTATCGCAGGTCGAGACACCACCGCTTCATCTGTCAGCTGGGCCATTTTCGAACTCGTTCGTCAGCCACAAATTTACCAAAGACTCCGAAAGATCATTCTACATGAATTCGGGACTTATTCGCAGTGTAAGCCAGAACGAGACATTACATTCGCCAAAATGAAAGCCTGTTCGTATCTTCAATATGTCATCAACGAAACTTTGCGACTCTATCCACCGCTTTTAGTTAATACGAGAGTGGCTAACAAAGATACGACTTTGCCTCGTGGTGGAGGTCTTGACGGTTCGGGCAAGGTGTTTATCCCTAAAGGCAGACCCGTGATGTATGCTGTATGGGTTTTGCATCGCAACGAGGCTCTGTGGGGCAAGGATGCACAGCAATTTAGACCGGAGAGGTGGGATGGAAGAAAAATGGGTTGGGACTATGTGCCTGTAAGTTCAAACATCCAGCAATCTGTTTCTTGATTGACGTGATCTCTCGTCTTACTGACTTACTTGAAGTTCAACGGCGGCCCTCGAATTTGCCTTGGACAACAATTTGCAATGACTGAGATGTCATACATCTTGATTCGCCTTCTCCAAAGGTTTGATAAGATGGAAAACATGGACACGTCTCCAATTCCACTTCACAACTTAGGCACTACAAATTGTAGCGCCAATGGAGTGAAAGTGAAGCTGCACGAAGCTGAAAAGTAATGTCAGATTGTATAAGTCAATAAAGTCTCCAGAGCCTACCAGATCCAGAGTGCGTTTTCTCAGCTCAGAAAATAGACTTCTGAGCGAGCTTTTTTCGTCAGCTGCATTTTTGATGTATTTGTAGTCATAAAATCATCAACACTTGACCGCCGGAGATCGATCTCGATCACGGCGTAAGCTTCTCCTCGCCCTAGAATAGCCCTAGAATATGCAAATGAGCGTGAATCATGTGCCATATAGGCCTGAAAGTCACCTAAGAAACACCCCTACTCCAATATTTGCCTTTTCTCCTGGTTATGCACCTGGTATTTCGCGATCGCTTCTGATAGATCGTGTGTCTTGCCCTTGCGATCGAGAACTTGGTATATGCCTTGTAGCGTACTATCGTCATTTTGGGAGAACCGTACCTCAGGTGAAAAAGAGCCACCGGCAGCATTTGTTGAATCCTGACTCGGAATTATGAGCGGTCGGAAAATCCTCCAGTATCTTCCGCGCTGCGAGCCAGCGCTCTGGAAAGTGTCTGACCCACGAGCCCACTCAGCAGGAGGCTCTTCAGTAAAACAAATACTTTTCAGGCCTTTCAAGTGGCGGGTTAATAGCTCTATTGCATTTGTCTGTTTCACAGACATCGGCTGGTTTGTCCATGTTTCGTACAAAACGGTTCTCATGCAGGAAAGCCCATGCCAGAAGGTTTCGGTCACGTACAAGATGAGGTTACGAGTTTCCGCAGCAAATTCTGGATGGTACCGTGACAAGTTCTCGGGAAGGAGGAAACGGTCCATGCGGCCTTGAAGGGCGATATAATCGATTTCGGGATTCCACATAATAAGCATTGTTTTTTTAGAAAGTGTACTTAGAAGCAAGATTTTGTACCCTCGAGAGAGACAGAACTGGCGGGAACTGTGACAGATCGAAAGAGGCGAGACTGCAGTGAAATTGTTCAATGCGAAGGGAGTACACAACTTTAATTCGTCGGTTTTAGCACCCTTTGGGTTACATCTCTTCTTGTCGTCACCGTTCAAGTATGAAATCAGGTCGGTGATATGGATAATCCGGGGTTTGAGCAGGCACTCCCAAACCATCAATTGAATCTCGTGCGGAAGCTTTGGAAAGAGTGAGAATTCCATGTTGAGCAAGTCCGGATGACGTTGAGTCGTTGATTTCAGAAGATGGGGAGACCTGTTGTATTGGATGTTGGGGACGCGTTTCGGATTTGGCAATCCCGGTCGGTCAGCGGGGGATTTTTGGGACGTCTCCGCCGGCCACGGGCCGGGTGCCGGAGCAACAGAAGAGAAATCAATACATTAGTGATCTTATGTCACGAAAATTAAATTTCCAATGCTTTTTCTGTTTGTATCTGGCAGCCATTTTTATTTACGAGTTTTCCTTTTTAGACCGGGATACCTAGGTACTCCCTCGATTCCGTAATGTGCGAACGAAACTGTCATGGCAACAGAATTGACTGCAGGGTCGCGACAAGAATGTCCATCCTTTTCTCACAACATCAGCAAAATCTCGAAACACTCAAGGAACTCTAAGATTTATTAGCCGATTTCGATCTCAAATTAATAGTCTGCTCTCAAAATGCGGCTTCACTCGAGCGGAAACTTGGTCCGCTATCTCGACCTGAATTATGTATGACGTCGAAGATGATAAAACATATATGAAGCGAACAAACTCACAACAAAATCAACATAACCCAACTCTCGATTTCATATCACAAACCGAGAAAATGGAACCCAATACCGCCTCTCACAGGACCCCTCATTCGGAATTGACAAATGGAATTAACAAGCAGAGTGTCGTGAGCTCGATTCCATCGGTACCGGTAACGGTTGAGAGAAAGCCGTTCATACAACCGGATAACGATCAAGTCGTTCAACATACCGGTAAGAAAACACCTCACTTCTTCAAAACCTAAGCTGATCGCAAATAAGGCACTCCCAGAGCCAACATCGCCGTAACAAAAGACCACCCCGAAGGAACCACCGAAAACGACTGGGCCTCCAAACACCGCGACCAAAGCGTGAGTCCCTTCCAACCCAATCACACCCTCAATCTCACAACTTAGGTCCTCCAACAACACTGCGATTTCTTCGACCGCGACCACGACGGCATCATCTGGCCGCAAGACACCTACGTCGGCTTCCACCGCGTCGGCTTCAACATCCTGCTCTCGCTCCTCGCCGTCTTCATCATCCACGCCAATTTCTCCTATCCCACCTCCCCGTCCTGGCTCCCTGACCCCTTCTTCCGGGTCTATTTGAAGAATGTGCATAAAGCCAAACACGGAAGTGACAGCGGCACTTATGACACCGAAGGCCGGTTCGTGCCGCAGAAATTCGAGGATATATTCGCCAAATACTCCGAGGGCAAGGATGGGATTACGATTTATGATGTTTCAAAGTTGTTGAAGGGACAAAGGTTGATTGCTGATCCGATTGGATGGGGTGGTGCGTTTTTTGAATGTAAGTTTTGTGAATCAGTGAGATGAATATGTGGAAGCTGATGCGACGATAGGGTTGGCTACTTATATCATGTTATGGCCAGAAGATGGGAAGATGAGAAAGGAGGATATTCGAGGGATTTATGATGGCAGTTTGTTTTATACGATCGCGGAGAGGAGGGAGAAGAAGCAATCTGAAAAATCGATTGGACGGAATCTTTTGGGGAAACTCGCGACGGCTGTTGATAAGACTGGGTTGTGAGCGGCGTCTTAAATCTCGTGGAAGAGAAATGAATGATAGCATGATGTAGAGTGTAGACCCAGACTTAGACTGTTTTAACTTAGCTTTGAATAATCATCTGGTTTATATTGGTAACGCTTCTCAGTTGGTGGCATACATAGAAACATCCGAAAAATGGTTCATACCTGACCCCCATACCATTTGCAATTCAAAAACAGCTTTTCTGTTAACCAGCGAAGTCTCAGCAACCTAATAACAGGATTTCCCTCGCCAGGTTAGACGCAAGCTAAGTCTTACAAATATTTTTTGTATTCATTCTTTAAGGGACAGAGTCCAAGTCAATCTTATTTACATTGGAACTTACCCAATAATGTAGTGCCATTTATATCGGTTGAAGATCGTGTTCCAGCCACATCTCAGTTTCTCCGCCGTAAGCTTTCCCAAACCCCCGTCCCTTACCTCGCGAATCTCATAGTGTGAGTATGTCCGAATTTTGTCGGAAATAAGTTAATACCACCAGCAGGGTTGCAGCACAGTATAATATCAGTTTACCCTATATATTTATATTGGTAGAAATTCAAGAAGTATCTGGGTCTTGCTGTTGCACCGCGGGACCACCTAATCCAGCTAGATTTCTCACCGCATTTGCAATAAAAGGATTGAAATTAGGAAAAAAGTTCACATTAAGCACCGCCTCGTGAGCAGCACTTCCTGGATGCCAGCCACTCCACTCACTTTTCCACAACCAAAGCCAGTACCCCGGGCTCGACCCTCCAAAGATCAGTCCAAACGGCGTTATGACTCCGAATTTGCCTGGTTTTTGGACATTGTTGATGTCACTATGGTCGATGACCCAGATCATGCCTGTTCGACTGTCAACTCGTAGGGTAAGATTGTGTGTTTCTTGCCCACTGACAAAGCAGTTCGATTGCAAGACGTAGAAGCGCGAGTCCTCACAGTGAGACAGCTGGAATTTTGCGTAACAATTCACTTCTGTGTGGCGTTGCTGGGTGAGGTTATTTGTATCCGCTCCTATACCATTCCATTTGTAGGTGGTAATGCTCTCTTCAGACTCTTGTTTCATTTCACATTCGAACCCAGTCCACTGGCTGTGCTCGAAAAAGCTAGGCGCAGCCATCTTTGCCACATGACAGAGACTGAATTTCTGAACACTGTTAGGTTCGAAGAAGTCGGGGAGATCCATGAGGGTTGAGAATGGTATTTTCTTCGGTTCAGGAGGACCAGACACCCCCGTCAAGGCAGGTTTATGTCTGATGAGATATGCCCATAGACGTGCACCGAGAAATCCGATGACTTTATTCGCTAGCGTGTGAAGTATGGTGGTCAGTTTGAGGTACTCGGCAGGTTGTAGTATTGGGTCTGTTGCTTGTATTTCGGTCCAAGGACTCGTTTCTAGGAGGTATTGAGCATGCGACCATGGGCTTCCTATGGCGTTTTCTGTGTATGAGTTTTTGTACAATATTGTGGTGGTGAAGCAGAAGCTCGCAGCTTGTGCCTCATACCACGTATCAATGTTGAATGGAGAGGCTATATCCGTGGGGTACTCTCGCTGGGGTTGGTCCCAAACAGTTAGAAGCTTGTTGCCGAAGACGGGTTGCCCAGTAGAATGATATGATAGATCAGACAAAAAATGAAGATTAAGAAGGCTAGTGCACGAATAAAGTCGGTCTAGACGGGACCGTTAAAATCTTGTCCAAAAAATTGGTAATCTGAGTAGAGATTGTTCACGAGACGGATAGACCTACCATATAGCGCTATCGCTTGCGGTAGCCACTGAAGTAACTCTGTCTCATACTTGATGTGATGTGATTTGATGTCGGCAATAGCGACTTTTACTCGCCCGGTTGGTCCCGTAAACAAAATATCCCCAGAGGTTGATTGAACGATTTGTCGCCAAAGTCTGAGCTGGTCGCATGCATGTCGAATTCTTCGACTACATAGCACGAAGCTCAAGGCGGATTGACATGGAAGAAGCACTACTATCTGCTGTAGAAGTTCTGTTGACAACGTTTCCAATCTACTGGTCGCTTCTTGGTTCGCCATGTTCCTTCACATCGGGAAAGAGAGCGAAGAACGCCATACTGGCTGGGCCATCATGATTACCAACGCCAAGTCCAACGCATGCAGTGCAACCACCGTACGAGGACGACGCGACGCTTAATGCTGGAGAGTGAAAGCGACAAGAATCTCGTAGATTCGTAGGTCGATATATCCAGGCGATACCGAGTTTTATCAACAACTTATCGAGGAAAGCCTGTCCTACTTTGTTAAGTCGCGTTTCATCAATTTACTGGTCGAGAAAGAAGAAGTCTCATTCGGGAAATTCCCCAGTTTACCATGGGTGCCCAGGTGGTCAGTGCGTCAGACTTCGATTCGGATCCGGCCAATTATTCTTCCGATGGTTCTGGCTCTTCTTTCCTTCGTCCTTGTGTCCTTCCTGTACACCTGCTCCATTTCTCAAGTTCCAAGGTTCTGAACAGCGTCATCTATAAATGTGCAGAACAGTGGAAACGCGATTAACACAGCTGCATGCCCTCAGCAGCTGCAGTCGGTATCAGCATTCGATAAAATTTCTACTTGGACCGCTTTCATTTGAGATCCCATTGTTGCGTTTTCATCTGTTGATCGCTTAATCGTGCCTGCATGCTGCTGCATTTGATGATTTGGGAAGTCGCTATGTCTCCGCGGTTTGAGAGTAGTTTCCACAAGTCGTGAAGGTTTGCTTCAGTCCAGGAAGGTGCATAGCTCTGATTTACACTTGTTTCACCAGCTTGCAATGGCTTCATTCCTAGGTCCTTTTCACTTTCCTGTGGCTCAAATCAAATCTCATTCACAATTCGTTGATTCGACGCTGACCAACGATGGTTGATGTCGTGATTGAGGAATCTTCTCCTTTTCCCTCTCCTTCTCGTCTTTCATTCAGAAATCCACTCTACTTGACGGCTATGGCATCTGCCAATGATGGAAAGTTGTTGCAAAATCTCGAGACCGAGCTTCCTCGTACGCCATCACCTGTCAGAGCAACGACTTCTTCCATTGGTGTTCTACAGGCATCAGCGACAGGGTCAAGAAGTTTCGATCATGATGGCGAGAAATCCAGCGAACATGTAGCAATCAATTCCCTTCCTGCCCTCGACGGCAACCAAGACCCGTTGCTTCTCAACGACGACGATCCTCTCGAAATCTTCCACTCAGCTCTCGGTATACCTCCTCCTAAGCCTGTTACCCCTAAGCCGGAACGCAACCTTCCTGGTCGTAAGAGACCACTTCCGCCTGATGCAAAGGAGCCTAAACAGCCCAAAATCTCAACCAAGAACCAAGGCGTCTATAAAAGCGTTCTTTCCAATGAACAGTGGACCCGTTTCGTTTACCAGTCTTGCGATGCTCTCCTGACTTTCTGTATGTTTCTCCAAATCATCGTTGGGGCTTCAGTCACAGCTTTTGGAGCTGGCGATGTCGATCATACCATCATCACTGTTTTCGGTGCTACAAATACCGCCGTTGCGAGTTTGCTGGCTGTCCTCAAAAGCAAGGGCATGCCAAATCGATTGAGGCAAGACTGGAACGGATGGCGCGAGCTGCGAGAATATATTGAAGAGAAGGAGAGGGAGATTGATATGCGAATTCAAGGACACGGAGAAGGATTGCCACCTTTGGACATTTGGGGAACTGTGCGGGACATTGAAGCGAGATATCAGGCAATGAGACTCACCCTTGAAGCCAATCGACCGGACACATACATCAGAGTTCCCAATCTACTACCAAAATGATTCGACCACGGTAGATATTTGGAGCTGTCATGTTTATGGAATATACAACGACCAATCGTCAGTCTACGGCAGGATTTCGCTCTCATATTTTATGTTAGGAGATCGTCGGATCATAATTGCGTTCGTGAATATTGTTTCCTTCGCGGAAAATCTTGGAAGAAACTTGCTGGGCCGAGCTGAATTTTCTTAATGTTCTCAATTATCATGTTTAGAGGCTGTCATTGTATGTAAGATAGTAGGTTTTCTTTTGGCGCATATCAACTTTCAAACACATTCTCATTACATATCTGATATCTAAAGTCTATGTCTCTGCGAACAAGTTTCAGTGAACCTGCGATACGGTCAAATAGATTTGTCGATTTTGACCAAAGAAATCAAGCTTTGGTGGCGGGTGCAAGCATTCAATGAACATCCCTCTGAAGGCGAATAGTGGAAGTGTACCAGTCCCAAAACCCAACACTTTCCTTGGTCAGGTGATTGATTGGTAACACTACCGCATTGTTTACACAAATGACATCGCGGAGGGGTGCACAAAGGTTGTGCTTGCTTGCGGAAGCAGGGCGTGTTGATGGTGACAAAGGTAATGATGATGCTCTTTGTGGCCAAGTTTCGTCGTGCAAATTATTTTCTCATACTCGGCATTAAATCTAGTTCTAAAACTATCATATGATTCCAGCGATTTCTTTAATTGTTTGCAATTTTGAGGTTTCGGAATGTTCGAAAGTCTTGTGGTCAGGGAAAGCGCGAGGCACTTTACACTTCCACTTTTTCAAAGCTCTATCTCGTCGTCGACAGGCAGCTCTCTTCATTCTCTAGCTTATATGAAGTATTGTTAGCAACCATGAAGTCCGTCATATCTTTCGCTTTGGCGGTTTTCGTCGCGACCAGTAACGCCAATCCAATAACTCTCGATCCTCGTTCCATCCCTGGCCCGTCATACGATATCGGACCAGCCTCCAATGGATCATCATTCGACGTTATCATTATCGGCGGCGGACCAGCTGGGTTGAGCGCTTTGAGCGGTCTTGCTAGAGTTCGACGAAATGCTCTTCTGATTGATTCTGCGGAATACAGAAATGCAGAGACGAGACATCTCCATGATATGATCGGATATGATCGTAAGCACACAATATTCTAAAGCATCTACCAAAGTGAACGAAAATTGACCCAGGCTAGATACCGTCCCAGCAGCATTCAGAGCCGCCGCCCGAGAAGGAATCAGCAAATACCCAACCGCGACAATGCAAAACGGTACCGTGGTCTCAATCACCTCCCCCGACAACGGCACAACATTCATCACCACCGATTCCAACGGTCAAATCTACACCAGCAAGAAAGTTGTCCTCGCAACCGGTCTCCGTGACATCCTCCCAGACACCCCAGGTATCAAAGAAGCTTGGTCTCGCGGAATCTACTGGTGTCCCTGGTGCGACGGTTACGAACACCGCGATCAACGCTTTGGCATTCTAGGCTCTATTCTTGATGTCGTAGGCACTGTATTCGAAGTCATCACACTCAATAAAGACATAATCGCCTTCGTAAACGGCACCTGGACGCCCGAAAACGTCGAAATCCTCAACACCAAACGCCCCGGCTGGCAACAACAACTCAGCTCCACCGGCTACAACATCCAAATCATCAACACGACCATCACAAGCATAACGCGCATTCAAGACGGTGCGCTCGTCAACGATCCTAACACCGATTCGGAATTCGATCGCTTCAATGTTAATTTGGAAGGTGGAAGTTTTATTGAACGCGATGTGTTTATGACGAATTTCCCATCCAAGCAACGGAGTTATCTGGGCACGGAGATTGGCGTGCAGGTTTATGGCGAGAAGATGATTATTGATCCGGCGAGTATGAGGGCTGCGACGGGGGTGTGGGCGGTTGGGGACGCGAATAGTGATAATAGTACGAATGTGCCGCATGCGCTTTATACGGGGAAGAAGGCGGCGGTTGTTATTCATGGTGAGTTTTCTTTTTGCTTTTGACTGTGTTCATGGGGCTTTCGGTCAGATTCGGGGATTTGTGCTAATGAGGATAGTTGAGTTGGAAAGAGAGTTTGCTGAGGGGTACGTAACGAAGAGGGATGGGGAGGAGGAGGAGGTTATGGGGGTTATGGGGAGGGATTTGGAGGATCTTTGGGAGGGGATGGTGAGAGGATGAAAAGGATGCACTGGTTTGTTTAGTGTGGTGGTTTGTGGAAATTTGTTAACACCAGCGGTTTAATGAGTGCAGGGCATGATGGTGTTTTATTCGAGCTCTCGAAGTTTTTAATTACGCGTTTTAAGTCGGCATCATATCGAATGAAGAAGAAGAAAAAGGCGACTTTCTACGAACAATTGTAGATCTCACCCCCTAAGTTCCGCCACATTCAATGTACAGGCCGAGAGGTGATATAATGTCGGTCATGTCGTCTATGCTCCACCAGGGTTCTAGATTTAGTCGGGACTCGATTCCACCACTCCTGTCGTAACTAATGAGCCTAACGTACCTATATATAGTTGGTGGAAGTACGATCTTCTTCCTAGTCAAATTTTCAGCTTAGAAATGATGTTGATTTTGATATTATCTAGTACTACGGTTATTTCGCTGATGTCGACGTGGTAAACTGTGAAAATGAACCACGTCTTTCGCTAAAAGGCATACTCTCACCATCACCACGAACCGTTGATCATGTTTGCAAAATGGAGAGAGGAACATGTATGTTTCATAGATCCCCATTGATTTATAAGTTCATATCCGAAAAGAACTCTACGCATATCCATCTCGCGCATCCAAATCATGATCCCGTCGCCTCCGTAACCCCAAACCCATCCATTCTCCGTATCAAAAATTCCAAAACCCAAACACCCAATAACCCAATATACCCACTCCCATCACCATCGAACCCGATCCATAACCGGCTTCACAGTATACGGCCAGAACATCAACACCGCAACAAGCGGTCCATACCTATCATTTCGCATTAGCATATATCCTCACAATCCTCGCATCTCAGTCAGAAACTTACATCATAGCAGTATTGCCGACCTTCTTCCACTGACTTCCCCAATCCGCCTTTTGCTTCCCGCTCGTCTTCGTGGACACCATCGTCTCTGTAAACCTCACTTGCTGGGCCCTGATGAGGCGAGGCGCAAGACGGGTGCGTGTCAGACCGAGGAGCTGGGAGGGTGGCATGGTGCGGGGTAATTTGTACGCTCGAAGGGTGGTTTGGGGATATCTTTGGTGTTGCTATTATTGTGTTGAATGTAAATGTATTCAACTCAGTACGAAGTTACAAGTACTCGAGTATACAAAGAAACAAGAAGTAGACCTGGGCATCCCTCTTTTAAACCCTTCCCAAGTGAATCGACACACCACCATTGCATCGCATAACAATAGCCATCTCAAACACCGCGCGTGCCTGAATTATTGGTGTTGTTATTGGATACGCGGATATGCTGTGCCCTGACGAAGCAGTTGGCTATTGGATGGGTGTTGGTGAAGGGGCTGCTGATTGGTGCAGGCCCGGGAAGTGAGGGGCGGGCTTATGCACCCCAGATGTGCGGTGCGGGGCGAGGAGTTTCGGGGTTTGGGGTGGAGAAGGAGGGGTTTGATTGGGGAGAGATGGTGTGTACAATGTTTCGTCTCTGGAAACTGCTGATATGAATTGAAACTTTTGAGATTCCATTATACATCAGTCGAATTGAGTCTTAATGCTCTAACTCATGTTAGTTCTGACAAGGGCTCATTCAAGTGCAACTTTGACCCGTCGTAAACGAGTCAAAGACACAAATAAGCTTATACGAAGAAATAGAGACTCGACTGGGGAAAAAAATTCCGATGAACATCAAAGGTTAGTAGTATGGGCTTCCCAACAAATCTTGAATTTGACCAGAGATAATGAAAAGTTTGTGATACTTCGACACTTTCAGAAATGGGACATTCTTCCACGATACAGTCAGTCTTCGTGACTTCGGCATGCGGCAATGTATTCATATATCTACCGATTTACCACACTATTCTCTAATTCAAAAGTAAACTGGTATAGTCTTACATGCTCGTTTTGCCTAAATCCATGTCCAGGGCCATTCTGTTACGAGAATGTCGAATGAACACCTTTCAGTTAGCATGTAATCTTAACCCAACGGACAGATAACGAGCCCTAGGATTTTATTCGGAAATTCAAGAGAGCGTAAACCAGTGTATGTTGAGTATCCATGTCATGTTTTGAAGTGTTATCAGCAATAATATGTCCGCCAAAAGCAAGAAGTCATCCAACCAACAAGCGAGTTGGTCGAGTTGGTTCTGATGGCACAGCCATCACTGTCATTATTTCTTCCAGAACACACTTTCACTGCAACAATCCATAAACAATCCCAAACAACTCACCAGAATGGCATTCTCAAATTTCAGACTTCTTTACTTCCGCGATGATCTTCGCATGTCAACATGGCTGCTCATAGGTGCCTCGTTACAAGCAGCTTTGCTAGTAGTTCTACCTCCTTCCCGAGCTATCCTACCAACTGCCATTCTCCTCTCGTTTCGCATCGCCAAATCCCTTCTCGTTCAGCTAGGCTTTTTGCGTGACGATAGTCTTGACAATGTTCGTTTGGGAAAGCTCTCTACGCAGATACCACGAGCGGATGGATCGCTTGCAGCGGAGCCTTCTGATCAAGAAGTTGTTGTCATGATCTCTGGAGCGCGTTCGAGCCAGCAAGTTACCCACATTGTTTAAATATGAAATCTTAGATGAAGCTGATTACTTGTGATAGTGCCAAAGGCCGATTTGCCCCTGGATTCCAAGAGATCAGTGGGCTTTTCGGAGATATGTGGCGCGAAGCATCGAGAAACCGTGAGAAATGGGGATGTGAGTGATTCTTCCATGCAAAATTAATTGTTCCTACCATGCGTTCAATTCTTGGAAGAAATTATTAACAATTGTCCCTAGTTATGGGCAAAACGTCCACTCTCTTCGCCACCGAGACCGACTCGGGAAACTCCATGTGCTGGATCTCCTACTGGAAATCCATGGCGCATCTTCAAGCCTTCGCATTAGGACCTGCACACCGCAAAGGCTGGGATTTATTTACTGCCACTTCGAAGAAGAATCCGCATATTGGTATTATGCATGAGACCTATGCTGTTCCGAAGGGCCACTGGGAGACTGTTTATCTGAATTTTACGCCTTTTGGCATGGGTGTGTTATTAACGATCCAGTGAGATGATATGTTAATTTGCTGATGCGGGTATAGGTCAGACTAAACATCTTACTGATGACAGCAAGAAAGAGGGAAGGACTGTGAGTGCGCTGAGGGAGGCTAATAAGCAGACGTGGAGTCGGATGAGTACGAGGATGGGGAGGGGTGATAGCGTGTAGGGTTATGTCTTTTGGTTATCTTCTTAATCCTTTGTGACGCTGAGTCTCAAAAGCTTGACCAAGGTTCTTCGGAGTACAAATAGATTGCAGTCGAGATTGATTATATTCACATTATGTTCGAAACAAGCGTCAGCAATGCTCAAACTTTCCGCTTAAACCCATCACACTTGAGGTTGCGTTTAGTCTGACACACATTTTATTTACCGCTCACTGGACGTCGACAACTATCGACTTCGATGTTGGGCCACCTCACTTTGCTGAGCCTCCGCCATACAGACCCAACATTAGAATTTAATTCAGGCCAGCTCACTTCGAATTGACTTTATTTCATCCCAATTACCCACTGATTTAACAACATCACATGCTAATAGAGGCCAACTCTAGCTAACCAACAGAACTAATCAGCAGCCAAGAAATCCAAGGATTTGAATTTGTTAGCGTTGTTGGAATTAATTTGTGCCACTCGATCTGACATCGTATGTACGCGTGGCACAGCAATGGCAGTGAAACCCCATACGCGACGCAACTTTTCTCTCTCCAATGATTGTAATTGACTGCAAAAGAAATGTTATGGTAAACCTATAGCACTTTGTGAAAATAGCGTGGTTCGAAAGCGTACAGCAGCCCGGAGCTCGCTTAATAAAAGGGGGCGGGGCAAGCTGACGGTTTCCAACAATCCAACATGCGAGGATAACGTACAACAATATGTAGTCACTCATTTGAACTTTTAACTCTCTCTTCTGCGCTTGAACCTCTAAGTATCAAATATTTGGCAGAGTCGAAGTGCATCCAGAGAGCAAAATGGCTACAAATACCGAACCTCCAAAGCTCGAATTCACATGGCTAAACCCAATCCTCTCCATCTACACTCCTCCACCAACAGAAGCCCCGATCCACCACTCTCACCCAACAACAATCATATTCTGCGCTTGGATGGGCGTATCCTCTCGATCCCGTTACCTCAACTCTTTCTACCAGCACTACCACACACTCTACCCTAACGCGCGAATAATCTCCGTCCGCTCCCAAACTGGCTTTTTCGCATTTACCTCCACTTCCGCACGACTGCGCCTTCATGAACCCATTATCGCTGCAATCGAGAGTGACCCAGCACCTGCTGAGAACAGGAAGATAATCGCACATGTCATGAGTAATGGCGGAGCTCTGGGGTTCGCGGATATATGTCAACTCTATAAGGAGAAAACGGGAAACAAACTGAACGTCGGGAATGTGGTGTTCGACAGTGGACCCGGCGAATACACACTCGGTAGTGCTTTTCACGCCTTCTCTCAAGCCTTCCCCAAAGGTCTGCTCTGGTATCCCACCGCTATTTTCATGTGGCTAGTACTGGTAATCTTAGGACGGACGATGTTTGGGCCTGGTCCACGGCTGAAGAGCAGTAACGAACGACTTAACGACTTAAACTGTGTGAATGAGAACCAGAGGCGGTTATATATGTACAGCGAGGTGGATCGTTCAGTTGACTGGCGCTCTGTGGTGAGACATGCTAAGGAGGCACGCGAAAAGGGCGTCAAGTCGACACTGATGAAATCGGAGGGAAGTAAACATGTACAACTTATGATGAGAGATCCGGAGAAGTATTGGAATATAGTGTGGGGATTTAGTGTTACGTGAGCTTGATTGGAAATGGGAATGGTTTATTTTTGAAAGGTCAGGTTTTTCTTTGGGGCTGTTAGTTTTATAGTCCGGTTATTTTTCCCTGTATGGAAGGGTCTGTGTAAAAGCCGATTGTTCTATAATACTTGAACTGCAAGGCAAAGAATATGTGGTCACGGGTGTTGAAGCATTGAATATATATGTTTGAATGTATGCAAAACCAAAACTTTTTTTTAATTAATAGTTGTATGATACTGATGAAGCCGCCTAGAAATGGAAAACTTCCTCCCTTTTTTCTTAAGACAAAGCGAACCAGTTGCTAAAGTTGTCTTACGAAGTCAACCCAATGTAATCTATCCGTCTTAAACCACCCGACCAGTGTTTATAGGGATTGGGCTCATGATTGGAGTCACTGAGCCCTCTTCGCAACTAGCGCTACCTACGCGCTGAGGGGTATGATATGCCCACTCAGTAAGCATTCGAAATCTATAAGCATCAATTTGCACCTCCTGCATTGCCAACATAAATTCCCACATACGGTGATGATGTGCTTTCACCTGGGCAAGGAAAAGATTAATCGCCTCCTCCGAATGTCCATCAGCAGTCATATTGAGCACGATAGCATTCATCTGGGCCTCCCATGCCTTGGGCTCGTAGACTTCAGCTGGAACCAAGCGGTCCCAGTCATGTTGGTCTTCAAGTTGTCTTTGGGTTTCGAGGCCTTCTTGGATCTCGCGGCTCCAGTCTCCGACGGCGATGAGGATTTGATCGTCCATTATTCGGAGGTTGGAGATGATGGTTATGTGGTGTTCGACGTTTCGCTGCCATGCTCGGATTTCGTTTTCGGACGGCAGGATGAATTGGCCGGGTTTTGGGTGTGCAGAATCTGGGGAGTGTTCTTGGAAGCGGACGTGTTGGTATCCGTAGTTCGAATTTGAATCGTAGGTTTCAGGGGAAGCTGTTCGACTGATGACTTCTCCGCATTCCACAATGCTGCTATCTAGAGCTATTGGTGACACTTCGAGGTCATCGTTGGGAGCAGAATTCTGGAAAAATCTCAAACGACTTTGGCTTCTAGGTGCTCTAGTTGTTGGGCCATGAGTGAAAGATTCAGGCGAACTGGATGGGGTGATCTCTGCCCCTGACGCTCTTGAAATAGTAATATCGGCGGTAATTGGACTGGCAGAAGCAGATGGTATGAATTCTCTCGCTGTTGCCGAAAGACTTCGTTTGGAATTGGAAGAGGTCTTTGTTTGTAACAATGTAGCAGCACTGTTAGCGACGACTACGGCTTCTTCTCTCATGGCAACCAAATCAGTAGTTGACGGTGTATCTGCACCGTCCAAACTGGAGCTAGTAACTAGGTATGTGGGGTTTGAGGAAGCTGAAAGTGCAGGTGACTTCCTTGCTGTGTCTGATGACGATGCAAGACTAGCGGTAGACGAAGTCATGGGTGAGTTTCGCCCGGACTGGGACTTCTTCTTCGCACGACGTTCTTGAGCGCGGCTGTAAGGCATGCTGTTGACTGCTGTGCAAAGAGATGCGTGCTTGAGATTCGAAAGATTTGCGTTCGAATGTGCAAGTAGATCTACTGTAAGGTTCCTCAAAGTGACTGGTTTTGTAGAACTGAAATACCTTTTAGCAGAGCCAGTCGGTTTGACGATTCACTTTCTGCCACCCAAGGTGCCTCTTATACATTTTCCAACTTTGTAGACGTTCCAAGTCCAATTGTTCAGTTCAGGGGAAGGAAACAGTAAATTCGGATACTGATAGTCTTACTGTATAGTCAGTCTCTTCTGTTTTAGAGAGTCGAAGAAAATTAGCAATATTTTTGAAAGAACAAGAATTTTCTTTGTCTTGATGCATTGCAGACAAGCAACATGTCCTCAAAGACATTGTTTGCAGATTAAGCGAGCCATGGAAGTTGGTTTGCTGTAAAAAAATTATCACAGTTTTGATTATGATGTTGATTTTAGCTAATAAGACTCTTTTTCAACGATTCCATGACTCGCATTAGAAATAATCATAGTTGATAGTGTGTTTGAATATGTTTCATGTTAATTTTGATATTCTTCCTAACTCTGGAGCAGTGCTTTTCAGTGTTCACTTACAAAATTCTATCAATGAACGGGATTGGATTTGTAAGGCTTACTGTTGAGATGGGGACGGTCTAAGTTTTTCCTTAATCAAATTTCGTCAACAAAGAAAGTTGTTGCAGAATTCGAAAGCTTTTTATTTTCCTTTGAGAAATTGGGACAATCATGTTGTTATCGATACTTTATAATGGCTCCAACGGACTTACCGACAGCTGGTAGCAAACTTCAAGCTTTCATGCTGCTGACTTCGTGCATGTGAAAGGTTGCATTCCTTCTGTCATTTTCGATTTTAATTTCTTGGGCGGTTCGTCGCACCGCATTAGATGTATTCACGGGCTCCAACAGATAATGAGTTCGACGCATTTTTCACAGCAGCCTGCATCCATCATTCAAGAGTGCTCGAAAAATGGCTCGAAACATATAGAAGGCCTGTGGACCCTGACGAGGTCGCTCTTCGAGGTATCAGAGAGATAGCCTGGGCCATCGACGTCGATAACATCGCAGCAAGAAGTGCTTTTGAGGATTTTCGCGACGAGATATTTTCAATCAACGATGAGCTCAAATTTGAGGAGTATGAGAGATCGCAGAGAAGATCTAGACTTCGAAATAAAAAGAAGGAGGTTCGGTTCGGAGGTAACTCAATTCCCCGCGAATCTCGCAACAGCTTTCAATACTTTTCAAGCAAATGTAGCGTAAGGAAATCATCGAGACGTTGCAAATGATCGTGATGCTCAAGCAACTTTCGCCATTTAAAAATACTACATACTATCAACACAGCAACTTATACTCAAAAGCTCGTGCGTAAAACGAACTCTTCGTTCCGCACCCATAACAATCAAAAAATGGTCTTAACCCGTTAGTGAATGAAAGCTCTGCCCAAAATTCTCCTGTCCTGAAATGAAAATGCAAAGACAATGCTCCGGAATCTCTAAGACTCAGCTACGCCGTCGTGTGGTAGAAGCCACAGGGAACCCTTTCACAATACAGGACCATATAAATGCTCAATACACGCCTTTGACCAGATCAATGCACCCAAACCCGTTCGGTAAACACCAAATCTACCACAGAAAGCCCACTTATACAAATCCTACACTTCTTCAACCCTCACAACGGGCGCCTTAGTACCTTGAGCTAAACTCTGTTTGCTTGAGCTCTGGGAAAGACTGTCGAAGCCCGAGTCACCTTTTGTTGATTTCGAATTCTGCGAATCAAGCCATAAAGTGGTCACATTACTGTTGTAATCACTGTCCACATTCGATGACTCCAATGTACGGCTTGTTAATGTTGGAGTTGCTTGTCGTCTAGCAGACATGACGAAGCTTGGCCTAGAGAATCGAAGTTCGTGAGACAGAACACCGAGACGAATCAGCAGCCGTTCTGCTGGACCTTTTAGCGTCGGCAAGCAGGCACAGATTATTCCTATCTGCTCCTCGAGTTTTGCCAGGAGGGATGCCAGCATTTGTCCCTGAAGAACGTCTCCCTTGTAAATTCCTGGGAATGTCGACATTTTGGCACCTGCTGCAGCTGTCGTTAGGAGTCCTAGTGCCATTAGACCGGCAACGAGAACCTTCTCTCTCAAAGGGCGATTCAACGTTTTGATGAGAGTGATTGGTGAAAGTGCCATCAATAGGTCCATCGCAATAAAAAAAGCTTCTCGAATTAGCTAAGTAGGGGTTTAGAGTATGAGATCACTTACAAGCTGTTGCCCATGAGAAGTTCATAACGGGATTGTACGGCCAACAGGTTGCTTTAATGGTCGGCTCCCACCATGACCGAAGGGGACGACAACTGACGAATAAAAGGATCATCCAAGCGAGGTAGAAGAAAATTTGCCCGGTGATAAGAAAGTAAAGCGTTGCCCTCCATGTTTTATTCTGACTTAATGGCAACAAAGAGCATGCGATGGAAAGTCGCACTAGCGTAATTGTCTGTAGCCATAATGCTTGAACGGCAAACTGTGCTTTCAAAGCAATTGCGAGCTTGGCTGGTGGAATGTAATAGCTCAGACGACCCCAACCGTAGCAGGCTGATATTGCTGCTGCGACATATTCACCGAGGGAGAGAATCTGTTTGGTTGGTAAGACTATGTTTGGCTATGGTGTCTCTAGAATTGCGGAAACTTACTGCGGCGATAATAATAAGATAGTCATCGAGTCTAAGATGTATCGAGGGTCTACAGCGAGAGTACGTTCTTGCTGAGCACAAAAATAATACAATAATAGCAAGTATCCCACATGGAATCAGGAACTGCGGAGATAAATTAACATCTGGACCGGGCTCTCCTGAAGGTCCCATCACTGATGGTGTTTCGTCGACAAAAACAAAGTCAGTCTGAAGCTGGCCCACAAGTGAATGGTGCTGCTAGGGCTGATGATATGAGGAGAAGACGAAGAATGAAAGAAAGACTGTGCTTCTCAACTAAAAAGCGGGAGATCCACCTTGTCAAGTAGTATTTGGAGCTTGTCAGAATTCGAAAAACGCGCGATCAGAAGCCGATCGCTGGTCCAGGCGTGATCCCCGGAAATCCACTCATCAACCATAACGCCAAAGCTGAAAAGCTGGCGCCATGCTGGAAAATACCCAGATCCAATTCTGTACGTATTGCGGGAAAGCACGCTCCAGGGGACTCGAGACCGTTGCAAATCGGGCAGTTAGCGAGCTCAATGTCATTGTTTGATGCTTACAATTCAAGTTGATAGTAGGGTCTCCCCAGCCATTTGAATCTTGAATGTGAAGTTGCTGAATTTCTTTCTTTTGCTGCACATGGTTGAAAGGGGAAGCAAGAACGAGAACCATGGTCGCTTACACGGGGCAGCTCAAGCCACCAATTATACACGGCTCTTCTGATTTGATATCCTTTTCCGGAATGGCACGCCACAACGTGGTCAGATCGCCGCAGGGTCTTGAACACTGGGTTTTACGCTTGGTCGCAGGTCGGATGGACATCCTTCAGCTTCTGAACCCCTGATGTTGGGTCGCTTGTTTGCGGGGAATCGGGGAGGAGACCTGGACATTCCGGTGAAGAAATGCCCTGTGGGCTCTGGGGTGGTGTTGCCGAAGTTACGCTCCGACCTTTGCGGCCAGCATTTCAAGACAAGAACGGTCATCCAAGACTTCCCACTTGCGACTGGTTGGGATTTAATATTACCCAAAACTCACCAAGTTCTTGATGACGCCACTGGGTAATTCCGGTGAGTGTTATATATATCTGTGGCGTGCCTCTGTCTGAGACGAGCTTTCGATGCATACGAGAGTTGTTCTTCCAATCGGACCTTTCTCAATCCGGCGAAGCTGGTTTGAAGTGAAGTGATCATTCTCCGCTCGTGCTAATAAGAGTTTCAAAGTCAACAGTGAATTAGAATTATAGGCGAAATTGTTGTCATAGAGAACTCCAGTGGTATCAAACTAATATAGTATTATTCCGGTACCTGGCGTATTTGAGAGGTTTACCAAGATGGAACTTCGCTTTTCTGAACTCAGGTTCTGTTCTCGAGTTCTGCTTATATGAGGTTGTCTGTTCGAGTTGATGGACTACAAACAGCACCACAGTGTACGATTGGTGGACTTATTGATGTGTTGCAACCTCTACACAGCTCACCTATTACACCCTCGGACACACATTGTGAAGTAAAATAACTGATCAGTCAAGAGTTTAGTAGACCTGTGTCACTGTATATTATATTATATATATATATATATATATATCGAAATCACGACTGAAGTTTAATGCCCCTTGATCCCATTTTCAACCACGCAGTTACTTCACTCCCCATAAGAGGTTGAATTGATTATCATTCATTACCTCTATTAGGGGGGAAAAGCCACACCACGTAAAAGCTTCTAAGTCCCCAAGTCCCAGGTCCTAAGATCCAATGGAAGCACGCAGCCGATGAGGACCCGCAATCAACCGTTCTTCACAGCCTTCGATATAAGAACAATCGGGAAGGAGCTGAAATGCGGCACACCTTTTGAAACTCTCAAAGCCTTCGGATTTGGCCCAGATGTGACAGAAAAGGTTCACAGATCTTTAGTGATTTGTGTCGTCGGGATCTTGTTAACCGGATATCTATGATTGAATTTAATAGCTCGTTGTTTGATTTATAGTTTGCATTGGAAACCTGATTCCATGTTATACGAAGAAGTCCGGCTGTTGTTACTACTGAAGTCGTAATCGACCACCTCAGATGGGATATTCGAATTGACTCTGGACAATCGGCCATTGAAGTAACGGTCCAAAGACCTGTAGGCTATAGCTGACACGAGATTGACCTGATTAGTCGGAATACTTTATTTAACAGAAGGTGTTCGCAAAAAAGGAAATACACAAGCCACAAACACGGAGTGAGCCTTCTCAACCACTGCAATTTAGCTATGGATTAATCATCACGGTATGCGAGTGTCTCGGAAGACTTACAGAACAACTTCTTGAGTAAGAAAGACGACAAACTGTGCCAAATGAGCTACATTTGGTCATTGAAGTGGATCACTCAGACGAACTTAAGCAGATTAGATGCACTTATGAAATAAGAAGAGTTAAGAAGACTTCTCTCAAAATCTCAATACCATTATACCCTGAGCTCAATTTGAGTGTACTGGCGAATCATCGTACTACGAGATATAATCGCTCCATTTACCCATTCGTCCAATTGGTTAATATCTTTTTAAATACCTACAACACTAAGCTGTTTTCAGAAGATAATCACATGATCGGCACTTCCAAGTTGGGTAAACGCAAGTCAATCCTGATTATTAATGGCGAGAATGAAAGAAACAAAATACCCTCGGGTCAGGCGGTCATTGGTGTCTAAATTAGTTGTTGCTCATATATTGGTACTTTGTTAGATTCCATTGACTGCCTCTCGAATGAAAAGTCAGTGCTGGTATTAAGTTAGCAAACAATCACAGGGTTAGAATCGCAATCACTTTTGCTTCGTACCCTTATTTTGAGATGCTGTCCAAAACGACACATGCTTACGCCCATTCCAGAAGCGGGGACTTACAACTCGATATTTATCTCTCAGCCGATCGCAGCAGTATTGATAACACTACACCGGCATTCATATACTTTCACGGAGGTGGGCTGGTCGCGTTCAATCGCGAATTCATCCCAACTCACATCGTGCAATCTTGCGTCCAAAGAAAATGGCCACTGATCTCAGTCGACTACAATCTTCTTCCGCAAGCAAAAGGCGAAGATTTGGTGTCTAATATCTGCGATGCGTATAGATTTGTGAGGGGGAATCTATGTCGAATTGCTGACAAGGGAGACGGAATATGGGAGAACATAATCGTTGGCGGAAATAGTGCCGGTATTGATCTCCTCCACGAATCTCAAAGAGGCTCATACTTACAAGATACGATTAAGGTGCTTACATGGCCTACCAAGCTGGCCTCAACCTTGAGCCAAAACCATTAGCTCTGTTCTGTCTTTACGGACCAGGAAATTGCATGGGTAAATTTTGGAGTTCGAATCATATTATTGGGAACGCACCTATAGAGTTTGACGAAGTCTCTTGGTTTCTTGAGGCACCAATGTCTGCGGGGCATACACCACCAGACATGGCATTCTATCCAGAATCACTACTCGACGATGGTCGACCAAACCCAGATTTCAAGATGCCTGTAAATCCGGAGCCCTTCAACGAACCAGCGTTTCTTTACAATTGGCTTGTCCAAGAAAACAAACTTCCACCTCTGGTTTCCGACATCGAAGTTCCGTACTCCTCGCCGGCTTGGAGACAACTTCCTAAGACAATTATTATCCATGGTACGAACGACCAAATAGTTCCTTATGAGGCAGCCACAAATCTTTTCAAAGCTATTGGTATGTCTGCCTCGCATAAGCTGAATTTCAGATTGTTGACTTGCGGTAGGTTCGGAAACTGCGATACTTTTCACTGTTCCAGACGCTCCGCATGCTTTTGATCAGAACCTGTTGCATGGAGACAAAGACCTGGAAATAGTGGAGCAGGCGTGGAAAGCACTGGATCAAATTGTACGAGATCTAAAAAGAGCAAGTGCATGATGCGCTACTCTTTGTTCCTTCCTTAAGTTGTCATTTTGGATGATGGGAATATTCTATCAACGGCCATTAGCAGGGCAATTTTGTTTTTATGCTCTTTAGATTCCAGATTATACAAGTTCATTTGCTTATTTATGAAAAGTTTATTCGGCGAGGCTTACATGTACGCTCGGATCTTGCCATACACTATCTTTGATTTATATCCCTAAGCCCAATTGTTGTAGATTTAGGGTTTATTTACAAGCCCATAGCGAAGACGTTTCGTGCAATATAAGAGAACCGCGCAGGTGAAGAGAGGAGGAGAAATTTTCACAGTTATTCACAGCGAGACAGGTATGGAATGGTCATTACTTGTTCTAGTTTACTTTGGACACAACAGACATATCCGCTACCAAATTACAAGTTTATTGGGTTATTTGAGATTTCCTTTGCACAGTTCTATAGATGTCCAGCGATACTCTTCAAGTCGATGTTGCCAGTTATCACAATGTGTCAGTTTCATATGGATCTGGCTCGCCAAACTGCCAAGCTCGTTGTCTTCTTTGGTCCATCTCAGAATACCACGGTATAGATCTTGCGGCCAAGCCCGATGGTCCTTGGAGAGGAATGAATGAATTTTGCATCCGCGCGGCGTTCCCTTCCCCGCTAGAAAATATACTGTTGACGGGTAAGGGAAAAGATCCAGGAGTGTAGTTTGGATCGCCTAATCGTGATCCTGGCTGTTGAGATAGTGGCAAGTGAGAACCTGGTGGTATGGGGAATGTGTTGAACCCAAGTGGATCTGATAAGCTGGATGGAACCCTTATTGTTCCCGGATTGAAAGTCTCCCGCTGATTCCTAGTCGATTGAAAAGGTGTGTGTAAAAAGGATCTATTGCTAGTAGCCTGAACCTGGAAGCTTGGAGTCACCACTTCTTGTCTACAGTAATTTAAGACTTGAACGAAGACTGGATCTTGATACCAAACAGCGGGAACGGTGTCAAGGAAGTAGCCACCATTCGCAATAGCTCTTTCTCCTGAGCCGTCCAGATTTCTCATACGAGCAGTTGTCTTAGTCACTGGATTACCAGCAAAATTCTCCGTGGTCACCTTCGTTAGTTCCACCCTTTTTGAATTGCTAAGGTGATCGGAAAGTACCGCGGTCTGGACCACAGTGTTCTTGCTGATGTTTCCAAAGATATTGATCTCGTTTGATTCCGAGACGTCTACGTTGCGCATTCTGACGCCTGTATTCAACTGTTGAATTTGTCCTTGGGGGAAGGTTTGACTGTGGCTTGACGGACTAGCCGAACTTGCAAATGGATTTGTGAACTGTCGCTGGTCAATTTCGTGGTAGCTTTGGCTTTCCGGCCCACTCACCATTGCGAACTGGTTCCTAACTTGTTGTAAAGGGGAAGAGTGTTCGAATATCTGATTCACAGTTCCGCCGGCCATTCGAGATCTTGGACGAACGTGGCCGTCAGGTGGGAAAATGGACTCAACATCTCCTTCATCCAGAGCATAGTCGTCCTCTGCAATTGCGTAGTCGGTATTGGGCTGAGCGACACGATCTTGAGCACGACCATAGCCATAAGAAGATGGCTGAAAAGGTTTGTATCCTCCTCTATATTTTAGAGAAGCACCCCCGTACTCCGTGTCTTCCCAGCTCGGTACGCCGATAATCTTCGCCCAATTTTTACGACACATTGGGCAAGTGTTGTTTTTGCTAACAGTACGGAATACCCCGTTCTCGAAAGCGGGTGGTCCATGGTCACCGAACCATGTTTTAACGCATTCAACATGGTAAACGTGTCTACATGAGAGTGTTGCGCATTCTCCGTCCTCGGTACCCTCAGTGCAAATGGGGCATTTCCAATCCTCTGATGTCATCCTTTCAATGGCTTGATCGCTTACAGCCTTGAGAAATCCGTTCCTGTCGTCGGGATCGTAAAGCACTGGACGCATGGCTTCTGGTGTTGATTCAGTGACATATCTTGCCACGAATAGAGCAAATTCTCTATGCCACATTCGCTGCCGCCTATCTTTGATGATACTGAAGTATGATTTTTCCAAAACAATTTTGTGTCGGTCTTCGAGGTCTCGCCATCGCTGGTAAATCTCTGGCAGATAATCAAATATCGGAGCTCCTCCTCCGCAGGCATGGCATTGCGCTATAGCGAGCTTTACCTCGCATATGGACTGCTGACAGGCTTTGGATTTGGAATCAGGACATATTCGTGGAAGTCCGTTGTACATTCCTCCACTTTCGTACAGCGAGTAAGTGCCATTAAAGACGTGGCTATCAAGATCATCAAGTGCATTATTGACATCTTCGCAGAAGCTATGGTCATGTGACGCTCTTACTGATTGAGGTATCTCTCTACGGACACACTTAGGTCTATGGGTGTAATTGGCTACCACATGGCCACATCCCTGATAGTATATCAGGACATAGTGGCACGGACGTTCGGAAACCCAGTAGCCGTCTGCCATTTTGATCTGTCCCAGTCTCTTTCGGAGCGGGGGAGGTGAAATATGGTTCATGTTTGACATTTTGCTGCTGTTGAGTATCGAGGAGAGTCGCTGATGATAGATCGAGAAATAAGTTGAAAGATTGATAGGAAAGTGGGTATATATATGACACAGACGTGTTCTGCTACTAATATCGTTGTTCTGTGTCGTTCACCTTCAATTGAGAATTTTCTGAGACAATAGAAAGATGGGGATCCACCAGAAAATGAATTAGGTGAATGTAGAAGTAGTAGTGACTCATATTTCAACTCTGTCGATTGAAACGATTCGGTTTGTTATAATTAATGAAGCCAATTAGGGGCATTACTCCCCCCCATCCATTCAGTCACCCATTCAGCCACCCCCAGCTCTCGTAAACTCATTATTCACTATGCTCAATGAGAAAGTTTGTCATGAGTGTGAAGGAAATTAGTCAAAAGAACAATAGAAGAGTTCGTGAAAAACCGTCAAGTTCTTTTGTTAGTCTTTACCATTTAAATGTGCAAACCAGCTAGCAAATACCTTCACCTCATACAGCACAGAAAGAACGGATTTCCTAATTGCCAGCTGACTTTTATATACACTCCTTGTCCGGCAACCAGTCGAAGCTAGTAAAATGAGGATTGTCCTTGAATTTCCACTTTGTTTCCCCTCAACCTCATATTGCCAGAACAAGCGAAAAGAGAAAACAATCAAAACTCAACCCATTGAATTGTTCCATCGTCTATAAGTTACTACGAAAGTCAATCCTTTAAGTTTTATTTCATGTTTCATTCTCATTTTGAAACCACGATCATTTGTTGTCAGCTTGTTTGAATCTCTTTTGTCTACAATGATGGAAACTGCTTCATAACACTTTTAAGCCCTGAAAAAGAGTTTTAACAACGAGTTTGAGACAAGGATACTCAATATCCCAACATGCTCGAACTTTTTCATTCAATGCTACTAGTTTGAGAAGGTTTGAAGAAGCTTTACAGTTTTGATTCAAAAGTTCTGTAATCCAATAATCATGCTTTACGTAATAATGACTAATTGCTGGTAAACAAAAAAGGCCCAGGTATGTCATCGATTTAGAGTAGAAGTGCCATTGAAGAGTTTGGAGTCTCGCTAGAGCTAAATTTTGAATTGAACAGTGGTTCTGATAGCTGAATTGGTGGTTGAGAGGTCAGTCGAAGATGTTCAAATAAATCGACTTTGCTCGCATGGCTTCTAATTGACTTCAAATTTGACCTTGCACATAGCAATTCTGTTTCATAGTAAATATAAAACTTGTTTGTTCGGAATGGCTTTAAATAATGATTAAAGGGTGGGGTGAGATGCAGTTGCAATTAGATTGAGCGAAAATAAAAGGTTTCAAAAGAGCAAATAGTACTTTTGGGGTGATCTTGGAATAACCAATAATATTTTAATTTTCCTAACATCAATACAAATATTCGATTTCACAAGCCCGAAAATAGTGCTAAATTGCAGGGTTTGTTCATCGACGGACGTGGTTCATCGACTGACGTGGAACCGAGAAAGAGTGAGTTTCGTTTTCGACTATCGAGAGGATGATTACTCATCCGAAGAGTTTCGGAGTATGTATTCAAGAAATAAATCATATTTTGGAATAATGAAGGAATCACCTTCAGTATCTTCACATGTATTGGACGAGATAGAGAGAGTTTCGGGTGCTTTTCAGAAAGAGAAGCATCTGGAGTGACAAAGGAATAACCTTTGGTGTCTTTCCCACCTTTTCAGTCATTCATTAAAAGAAACCCAACAGTAAGCGAGGACAGCCCCATAGACGAGCTTTTTGCTTTTCTTTCCTTCGTGCTAAGACTTCATTTCCAAAACAACTTCACCTACCACAGGTTGCAAGCTGATGAACAGACAACCATCATGATAAACTTTCTTCAACAATTCAACTATAAATAAATTCTTCCTATTTCCTATTTCTCCAAATCCTTCAATATAATCAATGTTTTCTCCCATGGAGTACCTTCTGAAGAGGCAGCCTCATCGTCCGCGTTCCAGCCAGACAACACAAAATCATCAGGCGTTGATTCTCCATCATTAGGCTCACAAAATGTTCCCTTTAACAACGGATAACCTTTCGTTGCTAATTTCAAGCCATTTGTATATTCAGCGTAAGACTTTCCCCAGCTCTCATAATCTCTGGAATTATTGTACATCAAGAGGCCAACTAGCGGGGCGTCCAGCGGAAGATGTTCAAGAAATCCCGTCTGGTCCTGCATGCTATATCAGTAACCTGATCATAATAAAGAAGAACTCAGCATTTTCAAACAAATCAAATGTTCACGAGATGTTCTTTTAAAAAGAGATACTCACATCCAAACCCGGCAACTCAACATGATGTCCCCAAACAAAATCCAACAACCCCTCTTGCGGAGCCAAAATCCTACTTGACAACTCCTCGTTGGCCAGAAAATCTTGATGAGCTGCGATACTTGGCCAAAATCCGAAAATGTATATCTCTGAAGGATTGTCGATTGGGGAAAAGAATTTAGATTGTGTGGCGTAGACGCTGTTGGCGAGATTCTCTCGGACTTTTATTAGTGCCTCTAAAGCTGCCTTGAAATTTTCTGTCGTGCGATCTTCTTTGTGTCTGAGGAGAGTGATTTCCAAAATCTTGTGGTCGGACTGTTTGAGTCCCACGGATGTTGATGTCATTTTAAAGCTGATCGTGACAAGTGTGCAAAATTGATCTGAACAGCTTTTTATCGCGAAAAATAGAAGTGCCCACCGGTTAAGTTTGCTTTTCGGTGTCTTGCGTTTGAAGGTGTATCAGAGTCTCTTAGGGAACCGAATAACCAATAGTCACCCCCACTTCAGACAACTCAAATCATGTGACATTTGAGACTCACTCCTTACCACAACATCCAGATATTTCCCACAGGTGCTTCTCTATAGAAATTTTCTTTTGAAAAAATTGAAGCTTGTCCCAACTGAAGATTCTTGGCGTGGTATTATTGTGAAGCTAAACTACATTTATCACTCTTTCTCTTCCTTGTAAAGATGTTCGATGCCAGACAGCGCAACGACGACAATGTGGAAAGACTCTAAAAGATCTTAGTCATTGAGGCAAATAAAAAACGAACCACTGAATCTTAGTACTCTTTGTTTTTATGTAGTTACGAGCGCCCGCACTAAAACTTCCGGATTCAGATCATTCATCTATCTAAAGTCGGCGAGCTCGCGTAGCCGAAAACTTGGTGGTGGTCGTACATTGTGGTGCAGGAAAATCCAAAAGTCCGGAGACAAGCATTTGTACGCTCCAGGTACAGCCATGTCTCAGATATTCTCGTCGGCTCGGTTGATTCTCTCTTTCTAGAAGGTATGTCGACCGCTTTCCAGCGCAGGAGAGCGATGAACCTGAAACGACAATCCAAAGGGTGTGGGATGGCGTTTTTCACGAAGAACACGCGTGAAGTGGTACATAACCAAGGATTCATTTTTTGAATCGAGTTGCCATTATTCTACCGACTTAATACCAAATAACTACAATGATGGCCTCAATCAAACCCACGGTTTACCATTAAGTTCTCAGCAACACCAAAGAAGCTCAAATTTACCACCCAAACTTCGTGTCATCATAGCTGATAAAGTTACCAGAAGTCTCCTCTCTCGTCGCACCATCAAGCTATTACTCGTTAGCATCCATCCCCACACGAAGCACCTATGAAAGTCACATACCTTGCCAATTACACCAGCAACACACTCATCCAAAGTAGTCGGCGCAGTCTCCATTCCATGAGACTTCGCACCATGATTCCCCATCTCAGTTTGAACCCATCCAGGACTGATCGGGAAAGCGATCAAGTTGGGGTACTCGAGATGGATTTTGCGCATCATATAATTCAAAGCTGCTTTACTTGCGCCATAGGCAGTGCTCTTGAGTGGCATACTCTCCATATCACCAATTGAACCAACGCCGGTCTGTGTTAAATTAACACAAATCCATGAGAGCGGATGAGATGAGATGACTTACCGAAAGCGCCATAAAGACCGGCCTCTCAGACTTCTCCAAAAGCGGCCAAGTTTCCTGAAACAACGAAAGCGTTCCTACAGCATTAACCTCAAAATGCTCTCTCACTTCCTTAAGCGGAGTGATAGCAGCCGGGCCGTAATAATTCGCGATACCAGCATTAGAAATCAGGACGTCGATTCTTTCGATGCCGTCTTCCTCGGTTAGCTTTTTGACCGCGGCTTTGATGGACTCTTGTGATGAGACTTCGATTTTGGAGAGGATGACTTTGGTGCAGGAGCCAGCGGTGGGAAGATCGAGGAGGGCTTTTGCGGATGCTGAGTCTGGGTCGCGAACGCCGGCGATGACCAAGGTGTGTTCACGGGAGATCAGGATTTTGAGCAGACCGAGACCGATGCCTTCAAAGAATTAGTAATTGAGCATATAAGAAATATGTGAGACTTTTACCCCGGTTTGCACCAGTGAGGAGATAAATCTTTTGCCACATATTGAAGAATGAAGATTATAGATAAAGTTGATATGTGTTCTGGAAAATCGGTTGCGCTTTGTTTTTGATATGAATTTGTTGTCACCTTGAAGACACATTCGATGCCGCCATTTATACTCATTTTCTCAATACCAATATCACAAGATAGCCTCAAGCAATGTGCACTACAATCGGACATTGGTGACAAAGCTGCGGCTTCTTGGGCTCCCTGGATATCTTCGCTTAAATCTGCCCAATCAATATTTTGGTCTGGGACAAACACTAACTCAATGAGGAATACGGAAACCCTGTACGTGCAGTAGAGCATCAGCCCTAAACTATCACTCCCAGAGATTCTGGTAATACATTAGAAATCGTCATTGAAATGTATATCGGTGATGAATAAAGAAAGGCGCTTGTGCAAGAGACATGCGCAACATGAGTTTGTAAGCAAATAGCATATTCTTGAAGGTTAGCAAGCAATGAGAGGTGCTTCGGAAACCATCTGCACTGATCTCTCGGAACTATGGATAATTCTTATTTCCACTTAAGGCAGTGGTAGCAGCGATACCCAATAATCTCAAATCACCGCCCTTCACTTCCAGGTTCCATCTGTGACTAGCACTTGAAGAACTTCTGGAACGATACCTCATTCTCTATTCCGCTACCAGTAGACTGTTTGTGAGGCTCGTAGAAGGATGTTATCGGCACTTCCTCGAATTTCAACTCCGAAGAAACTGCAAAGGACGCCTTAGCGCGCGAAATTCCACCTGAACCGCCTTAGATCAGAATGACAGAAAAGGAAAGTCTGCATCGTATGCGAATACATCTGTCGGACGTTGTGATGAAAAATACCGCCAGACGTAGAATTATATTTACAACCGATGCTCTCGAATTAACATTGCCGCGATCAGTGCTACTAAAGCCCCGAATAACGAAACAACTACAATCATCGTGAGTGAGCAATACAACATAGATTTGATTGTGGACTTACAATGTGTATAACCGAGGCAATCAACATAGACCTTCGTCACCAGCTCACCCAGCTTCCCATGTAGCCCTTTCACATACTCGATATCAGACAAAGCTCGATTAATGATATCTTCTCTGTTTTTCTTTCCTTCCAACGCAATGCGCAGCTGTTTACGCAGTGTGCTTTGCAATATCGACGCAGCAACACTCAACCCGGTAACCATGCCCACGTTTGAGCTGAGGTAAAGGCCAGAGCTGGCAATTGCCATTTGACGGTGTTCGACGCCGGCTGTAAGTGCGATAAAGGAAGCTGATAATGCGACACCATTGCCGAATCCTCCAGGGATAATGTATAGCGATTCGAGAATATTCGTGTGCCCATGCCAGCGAAGGATCATGAGCGAATACGAGATGGCCGCAGACGTTGCACCAATGATTGATATCATTTTGTACCGACCGGTTCTATTTCGCCATCAGTAGTGCCCAAGGATGGCGAAGAAGCAACGAGATGGTAACCTTTTTATGACATAACCCGTGACTAGCCCACCTGCTGCATTCCCAATGACCGAAGGCATCAAATGTGCACCTGCATTAGTGACGGTAGCATGCGCAGATACCTGGAAGTACAAAGGTACTAGCAACATCATCTGGGACCCGATTAGCTCCCGAATAAAATGAGTGTAACATACGTACAGCTCCTTGTGCACCAGTCTGGAACGCCAAGTTGATATATGAAGTGACGACATCTCGGTTGAGTAGCAGTCTAAGAGGAAATATGGGTTCTTTTGCCCAGAAGCCTTCGACGAGAATGAATAAATTCCCAGCGATGAGAGAACTGCCTAGGAGTGAGAGGATTTTCGGTGACGTCCATATCACTCTCTGGCCGCCCATTTCAAGCATCATGAGCCCGCAAACAATCGAGATCGAAAGAAGGATTGCGCCGAGGAAGTCGACCCGCCGAAGTTTAGACAGATGGGATACACTCGAAGTCTGATCTATCTGTGGTATCTGCAACTTCCAGATTACCAAGCCCATAGCTATCACAGTAGGAGGACATTGTCCCAAGAAAGACCTTTTATCGTTTAGTTCAAGCTCTGTTAGTCAGTGATTTGACTTACCAACGCCAGCCAACAGTATCGGTCAGAAACCCCCCGATGGGGCCTCCCAGACTCCTTCCAGACGTAGCAGCGATATTGACATAACTCCTCCACGTTGCGACATCTCTGAGAGGTACCATATCTACACAGTGGTGAGCGAGTATGATGGAAGCATGATGGCATTCCATGCTTACCAGCAATAACTATAGCCACCAGGCAGTTTATGCCCGCTCCACCAACGCCTGCAATGAGTCTCCCACATATTACCTGAATTATCGTTTGGCCTAGTCCACTATGTCATAGTCAGCAACTCGTCGTTGGAGGAAAATCTTGTAAAAACTTGATTTCGTGGTGTTGCAAAACGAAGGAACAAAATCAAAGTAAGTATAACATACCATATAGCAGAGCCAATCGCGAAGAAAACATAAGAAGCGATGATTGTGCTTTTTCTACCATAAATGTCGCTTAATTTTCCATACTACATCAAGACCCAATTAGCACACGATGGCTTCGGGTTTGAAACATTCTCGGAGGAAAGTACCAATGACTGTGCTGCACACATGGCAAGCGTGTAGGACGTAATTAGCCATCCTGCGTTACCAAGTTGGTCAAATTCACTGCTTATTGTCCCACTTGTGGCTAGAACGAGAGAAACATCGGCGTTCGCAATGAAAACACCTGTCGGCCAGCGTCAGTATATTGTTTGTGATATTGAATAAAGTTTGAGAAACTGATGGGAATAGTTACCAAGTAGCAAAATTGAGATCACACCGGTGATATTCTTGGGTGTATCGGTTGTGCTTGATGAATCTCCATTGGAAGACTGACAGGTACAGGATTCCGGGTCGGATAACGCTCTTTTCTTACCGCTGGAACGGCCGTCAGCAAGGAGTGGTGTTCTTTCATCTGGCGCTGAGTCCGAGGAGTTTCTGGAGCGTTTCTTGTTGTTTTCATATGGATCTGATACTCCCATGCTGCTTAGTGGGGGTCGAAAAACGATGGCGAGCTTACAGAGGATATGAGGTGATTGAAGTTACCACCTCGATCACTACTTATACCCAGAGCGCCCCAACTCGCGCACTTTTTTCTCCGCTACCTTGGCTACAGATCTGCTTCAAAGTTACACAACAAAGTCGTACGCATCCAGTGTACCACAAAGCCAATATTGGATTTGATTGGAGAAGCATGCTTGGTGTGCTTCTCAGAGATTGTTCACTGGTAATTACTGCTAGGACACGCGCTCTTTTACGGAACTGGTTGACGAGTGCCCACTTTCAAGACCCTTCAAGCCAGGTTCGGCTACTGCGATCATGGTGTTGCAGCACCTTTTGAGGTCGGATGCCAGTGGTACTGAAAGTACAAGGCTTAAGGCCAATGATTTGCCTTGTATCGCTAAAGCAAGCCAGCGGAGCCATTCCCCAAACCAGATACTCACTGTGAGGAAGCAATATGCATGTTATCGTGACTTGAAGATCAACGAATGACAGCTCTTGAAAGCTACATGAATACAACATGGTTCTTCATGACTGCAGAGAACATCTGATCGTTATCTTTTGCGACTTCGGTCTGCTGTACCAGGAGAGTAAACGGGGAGTACTGATAAGAGTCAACTCTATTCATCGTCAGAAGAAATAACTCCGACAGCGATTAATTTGTTCGGGCCACATGTATTTTAGAATCTTTGGTGGCGTTAGAGGATAGATTTGGGCGCTAAGCAGTCCCAGTGACCAGAGGGGAAATACCTTGTACGTATGAAAAGTTTGCGATTGGATGTACTCTTCAGACGAAGAAAATTTCGAAGTCCAGAGGTCCCCAGAAGCGTGGGGAGTGCAAGGGAGTGACTAATCGCGGGGTAGCTATATACCTTGAACTTAGAGCGGGAAGCTGCCGAACGATCATATTCAGTTAGGGCTGCTTTGTCCATGAGGCTCATTGCATTTGCAATGATCACTGATCAGGGTCCCTTATGCAGGTGAAATTTCCCGATACTTTTAATGTTTCTTCGACCTATCAGCTCTTGTTGGTTAAGTCTTCCTTCATCTCTTCTTAAAAGGCACGAGTGGTAGATACCTCATACAGCTGCAGATCTCCTGCAGAACATCGAGTCGCGAGCTTTTCAAAGGATATCGGTAGATGTTCCGGGGGAAAAGCTGTCTGCGAGATAGACATATCTAGCTTAAGATCCGTTTGAGATTCTGAGAACTGAGAGCGTACGACATCTGGAGTGGCCGAGGGTGATCCGCAGTTCTTGGGCCGCAGCGGATAAATCACTCTACTGTGTGCAAGCGCCACTGTGAAGATATCCTGGATCCATTTGAATTGGAGGTTAGCGACGAACGGCATGCATGCATGCAGTCTCTGGCCGCATAAATCGCGGGCAGGCATGTGATGGAGATACTGCTGAGTAAGAAAATTAACAGAGATAAGGACAGCAACTGGCAAAGAGTATGATGTAGAGTGTGGCAGAGACTGGTCGCTGAGTATGGGATGCGAAGCAAGTGTAGAAGAAAAAGCGAACAGAAGTCTAGAAATGTTCCCAGGAACGATGACCCCTGCTCAAGATGTGGGACGCGACTAGGTTCAGTTCAGTCATGTGACCGTCTGTTGTGATGAAATACTGTTCTCAAATGAGTTTGCAAAACTTTCTTTCAGCTACAAAGGTCTGAAGACGAATTTCCGCCTGCATTAGATGATTGGTTGACGTTGTAGTCTCACAAAGGGAGGATCGATGTGATCGATGTGGGAGAAGACCTGGTTTAGCCCAGACACAATTGTGCAATGTGATCTAACCGTAGTAGAATTCCAAGGAGTTCTGTTTCGTGTGCAAATCCTAAGTCAATCGCCGCAATTGTTCGACAGTTTCCAGTAGATTTGAGGTTGTAAAGCAATTAAGAATCGGTCGTTACACGACATGTAACCTGCACCGAAGTCGCTTCGATGCCCGAGTAACTGCTTGATCGGGACCTTCAACATGCCATCAACTCTGCAATGCAAGCCTCCTTGAAGTGTTTTCACTCGATCTTGCGTCAAGTGAAAATCAAATATCGGTTTTCATGAATAGAACCTGGTGGATCGACGGGACCTGGTTGAGAGAACTTTCAGCAGTTGCAGTTCCCCCCTGATCTCGCAGTATCACACCTGCCATTGAAAACCCAGGAATAAGACGTGCTTTATCGGAACGGCTTGGTATAGTTAGGAAAGCTTGCTCCGGAGGTTCCTCCGTCCCTGGAAATCAACTCTGTACTACTTGAAACTCCCTGATCCTTTCGTTAGTGATCAACGGTCGAGGTTTATTCCACTTCTCCCTTATCGGCTGAGGCTGTCCCCGATTTGTCTTCTTATCAAAATACTCTTTCAATGTGGCGTCTCTACATGAGTCGAGAACATCATGTCGAAGGGATAAGTCATTGACCAAGTATGTAAAAGCCCATGCTTTTAACAATCCGACAAAGTCTAGTCGTGGAGCATATGATTCCTCTTCAATGACCATGAGAATGCTTTGAAGCAGCATTACAACGTTCGGCCAGTGTAAGTTGGCATCAATGTAAAACGCCGGCTGTGAGAGCGATGGGGTTGGGTCGGCGTAGCCCGCTTGCCCTGGATCAGAGATGCTGAGACGCAGGTAGCTTGTTGGTAACAAGATTGTTCGAGTAACGTGCCTACTCTCGTCAGGGTAATCAAATCTTCTGGTTACGCTGTCGAAATTTTGGTAAGCTGTACGCTTGTTGGCATACCATTGTTGCCAACGTGGGTGGTTTTTCATGTTTTCGGGATCCCGAGTAGAACAAAAAGACCATGTTTGACGAACGAAGCCTGCCGAGATAAGTTTGTGTTCAGCCATATCAAGCTCCTCATCTGAGACTCCAAACATGTAGTCCTAATTGGAATCATTAGTAGTTTGAGGGCTGTGATGGTATAAGGGTCACAAACGTTGAGTACTGTTGGTACACCAAGATACCCTAGTGCAAGTTCACCCCATACCACTACTTGAAGAGGCTGGAGAACATTGGCCACGAACTTATAACCATAGAGCATTGGGGTTAGAGAAGATATGAGCCTCTCGTAGTGTGGCTAGTGGAGTAGTAGAAAATGGGGTCCCAGTTCTGCTACGCTAGCTAGAATTTCTATGAGATAAAGCGAATGGGTAGGTGCAGTATTGATGTTTACAATAATTCTGAGAAATAGATAATACATACGTTAGAAGATGTTGTCAGGCGACAACATGTCTCCCAAGCGCCACCAACATTTGGACCCACATATCACAGGTGGGTAATTGATCGAGGTTCTTCACTGAAGACATCTCTAAGTAGAATCACCAGAGTGCTGCGAGTCTGACAGGACATCTCAATACGGCAGAATAGCAACATCATCCCCGAACAATATATTTACTGAATCACTTTGAATAAAACACGACATTGTTTCTATTGTAAAGAATAAATATATATATATTACGAAGGGGTGCTGGGAGGTTGTTTTCTGAAAGCGGCATGTTTAGACGGTGTCCCGTCCGTTTTGCAAAGCACTAGTGGAATGGCCAAAGTTTGTCCTACAAACTTGGCATAATCTCAGACTCAATCAAGAAACCTGCTTGCTCTATTCTCTTAAGAGCATGACAGTTGGAACTTTGCGGACAGCGCTGTATATTGGCAAGCTCTGCGCTGCTGAATACATCATGGCCACAATCTGGGAAAGGAACGAGTTTCTCGCAATTGGTGAAGAGGAGATGAATGCGTTCCGAAACACATGCCGGTACGAATAGTTTCATCTGGTCCATAATGCTGTATATCACTTCAATATGTTTTGCACAATGTCAAGTGCACACTAGATAAGCCAAGTAAATTTATACAGCCCACCATATTGAGCTCGGACAGCAATTCAGTTTCGATAGCTTGAGGTTCTGAATGTTTTACCATGCTTGTCTCTGTTGACACCTTTGACAGGAAGATCGCGGTGTTGAATCGAGACAGGTCGATCGTGGAACGCCAGCACACCCTTGAGTTCCGCGCCTGGAGACGTGAAAGCGTGTAGTGCTTTGCCAGTTTTTAGAGTCTCAAGGTTTTTGGAGAATTCATTTTCCCCATGCGGTGTTGCTGGCAAATGAATTCCAGCACTCTAGAACGTGGACTTCGGTATACAACACAAGAGGGTGTTCGATGTTTTCCACTGAAACGAGGTAGCTACTTCCATTACGGGATATAGTTTGTACAAGCAGCAGCACCAGCATTTTCTTCATTCAATGTGTAGAACAGAAGCTGAGAATTTGCATTCAAGACCCGTTAGCCTTGAGTTTGTTGTATTTGTCCAGTGTCTTCTTCTGCAAAGCTTGCTGCTCATTCACAACTCTCCACAGTTCTTCATTTTCTTTCCTTAATTTGTCATCTCCACTCGAAGATGAACTTGTCGGAGTCGAGAATCGGGCGACCGCATCCACTAACATCTCCTCTGGAAACCCGTTTGAGTTGACTATTCGATCAAAATCAGTCGTGTGGGGTGGAGCACAGAGCTGAGCTGTAAATGTGTATTGAACCTCACCAAGCTTCGGCTTCACGACAGTAGTAACTCGAGCAGTAACCCTCGAGGGGAAAGGCGATAGCATTAGGAGATTTGTGACAGGAGCATTAAGATCAACAAGCTCGGAAGAGAAAGCACGACGACCCGTATCCCATTGGGATATCTTTCCTGACGCGTGACCAGACAGAATAAAAGTGCCGTCGTAACTCAAACCTACGCAGTGTACGGACCCGGGTTCAGAGGGCGCGGTCCAGGGAGCTTCGGTGATCTGTACTGGCGTCGTCTGAAGATTCGGGTCAAACAGCGGGTTTAAGGTAGAGTTTGCTTGAAAGAACTCGATCATCTGTAACGAACCGTCTTCAAACCCTGCATACACCGCTCGATTGCATGGATCAAGGGCGACGCAAAGGGGTGTCGAAGGTAACAAGAGCGTGCGAAGCAGGTCTCCTGTATGGTGATTCCAGACGATGATGGTATTATCTCGACTGGCAGAAACACTGATGTTTGTTTGATTTGTGCCCTGACCTATGGCAAGAGAGGTAATGGCAGCTCGATGGTTTGACAAGCTTCGCAGCGGCTCCAGAGGCTCCTTTGTTCCCAATGCCAAAAGTCGAGGTAGTGACCAGACATGTATATTCGAATCCTCGGATCCAGTCAGGATATCCAATTTTGTAGCACTTATAGATGTTACTGTCTGCAAATGAGCAGATGGCGTTGAAATCATCCGACCTGTGAAGACCTATACTCTTGTTAGAATGATTTCCCTTAAAGAAAACGCATCTACTTGCCTCCCAGAGTATTATCCTCCCTTCAACTGTCCCTATGACAACCACACTCTCTCCTGCCAGGGTCAAGCAGCTGATCCTCTCTGGAAACGAAACCAATGCCTCCTGATTCCCTCGCTCCCTTGAGTACACATGAACAACCGCTTTGTCAGCCTGCGCTGCGAATATATGAGTGGCATTTGCCGCGAGAGCATTCACATGTGTGGAGCTCTTTTTGAACGAGGACTTGACCGTGTGCGACGAATTTAATGTATGGAGGTAGATTCCAACATCTTTGGCAACCGCAGTGTTCGCGGATTTTGGTTGAGCACGAATCGACGTTATAAAGCCTTCGGACAACATTGAAATGGAGGCGTTCGCAAATGTATGGGCGCCCTTGGCTGAGTCGTCTTGTTTGAAGTTGAGCTATCAACAAACACGCCTGATCGTCAGGATTTTATGTGGCAAGATGTCTGACTAATGACTCGAGGATGTTCGGAGGACTTTGCATTGCTGTACATAGACATTGTACAATTCTGTCACTCGACAGTTCGAATCCAAAGAATAATTTGATAATTTTGCAGGGGTCGCAGACATAGCGGGTCAACGTTTCGCCGAGCCGAATCCCTCTTCGCTATAGCCTCCGAGTGTTGTTTGCTTCCTTCTCCATCTTACAATGAAAAGCACAATGCACCAAACCGGTGACGGAGTGTGTTGAAGCTGAAATGATCTACGTAAGTCTAGCTGATTTTGTTATCGAGATGATTTCTGCTGTTTTCGATTCCATCTTGCGGAGAATATTGGATGTCTCTCCTTTCAAGAAAACATATTTGACACATCACAATGTGGAAATCGTGTGGTTCATTTTGGCTCTCTTGTTTGGCTGTGTAGGCAGATCTGCAACGCAGTGAGAACACCTTACTTGCTTCTTTTCTTCTGTTCCGGTTGTTACAAAGTCATTATTCGAGAGTATACGTCGAGTATGCAAGGAGGTTATAATGGGGAGGGCAGAACTTCATCCACCTCGTTCCCAGTTAGGACATTCAATTTTCTTCTCCATATCAATCACTCATAAACTCCTCTTCGTTGTCGTTCTGTCATATTCTCAAAACCATGGAAGTGCAATGTACTTGCCAATTATCTTCGACAGATCCACGGCTCGCAGCTAGGCGTCAAACTCGCAGATTATATCATGTAGCCACTATCCCAGCCTTCTCGGTTCGAAATATTTTCAAACAGAATGCATGTCAAGCGGCCCATTATTCGTCACCATCCAGGTCGACTATGCAGTCCCCTGATGTCCGCACTTTGAGAAGTGATTCCAGTTCGTTTTCTGTTAAAGCTGCTGTGTCTGGGATGAAATGTCTGCTCCCGCTCAGATTGACAAGCACTTTCGACTCCGTTCCGGACGTTTCCTCCGCGGCGCCAGCTTTCAATCAAACAACTTTTGAACCTGAGGATTCTCCCAAGAAGATATCGCCAAGATCAAAGAAGCTATCCCATCGGGGACTATATTTTCCTCAGATACCGCTGGTTATCCGTCCGGAGCAATATCGGGATACTCCAGTGTATACGGACGCTGGATCTCCAATACCAGGACAAGCATATTATCCTCAATTCGACTTCTGGCGAAAGTTCTCTTCGTCCATTTCTTCATCAGACGAAGACGAGTGTGTCAGCGAGTGTTCTAGTCCGAATACTCTTGCTTCTGACCCCGAATACCAAGACTGTGTTCATATGGTATGTACTGCTCAGCAGATTGTTGATGATTCATTGACCATGAAAATAGAGCATTACAAAGCCGAAAGAGGTTCAATGCTTTGAACAATCGCCAACTTCGGGACAGACTGGATCGTGCCGCAATTCTGACATGTCTTTTAAGTGTCTGGGGGACGACCAATTTGTACATGAGCCAAACGAGATTATCGATTCGTTTGACGAAAAAAGTCTGTTCGACTCGAGGTGTCTTCCTGATATTTTAGCAGATAACATGCCACCAAACTATGTTGGCCGTGGATGGATTGCGGAACCCATTCGTGAAAACATCATCGAGGAAGATGAATCTGTAGGTTCGACTGGAGAGCACAAGAGCTAAGCTAATTTCTCAGGACATAACAACACCGCCAATGACGCCTAAAACGAAATCTTTACCTGTTCACGAGCCAATCCCAAATTCTCCACTCACAATTCCGCCTAGGTCTTCGTCATTCATCCAGACTCGAACGAGGCCAAGCTTGTATCCGCTCGACATTGATGCTCAACCAGAGCGTAAGTTATCCCAAGAAGATGTCTTCGCAAAAGAGACAGGCCATGAAAGGTACCAAGATAGCTTTGATGACTCGTATTCATTACCGGAGGAAGAATACAGCACATCTGCAAGCACAAGTTCAAAAGAGGTGGAACCGCCCATAGACGATCAAGCACTCAAATATCGAGTTGGCACCGCCCGAGTCCAATCACTTTTTGGACACCATAACCACAATCCTGTGACCGGCTCGCTGGTTCGCAGTCACGGTGATACTGCTCTTACAGTCGTCGAAGATTTGGTTAGATACTTTCCCTTCCATCCATCAATCGATTTCGGAAGCCATATCTCAACCGTCCGCACACAACTCCACCTCATCTCCGCTCAACAAAATAAATACGGTCCCGGCGCCGCCTCATCCCCACAAGAGCGTCAACCTCCCGACAAGAAATGGTCTCGAGCACGTCGCCTCACAGCCAGCATCTCCTCCCTGACGAAAAGCACAACGGACACCACACCCTCAACTCCGACATTCCCCTCCCTCTCAGACTCCCCGATCTACGACCCAACCGCTCATATTGACATCACCCCCCTCCAACGCATCTTCCCCTCCTCAGCCCCAACCGTGATCCAACCGCTTTACGCCTATCTCCTCGGCTACATCCTCATCCTCGAAATCCGAACCATCACGCGACTCAATCAGCGCACGCGTTCACTCGTCAAAGCCACGCGTATGCTCGGTGTCCCGCTCCTCCCTGACAAACCGCCTACTGCGAATGATCATATCGATCAACTTGTATTCGCGAAACGCGTCGACGCGGTGATTGCGAGCTTGCAGAATAGTATCTATTGTCTGGTTACGGCTATGGAGCCGGATGCCGGGAATAGGAATGGTGCGAGAGGGTTTATAGACGGGTGTTTTGGAAGGTGTCTTTTGGAGTTGGTTGAAGGATGTGAGGACAGGGTGGGGTTGGTGGGAAAGTGTAATAGTGCTATTTAACTTTGCCGCTATTTCCTTGAGATCTTTGGGGGTTTGTTTCTGCTTTTGCAAAGTCTATTTGGTGTTTTTATGTATGGGCTGGTATATCTTGACCAGGATGGCAAGGCTTTGGTTTGATGTGCGATCTAATTATATCCATTTGTTATGCGAAGCGATTTCTGGGGGGTTTTAATGCATTTTTTCAATTCTTTCTGCTGGCGAATGCTCTCCTTAGACCTGGAAACGTCTTTTCTCATTCTAATTTATACATCTTCGTCCTGGGGTAGCCAAATGCGCGTCTTCAAAAATTCCAAAGAAACCCAGAAGAAAAGAGTTGTTCTTTTTTCCCTCCAACATAACTCTCCAATTGGGAAATGGTGTGTAACAGGCGTGATGTGGAACTTTGAAAGCTTAGTATGAGGTTGGAGTTATCTTGAATTGAAGTTGTTGATGGTCACAAATTATGGGAAACAAGTTGTCTCTCTAATCGTCATACCAGTTTGTCGCTTTGCTGTGATGCTTTTTTCTTAGATCTGCTCAAGCCATAATGAGGGCATAAAGCAGCTTATAGGTTATTATCAAAAGGTAGATTTTATTTCAAGGGGGACGGAATCATGAACGAAGATGTTCTCATCAAGCAAAGCTACCCAGGTACCCTTTTCAGCATGACAATCGGCTGTTTGAAATTTTGAATAATTATCCTCGTTTATGTGCTAAATACATTGAAATTTGAAAGACTTTAAATCGTTGTTAGTCTTGAAGGATACATTTCAGGCCAGTATCCTATCAAATTTGTTTTGGAAAGCACATATTCTCATTCCAAGGTATTGGAGTTAATTCCCTTCACCAAGTACACATGCTTCACGGAACATATCTGAATATAAAGTTTCAAATAGAAAGATAAGCAAAAACACATGTATACAACACGTAAAATGTTTTGCGTATACTCAGTGCAGGCTTTCAAGCTGCAGAGCTCTATTCACTGTATCCCATAAGAAGGTTTGTCGATTTCAAAACTTTGCTGTCTCCTCCTCAAGAAGTCCGAGTCTCTCAGTTTTTAAGCGAGATGAAATCGGTAGCAAGCATGGTTTCGGCAGCAAAAGCTTATTTTACATTCCGTGTTCACAAATAGCCCTTAACGATAATTTGTAGAGCTATGCTAATTTTTTGACAATGGGTGAAGGCTACAGTGAGGACGCATAAATGCGGGTTTTCATGTAGTATGAGCGCAAGTCAAATCTTCATGACATAATGGTAAACTAAAGGCCACTTTCGCCTCGCGCCTAAGGAATATTTGTGACGAGAAGGAGAGCATGTCCGAAAGCAATTTGTGCTATTCTGGGCTTATCAGCAAACTCTTATTTCAAGAGAGGTTGTTAGGTTCAACAGTGAAATGTTCATTTGAATAGCTATGGATGAGAGGAGTCACGCAAATTTTGCGGAGGGATAATCTTCTGGTAACGTCGAATAAATTAGGCGTGGTGAGACGATTCATATCTCGAGGCAAGAACTAACTCGAAAGGGAGGGGAGATTCATGACGCTTAGTAAAGGGTCCACAACAAATCCATCTAATTCGAGATCCAAAACAAAAACACTGTTGCCGTGGAAGTGTTATTGTAAATTATATGAAAAAATATGAAAATAAGAAACACACATGCAATGAAAGAAGAAGAAGATACTGCTGCTCCAGGCCGCCAAGGGCCTCTTGTTATCTATTACAATTCGATTGCAGTTTTACTGTTCTATTTTCTTGCGTAAAAGAAGAATTGTGTCTGTGGCATTTTCAATTTCTACGTTTGGCTCCTTATTGGACGTAGGGCTTGATTCGGCGGCAGTTTTTAACTCCGGCAACAAACTCCCACTGGGTTCGTTCAATTATTTCTGTCATGCCGGAGCCTTTTCTAATACTGTACCAAATTGCTGGATATAACATCAAAAACCAAGCTCAAGATAGATGAACGAGAAAGCACTATCTCCCATAAGAAGCACCATTTTTTGAGCAAAACTTTTGGGAAGCATTAGATATAGCAGGATGGGGAATTGAAAGACGCAGCGAGTGCTCTAGGGCAAAAGCAAGGGTAAATGTGTATGATAGGATATTTGAAGTCAAGAATCTCTTGCTAAATTTTAGATTTTTATTCTAACGAAATCCAGCAACATATCTAAGTAATACCAGTATATTAACCTTTCCTATTCCTACATCTAATACCCCCTCCTCCTCCGTCCTTTTGCGATACATGACATCTCATCATCGAACCCTTTAGGCAACCCAAAGAATAACACTAAATATCCCGCAAAAAGCACAAAAACCAAAACCTAAAGCTTAGTGAAACAGCATAATTTATTCCCTTTCCCATAATCCAACATTCTCCTTTGGTAGACAAGCTAGATATCGACGTTCTGAAGGAGATGATTGGTTTGATGTGGGCGGTGAACTTGTTTTCTTCAATAAGAAATTACGCGAGGGGCTTTGGTAACCTATTAATGGTCTTATCCTGCTGGAAATATGTAGGTGGATCGGAAATCCGTAACAACTTTCATTTCGGTGATAATCTCCACCTCACTTGACCTTTCTTTCGAATATTTGAACAACACAAGCTACCCTCACTTGAATATATTTTTTTCTTCTACACACGATTAATTCGGGGCTGTTGATATAATAAGTGTGAAGTTTGTAAGTTTGCACAGTATGCTTACGAACTGTGTCTGGAGGACGTTTTAATTTTTAGAAGTCGAGGGACGACAGCAGTTAAATATAGTTCGCCGCCCTGCAAAATTTAGACCTTATAGATCGCACATCCGCTGGAACGTTTCTCGAGGGGACTAAGAGTATCACGTCATTTCATGTTGAAAAGCAGCGGTGTTTCGATTGTGTCTCGAGAGTTAGTATTCGTGAAAGTAAATCTTGCTGTAGTTTATTAGAAAAAGAAGAAGACATTAAGAGCCTAGTTTTGTTTTTAGTAATAGTTCAGATTTAGACCTAGGACCTGATAGCTCCGACTGAGAAATCGTGAACTAATATCTTATGATAATAATTATATCTATATTCCCAGGGACATAATACTGGCTCCTGTTAAAGTAGGTTGTTATAATATTTTCGCAAGTGCTCCTACGAATGGTACCTCAAGTTCAATGTGAAGATACTGCTTCTTTAGATGCTATTCTATCGATCGACGATCGCAGTTCAACTGGACTATTATGAAATACAGCAGATTTTTATTTTCTCAATCATGAAATAATAATTAAGAAGACGTGGAAGAGGAAAGCTCTAGTATAAGAGGGATGGATAGATGATCAATCACACTACTCGTAGTCAGAGGACTGGAAAGAAAATACAATCAAAGCCGCTTTTTCTACTGCGACAGAAGGTGATAAACAAGTAGAGGGTATTTCCTATTAGCGCGAAGAATAATTTAACGTTACATATTAGCATCATTACAGGTCTTATATTAACGCAGTCATAATATGTGCGGCAGAACAAAACGGCAACAACTTTCTTTTCGGCAGCAAACACATGCTGATGCACCACCTTGAGTATAATATAACAAGGACCAAGCTGGTTCAAATTTATGTTCTTTCTCCCCCAGAAACTTCGTCTTCGATCTAGACGGTAACAAGAAATTCTTGGCCTGCACTACACATGAAATCCTCGGCAATAGACTCCGAGTTTGCGATGAACCTCGGATTTGGTACGCCAAGTTAGAATATATACTCCTGATGCTGCAGTCATATTACAGAGGGGATCGAGTTTGTTCACGGATATATGTTCGATAGCCAGTTGTGAGAAGGGAAGATATGAAGTCACCATCTGAACGAGTGCTTAGTAGGATAGTGGAACATTGGTTTGCATGTAATAGGTAAGCCCTTCGTATTATCCCGAGGATATAAATGCGGCTGATGAAGAAACGGGAGTAGTGACTTTTACAATTTTTGCATTTGACATCGGGCAACAGGTATTGTGAGATTGGGAAGGAAGACGAATGCTGCAGTAATGGTGGAGAAAGTGTAAAGCACATCTCACAATATATCTCCCGCCACTGCTCTAATACCCAACCCTATGGCAAGTTTCGGACTTCAGAGAGCGAATCTTCATCCTCGTAAGTCGTCCTAATAACGCGTTTCTGGTGCCGTCAAACGCTGGGAGGAGACAGCTCGACTCGGCTGAATAAAGAATATAAACACGTTCACAAAGAATTCTCTGAGCATGGTTGGAGCTTGATGCTGCTGTAGGTTGTATGAACTCGAGGTCTCGAACATTTAATGATTGAATATGCTCTACCTCTTATGTAACAGCTCTGCAGATTATTTGGCGAGCTGTCTGGAACGAACAGTTGACGACAACCCTGCTTGAGCAGAGGAGTTTCCTGATAGAAATTGCTCGGATCCCACTGCTTTGTACAATTGAGAGAATCAAAGACCGCGCTTTTATCTTTGGGTATATAGTGTTCGAGACGTAGTATTACACGGCAACTTCTCATTGCCATCCCGCATCCTCAAAGGGTTTCTCAGAGATGCTTATTATGTACAATTGACGCCGTAATTCCCCCTGGTGCGGTACCCCTTAGATTCTCCTAGCTTTCGTTATTTCTCGTTTTATAATTTCGTCACTGCTTCGATGGTCGATATGGCTGCCGTGGCATAACGATTGGGCGACGTTGGGCTCGAGCGAAGGCTTCCATTGCCTGCTGTGAAGTAGAATCTGTTCGAATTGTGCTGCCAATAGCCATGAAGAAACTGTTGTACATGCTTAGTGGTTTTCCAAAACCCAGGAGAGGGATCATTTACCCAAAGGTAGCTCCAGATCCAGCCATATACTGTCCTAGCGATCTCATCACTCCATTTGGCCCTGCACCGTATCGCATGATGTTGACAGATCCTGGGGCAAATATCTCAGCATTGTGTTCAGGGCAATGAGTTCTAATTCGTACCGAAAATAAAGCCAATGATAACACCGACGGCTAGAGAACAGTTAATAAGCTGCGCAATATGCGAGATCGAGCATAGGCATCTTACTGCCTCCCATCATTGCGCCCATCTTGACTATGCATTGAGTTAGTAAAAGAAGCCCACCAGGAAAATAGCGGATGCGCCACGTACACTTGTCAAGGGTGGACGGTCCCCCAATCCCTCCAGCTGCTGGAATGGGCATGTTGAAAGTGTAGAAGTCGGTGTACTGGAAATATGTCTAGGTATTGGACGACGAAATCGAATGTTCGGCGGCCGGACTCTTGAAGCTTTTCGCGGTTCAAATTCCACGAGGCGACGGCAGACGGCCGTCATGGCGCTTGGGCCGGCTTCCCCATGTTTTCGCCTGACGCTGAAGTTTCAAGTTTCAGGCCGCACTTTATTCGCACGTGTTGGAAGGGTTGTTGTGACGAGGAAAGGTCGTACAGATCGTGACTGCAGTGATACACATCCTTAAATGCTGCTAATAATGAGAATAGAATTATCCACGTCGCTCTAGGCTATTTATTTCAGTGGGTTTTGAGGGTTGGAGCATAATTCCATACCAACAAGTCACATGATGTGAGCGCGTGCTCCTCCGACAATCCAACTGTGATTGGCCGCCGATCAGCGGCCGCGAGAAGGGGCACAATTCCTACGGTTCTCCAAACTTTCCCTGCTTGGCAGCACCATCAAAGCCAAAATCATTTGAACTACTCGAACCACGCACCATCTCCGCCACCCATTCGACGACACGCGACCACTTCCTAGCAGTAAGTGAACCTTCTTTTGCCCTCCTGTAATGCCTTCGCACCTTTGGGTGCAGATAGCCGTGGCTCATGGCTGCCCTTCGCACGCGGCAGGGCGCCTATTCGGCGCTTGCTGCCCCATCGTCATGGTAGTCTAAACTAGAGAGACCACCGCTAATTTAGGGCACCACAACTACAGCACGACGACACCTGCGGCTTCTTTTCCTCTCAAACCTCCTGGCAGCTATCACCATTGAGGCGGACGTCGACATCACATCGGATTGAAGAGGTTATTCAGCTCTAGCACCCTCTGTGGTTGTGTCGAGGGGCTCGGGGGAGGTTTCTTCACTTCCAACATTCCATCCACCCCCTCGATCAACACCATCGACCATCACGTATACGCCTAGGACTTTAGGCCTACAACCTCGCAGATGACGGCTGTCGCGAATCCACCGAGTTTCCAGCAGAATAACAGGTCACCATGGGGCGCTAATGTGGGCCAAGGAGGACTCAATGCCATGAACCCCGACGAAGTCTCTCGGATGTTCATGCCACGGAAAAGCGCTTCGCGCGCCAACTCGTCCTCGTCGATCTCTTCAACATCTTCTAATTCTTCTACATCAACAGTAGCTCAAGCTCCAGCGCCGCCACAAACGAATGGAGTACCAATGTCGACCTCAGGGGGTGAGTGGGGAGGGACTGCAGCCGCGAGAAAAAAGCCACAACGAGCAGGACCATGGCCTACCACCAAAGCAGAAGCCATATCTGGAGTATCTACGGCACGCCCGCAATCTATATTAGCTACGAGTGGTCCTTCAGCTACATCAGCAATGACCTCAATACACCAACCCTCCGCGATCTTACCATCTCAGCATGTACCGCAAAACCCACCACAGCAACTAAACGGCGCGCGACCAGCTGCAGCCCCAGTCGGCGAAGCAAATCCTGTTCTTTACCTCTTGTCTATGAATGGGACTTTCGAAAGGAAAACAATATCTGTGCCGTTCTACCCCGACAGTCTAAGAATAGGGCGGCAGACGAATGCCAAGACCGTACCAACACCCGCCAATGGCTTTTTCGATTCCAAAGTATTATCACGGCAGCATGCAGAGATTTGGGCAGACAGAAGTGGCAAGGTATATATTCGAGACGTCAAATCTTCTAATGGAACCTTTGTCAATGGCGCCCGATTATCGGCCGAGAACCGTGACTCGGAACCGCACGAACTATCAAGTTCTGACCATTTAGAACTTGGTATCGATATCGTCAGTGAAGATCAGAAAACTATAGTTCACCACAAGGTAGCTGCAAAGGTGGAGCATGCAGGATTTCTGGGAGCCACAAACAATGTTCTTGACATGAACTTTGGGGACCTTGATCCAGCGAATGGCGCAATGATGGTGCCTTCTCAGGGATCGCTACAGATGAGAGGGAGATCCAGCAGCCAAGGCTCGGTAGGGAGTAATGGGCGTATGGGACCCCCATCAAGTGTAGCCTCAAGTCAGATGAGTGTGATGGGTCACCAGCGGCCGATGAACTTTTGGTTAACACCGGTTACCACGGAGATGATCGTAAAAAGATTAACAGTAAGTTTAAAGATATCTTTGATATTGTCATGTGCTAATGAAATGTTGCAGAACGAGATGAGAATAGCCAGGGCGCAGACCAATGATCTTAGTCGGGCAGATGGCTTTCTGGAGTCTCTCGTCACGAAGAACGATGTTAAAGAGGAACCAAAGGAACCATCTTTAGAAGGCATCAAGATTCCTCATGTTAATGGGGGCTCTTTGCCATTCAGAGACGCGAAACCTCGATTTTCAGATCCCCCGGCTCCACCACCACAACAACCTCTTCCGGAAAAACCAGACGTCTCACGGCCACCACCGTTTGAGCCGTCATCACCATCCTTTAAACGAACCAATACTGAAAGGCCTCGATCTGTTCCAAATGTGTCGCCAGTTCGTCAGGAAAATTCAAGTCAGATCATCTCATTAGTTGAAGCTCTTGCATCATCTAAAAAGGAAATTGACGCTCAAGGTGTTCGTTTGCGTGACCTGGAGGAGATGCTTCGGAAGGAGAGGCAAGCACGGGAAGTCGCTGAAGACCTAGCGAAAAGGCTGGAGCAGCAATTGGCTGAGAAGAGTAATGATCAGCCGGACCTTCCGTCAGTTGTCGAAGAAGCATCCGAACCACCAGTCACGTCCACCGAAACCATAGAGAAGGAGGCACATGACAGTCTTCCTAATGGAAAGGCTGTGGATCCTAACGCAATTTCCGATTCTACTTTATTGTTGGAAAAGCGATTGGAGACCATGATGGCGGATATGCTGGCATTGAAGGACCAGATGGACTCATTCAAGAGTCGCGCGGAAAATGCCGAGTCTGAGAGGGATCAAGACCGAAAGACTTTGGCTGAAATGGTGGCTAAAATAAGGGCAGATGAGCTTAGACCATCTTCTAGAGGTCGAACGAACTCGACATCTAGCGGCAAACTTACGACCGAAAATCTACTCAACGGGAACCACGGCGAGTTCAATGCGGTGTTACTGCCTCTTCTAGAGAAATCCGGTTTAACCAACGGCCATGCAATCACTGCTGACGACACTCTGCACCCCAGCAATTCGGCGGTTCGCACATTATCTCGGTCGCCCGCAAACAACCGCTCAATGAGCTATCACGCCACACCGTATGCCTCTATAATTGGCGTGGTGTTTGTTGGGATGAGCGTTATGTATTACATGAATGGATGGCAGCCACCAAAAGTTGACCGATAGAAATTATCTTTTCAATCGTTTTATCACACTTCCAACTACCACAGCGCAAACAGCATGGATTCTATCTCATTTGTCGATTGGTCTTTACGATGATTGTAGCAATTGAAAGTAGGCGTTTTGGGGCTCTAGCCACATCTGACTACGGTGTTCTTCTGTACAAGGGGCCCCTTTTTTTGGGGTCCTGCAGGTTGGGTTTGCTTTAGAGGGCGAAAGCTTTTATGGGTCACGGCATCGATGGTTTTTTTCTTCGTCTTGGAAATGCGGGATTGGAACCTTTTTCTCTTTCTTTTCTACTTACTTCGACTTTCTTGTCTTATATCTTTCTCCTTCCTGTTGGTTTTTGGATGGTGGGGTTAACAGAGCGGGATTCGAAATTACCTATGATCATGGGATGAAATGAGGGGAGGTGGTGGTTACTTGCATATTGTGGAGGGACGTTGGTTGAATGTGAAGGAAAGGGAGGAGGGGGGCTGTGAGTGTCTTGTTTATATTGGAAACACAATGGGTTTAGGGTCAATGGATTGATTCTTACTTCATTTGTCTTGGTGTCATGGTTTCTTCTGCCAGTCGTGATATTTGTGATGTCCTTTGCGTTACGATGTCCCTTAGCCATATATGCCATGTGACCAGATATTTTATATCTGAGTTTACAGCCAGTGTTCTGTACGCAAGATCGGTAATTAACTCCAACTCCCTAACCATCATTCAGTTATGTTATGTTCTTTCGTCCAAGCTATCAACGCCCCCAACCACCCCAGACAACGTCTGTATAAAATATCCAGCTAACGGACCTACCAGTGGCATACATCCAAAACGCCCAAACTTCCCTCTCTCCTGAGATCTTTCATCCACACCCCCAACATCCCACCCAAACCCGCCCCAACCTGCCTTCGCAGTCTCTAGTTCCTTCCAACACCCCACACAATCCTGACCACGCGTGGAAAAGGATGGGTTTAATCCTCTTGTTCATCATGTTTGTCTTTCCAGAAGACAGGCGTATCTCGACGTGCCCAACATGCTCTACCCCTTTCCTGATGTCAACGCCCAAAAACATCATGGATTCTAGACTTAGCGGAAGGCTTTCGTGAGAGTGACGGACTTACTTCATTGGCTTAGAATGTAAAAGAAGAGTTTTTAGGCTTGAACATGGAACTACTTCGCTGTGGTCGTTCCCACGTTCAGTAGCCGAAACCAAACGTGCTTTTGATATGTGGTGGGGAATATAGAACGCATCAACACTGTTTACGACGCAGAAAGCTGAAAGTATAGTTACTTCCTGGTCAGATGACACAATCTAAAATGATAAGTGATTTCCTTTTAATTCATACGTTTAGTCCAAACACCAGGCATGAAGCCCACGCTCCGACTTTTGGCTAGTATTTACATCAATAATACACCTTTTTTCCAGTCTATCCTCTCAACGCCATGGTATCTAACCAATCCAGTGGCGGGGGTATCATGTGAATCCATAATCTTACAAGCTCTCCAAATGAAGGAGTGCTTTAATCCAAATCCATCTCATCGTGGTATTGCTCCTCCAATTCCTGCGTTGGTACAGAGACAGTCGTTTGCATACCAATCTCCTCCAGTGATTCTGAATTGGGCGTCCAATCCATCTCACTTACCGGCCTCTCACTGATTTCCTGCAAGACCGATCTCAAACGTGACTTGGCAGTCTGTTGATCCTCTGTGCTTAGCTTGTCCCATTCTTCTAACTCTAAACGCAGGTAAATAAATTTGCTCTGCCGTATGGGCTCCGAGAACATAACCATAAGTTTTTCGGATTGCTCTGCCATGCGTCGGAGCTCAACGTTGTTGCACAGATGTCTGTGCTGGGCGGAGTTTCGAATTCGTACTGCATCGGCTAACGCCTTTTGTAAGTTGTAATCCGGAACATGTTGGAGGGCATGCCGAGGAATATGTGTGGGTAACAGTCTCCTCCATTGTGCTAGCTCTACTGCTTCATAACATGTGTAGTTTTGTTCGTAGAGAATTTTTGGGATCCAGCGTTTTGCAAATTCGAAACATGCTTCTTCTAATATTCGTTCCATCATCGTCAGAATATAGTGCTGTACTTCGTAGGGAAGACCAAGATCTTGAGGTTCAGGAGCGGGATGGGCGTGAGTGATGGCGGTATTTTCAGGTGCAGCTCTCGAGATTGAAACAGTCTAGTGTTCATAGTCAGCGTCGTTGTCGAGCACAAGATTTTGCTTGGAAAGCAGCTGTACCCTCGTCCATATCTGTGGTCCACCGCCTTCATTGACTGCTTCGTCACTGTATGAACCTCGTGGCGCCCATCGACTCGTCGCAAGTCCATATCGCCTAGAACGCATCCTACTCTCAGCTGTGGGGACGTTGGTGTTGTTCGCGAGAACTGTATATGGTGGTGGTGGGGAGAGAGTCTCTGCATGTTCGAAGACTGTAACATTTTCTCGAGACTTAGGAATAGCATAGCCTCCAGTAGATCTAGGGCCCGTAGGAAACTGAGGCTGTAAGCATCGATGACACGACTGCCTGCTAGCGAAATTGGGATAAAAGCAGAATCGACAATCCCAATCCCCGGATCGAGGAACGTAGGAAGACGCGGAAGTGGACCGTTGAGCATTTCCTGGAGCCCACATACTTGATCCGAGACCATTTCCCAACATCATAGCTGGCATGTTGTTGTGATCCATTTGGCGGTTCTGTATTTGTACAGGACTTTGATCCATTGGTTACGTTGGCGGGGTCAATCTAGGTGACCTAATTTATGTTTGTTGGTGTTGCATGTCTGTATCAGAATGAATGGTGAATAATACGGCGGTTAGAAGCGTGTGCTGCTCCTCGTCTGCTTGTATGTCGCCGGAATAAGAAAGATAAAAATAATTGAACGTCCTGCCTGGCTTGGCTGGAAGCGCAGAAAGGTGAATTGCTACTTCCATGTTGAATCGTGATGCTCCAGGAGACGCGACTTCCCGGATGACGAGGGGCAGGACTAGGCACGTGATGGACGACGTTCTTTCACGACGACCTATCACACTAGATGCATGTGTTGCACACATGCTTCTGCGCATTTGAGATTTCATAATATCATCAAGGGCATTGAGTGTTTGCAATACCATGCAATGAGCCATGAACTTGGCAACCAGGACCAGCAGTTTGTCCAGCTTGCTCAAACTTCCCGAAGCGACCATACTCGCGATCGAAACACAACCACAGACCAGGCGAGAAGGTAGAAGTAACGGTCTTTCCAGACTATTCCGCTCTATGGGTGAGTTGCGGTACTAAAGCTAGGCATTGTGATTAGCCAAAAGGTAGTACAACAGTAATAGCTTCAATATAGCGACTGTCGCGGAGGTCCGCGAAGCTGGCTGCCACCAGCTCTCGTCCAAGATCCCGATGTTATCAACTCTGAATTGAGTAGTACTCTCAAGTCAACTTGATTTCCATAAAAACCATTAATTCAAACCCAACTCAACCCATTCCATCTATTTCAACCATAACAGCAAACTTATCAAGAGGAAATGTCTTCGTCTAACGGCGCAACACCTAAAGACGTACAACCGTCTATGGTAAAAATAGACACTCACTCTCACATCTATCCCGACTTCTACAAAGAAGCCGTTATAGCAGCAGGATGGACCCCAGGACCCGATGGAATACCTTATCATCCTGTAAGTACCACAGCCCTCTCGATCTCCGAATCTAACAAACCACACACAGACCTGGTCGGTAGAAGGCCACCTCGACTTCATGAAGCAAAATAACATAAAAAAATCAGTCTTAAGCTGTTCTTCACCTGGAACCAATCTCATCCCAGGTGACGTAGATTCTGCTGTGGCCTTAACCCGCAAAATGAACAACCTTCTTGCATTACTTAAACAGCAACACCCAACACAATTCGGCTTCTTCGCCTCCCTCCCCCTTCCATTTATTGAGGAATCCCTTACCGAAATCGATCGCGTCGTTAAAAACCTCAACCCAGATGGCTTCATGTTTCTCTCCAATGCACATGGTCTCTACAGCGGCTCCCCGCTTCTAGCCCCCATTTACTCAAAACTCAACGCAGTAAATGCAATCATCTTCATCCATCCAACGTGTCCCTGTCCATCTGGCGCACCTAAAACAACTGGCACAGCCTCCTTAAACAACATCGCGCCCTTAATGGATACCAATCCTGCACCAATTCTAGAATTTATCTTCGACACAACCCGCAATCTCTCCGACCTCCTCTTCACCGGCACTGCCTCAAGAAATCAAAACTTGAAATGGATTATCCCTCACTGCGGCGCAACGATACCTTCCTTGATAGATCGTCTTGTAGCTCTGAATTCTATGCTAGGTTTCAAACCCGAGTCGGATCGAACTCGTGAGCCGCTAAGCTATGAAGATGTCCTCCATCTCTTTGAGAAGCAATTTTGGTTCGATCTCGCGGGCACGCCTATAAGAAATCAGATTCACGGGATGATGAGGTTGGTTGGACGAACGAAGTTTTTGTATGGGAGTGATGTACCTTTCACGCCGTTCAAGGCTGCTAAGGGATTGGCGGAAGGTCTTGAGGCGGGGTTAAAAGAGTTGATGGAGGAGGACGAGGTGAGGGGAGTCTTGTGTGGGAATGCGGAGAGGTTGTTTGGTGTCGAGTGAGTCGGCTGGCGCTTTTAGACGCTGAAGTTGATTCCTGTTCGTATTGAACGCAGGCTTATAGTATTATTACTATGTGCCCTAAAAGATCCAGGATTAAAGGGAAAGGGTAAAGTAGCACGTTTCTGAACTGCTTTCGAAGAGAAAAACTGGCATCTTATGCTTAAGAGACGTTTCTTGACCAAAAAAGCAAGTACTTTTCACACCTTGTGCATCCATATCTAGAAAGTGTCGAATGATATTTAACGAGAATGAGGCTCAATAATAAAAAGAAACAGATCAAAGTCTTCGAGATAATTCCCGGACATAACATGAAATCTGAGGCCAATAACGCAGCACGAAAGAGCGCCTCAAAACGCCATGTATTTTTAGCGAATATTGGCCTACATTAGCTTCATTATAACATGCCTATCACAGCCTCTAGACACATCGAGTTTATTGACCCACTATTTATGCCACACTTGAGATATGTAGTACATAAAAAGCATGTTGATGGACCTGCAACCTGGAGCCTTACGCTCTCAAAAGGTCATTTCTTCCCACTTCAAAATATCCTTAACAACCTAACACTCACCTACAATCATGTACGGCGACCCCGAATTCTTCATCCTCAAACCCACCACCTGGCTCGACGTCGACAAATGGGAGACCAAAATCCTCGGCTCCTTCGTCAAAGAATACCCCAGTCCGACAAACGGCTACGTCTGGGAAAGCGGGCATCCATCCACGGAAGAATATGTCAAGCCCAAGTCGCTCTTCGAGACACACAATACCGCTGACACGCTGGATGGCGAATTCAACGATTTCGTCCTCGACGCCAACTCGAGCTCGAAAAAGGGCGCGAGTGCGACGCTGAAATCTGTGTTGAACGTCTCGTTTAATGGCGAGACGGAGCAGGTGTCGCATCTTGAGGGGAAATTCCTCAGATATAAGCGGCTTACGCAGCTTCAGGAGTACTTTGATAAGGCGAAGAAAGATCCGAATGTCGTGGCACGGGTGCCGAACTGGATTAAATCAGGGCTGAAAATTGATGTGTGTGTGGTCACGGGGATGATGATATGCGAAGATGTGGAGGTGGTGTGGGAGGAGAGTAAAGTGGTGGAGTTGGAAGCTAAAGGGGAGATTCCTGTTGCTGCGATTGCGAGGGCGGCTGCTGGGTTGCCTTCTGTGGATCCAACGGGTGATGCTGGGAATGCTGCGCTGGAAGCTAGTTCGAAGAAGTCGGTTGGTAAGGCGTTCCGGGCGAAGAGTGGACAGAAGAAGATTTTTGCGCTGCAGTTGAGGACTGTGACGAAGGGGAAGATGTTGAATTTGATTAAGAGGAATGAACTTAGGCTGGGTAATGATGGGCCGAGTGCAGAACAGGGACGGAAATTTGGTGTGGACGAGGAAAGCATGGGTGATTCGCTGGATGATAATGAATTGTTTATGGATTTGACGGACTTGGACGCTGAAGAGAAGAAGGATGATTGAGGGGAGCCTGTTAACTTTTTACATTTCTTTGGTATTAAATATCTGCAGCCGCTCAAAATAACTTTGGCAAAGTTTGGAGTCTGAACCTCTCTACATTCTTGCGCCCGTGAGTTTACGAGTAACATTGTGGGTATGATTTTTAAATTATCCGTCTCTTTTCAATGCTTTCAAGAATAAGCTGATATTGATTTATATTTTCATTTCGAAAGTCAAAATTATCTCTGGGGTCCAGCCGACAGTACTATACGAAAAGCTAGCTGTGGATACCTTCAAAAACTCAGACCTCACCTTCACAATACAGCCCCCTTCGTGTATCGAGCTATTGCCTGCACCCCAAGAAACGATGTGCGGACTTGTGCAAGGCAGTAGGCAAATATGACCGGCTCGGCTATCCGATAGCTAGTGCCTTTCTCGATTGTAGAACCGTACCCTATGGACACTTCAGGACCAAGAGGGATACCAGCAGAAACGCCCAGCTCCAGTGACTTTTCTTCCCCTATATTCACTTGAGAATCCGTTATGACTTTCAAGCCAGTGATAACATAGACTTTTCGCGAGCCGAATCTATTCTTCTCTCTGAGAATACGTCGAACTTCCGGCGTTTCTCCCAGCTTATCTACGCATTGTGCTACTTGTTGAAGTTGTAATGTCTCTAATGTTATTGCGCGGACTCTGAGGCCGCCAAGTTCATATGTTGCCTCCGATTGCCGACTCCTAGTTTGATTCATTTTCCATTGTGGCAAGATGGCATCAAGTTCTCCTGGGTCTATAATGCCGTCCTCAGGATGGAGCGGATTCGTCAAAACCTGTCCGAGACGGACAGGACTGTCCGGGGTAGGCGTGAAATCAAAATTTGGCATTAAAAACCAAGTGTGACGCGTACTGGAGCTCCGTTTCGCATTACCCGGCGACAAGCCGATATTATATGGCTTGCCTGCTAGAAGCCGCTCGTTGGAGTAGTTATGTGTTTCACCACCGTCCACCACTGGAGCGGACGCCGCAATGGCCTCCCGGTAATGAGGATTCAAAGAGGCCGCTGTGCTTGATGCTGTTTCTAAGCCGCTGGATAAGTTCGCAGTTTGTGTTTTGGGAGATATGGGTTTTGGAGAGGTACCCCTCCAGTCATCCCACATCGCAGATTTGGTGACTATCCCTGCTTTACTGCTTTCTTTCGGCAGACTCTCAGAAGGTTTCGGAGAGGTACCCCGCCAGTCGTCCCACTTTGCAGATTTGGTGACTATCCCTGCTTTACTGATTTCCTTCGGCAGACTCTCAGAACTTGTGTTGTTTGGGTTATCTACTATGTCGGAGATATGCGGAGAACTGAGCACTGGATTAGAACTCTGTTGAACGGGAAGGTCCATGGAAGGAAAGCTCGGCATATCTGGTACTTCCTCCTCCTCCTCCTGCTCAGCCTCATCTTCCTCGTCCGAATCCTCAATGACAGATGACTGAAGCACCATCAAACCTACTTGCACCTGATGCCATGCTATGTGGGACTCAATCTTTCGTCGAGGTTTAATATTCATAAGACAAAAAGGGCATTGAGCTTCTGCGTTGGCGGAAATTTCCTGCATGCGTGGAAGGGCATCTGAGATCAGCTCACGTATATGAGTAGGGTGCACGGAAGCAACATGGGCTTGAAGTGAAGTGAGATCTTCAATGATGGTGGCGCATCCTAGCGGACAAAACCACTGGCGTCTATGGAATTTCAGCTCGTGCTCAAACCATACGCGGCGGCTAGAGTAGAGCTTGTTGGGGTCAACGTTACAGTCTGGAAAGGTACAGACATATGGTCTGATATCTCTCAAGATATGTGTTCTGGATAAAGCTAGGTCAGCAGTCTCAGAGACATTTCAACCAATACACTCACCTCCAGGTCGCTTTATCTCGAAGAGGCAGAGTAAGATGGCAGGCAACGCATTCACGTAAACCTCCCTCAGATTCATCTGGGAACGCCGGGACCGAGTATGCCATGTCTCGATTAGACTTTGCCATTGACATCATAGAGTCCGTATCGTTGTCCGCGGTTGGACGTTCTTGACCAAAAGCGCCCGTGAGTGTCAGCTTTGAGTCTGCCCTGCTCAGAATCGACTCAGTATCCCCCTCGTCAGTGCCGTCGGAACGTGGAATCGTGTAATTGGGAGACTCCTGATCTTCAACAGGGCCAGCAGATTGGAACTTCAGGCTGTAATTCGAAGTGTATTGGAAAAATCGCCGACGTTGCAAACTAGCTGAGACCAGTCGAGCTAAAAGGGCGGGTGATATTGCAGGAAAGAGGCTGATTAAATTGTCGCTACACAATCTTTTGAACTCTTCTTCGTCTGGCAGCTCTGTAGCCATAGCTTTCTCATAGCGGTCAGGTGAAAGAGCAGGCCGTATCACAGGGATAACGAGGAACAAGACATCGAGCATGGAATTCTCAAAACCTAGTGGATCTGATATTACGGACTTCTCTATCAGGAGTTTAAGAGCGGCGTCTTCGTTCCTTGATGGCGAGGATAGTGTAGCTGGACAGCAACATTTTCAACGTCAGCTCCTAAATACTAAGTCCAACAAAAAAGGGTACCTAGATGGCCAAAACAAAAGAATGTATAGCATGAGTTTAATGATGGAAAAGCATTACCTTCTGGCTTGTGAGATACAGCCTGCGTTTCTTCTAGCGCTTCGGCGATGTCGCCCAGGCAGTTTACAATGTACCGCTTCACAGCTGAAGCGTCGCGCAGGCGCTCATCTAGGGAGTAGACACCTCGAATATTTGCACCGAGCGTGTTGCACCATTTCTGAAACTTTGATCTCGTCTTCTCGACTTCTTGTGATAGGACCGGTTTGGATTTGGCCAGCGTCTGCAAGTTGACGAATATCCTTTGCGACAGGGCATATATGAGCTCCTCGCCCTCTACCTCGACCGCCGCGGACGTACTCAGGCCGATGGCGGGCTCCTCCAAGACAGACATGCGAGCTAGCAGTGCCCGAGAGACGTGAAGCTTGCTGTAGGATTCTCAGTAGTTGTAACTTGTATTCCTTGTCAAAATGGCATGGTGGAGTTCTACGCGATGGGAGTCGCTACCTGGCCAACTGGTATCAATTGTACGCCAGAGAATCTTCCAACGGTCTCTTTGTATCCCAGATTTCGACTGCCGCAAATTCACGCTGCGTGGTGCACAATGGATGCGTTGGTGACCACAGCACAGCTGCGATTCAGCTCACGAGATGAAGGTCACATGTCTGCAGCAATCCCGTCCCTCAACAACCCAGAAGGTAAACAGGTGCAGGTAAGCTGAAGTTCCCTAAATAAGGTTTCTATGATACGGAGTATAAATTAGACGTAATCTGGTGGCAATCCATTGGCTGATGAAGCCCCCGTGATACCTTATACTTCGAGGCACATCATTTAAGTGGGGAGCTACTGCATTGCGCATCTCTGACAGCTGAAACCTCTCGCGACGAGCCGCAACCAGCTGAGCTACGAGGTATATCTTCACTCTTCTTTGGCGATCTGGGTCCATTGAAGGCAGCTCGTGGTCATGACCGTGCTAGCTATTGATGGAGGCGCCTACCCCCACCGCCGAAGCTCAGGAAGGTTCCCTACTCGGCATACGCCCGCAGACCAAGCTCGTCTTCCATGCCTTCCAAGACCTCAAGCAGAAAGCCGAAGAGGCCTTGGATCTGGCCCGCGATGCAACCACGCCTTACAGCGTGCGACTTGTAAAGCTCTTTATCCGCCTTCTTGAAAACGAGATCTTACACTTCCGCGGAACGTTGGCAGAGCTCACCGATAACAATGATCGTGCGGTGGAAGTATTGGACTGGATCGTGGTCGAGAAAGCGGTCGAAAGCAGCTGCGTCTCTGATTATGCCAGATACTGTGATATCCTGAGCGGCATTTTGCAGGAGCTAGGGAGCATGGCCGAACTGCTTGGCTTCACGGGGCACCAGTCCAGGGAGAATGAGGATCTCTTCCTCAAACGCACAAGATTGCTACAGGCGCTCTGCACGATCGATGGATCCGCCGGTGCTTCATTGCAGATTTCTTTTACCAGAATCCAGAAAGCGAACGAAGAACTCGTCGCCATTCAGCGGCTGTCGCAAAAGGATCCATCAGCCAACTTTTTCGACGGGCTACTCAGGGTTCGAGATCAGGTCAATTCATCAACCGAGATTCTTGGAGCGGAGAATGGGTTTTGCTGTGGGTGTTCAACCTCGCACCAGGTCTACATGCGTGTGGAAAACTCGCTCAAAGCAAGCGACAATGATTCAGGAATTCAAAAATGGCCTCAGCCTTGTTCGTTGTTATTCCTTAATCACTCATCCCAGAGCAAGCAGTGGAAGCAAGTTGACATGAATTTTGACCCTGTACGTATCCCAAAAGCTCCTGTGGCTGCAACTTCATCCCGGGAAACGATAGGGAAAATCTCATCGCAACAGATCGAAGACAAGACTGAGGAGAGCAAGCCGGAGAAAAGAGAGAAAAGGGAGAACAAGAAAGAGGGCTTTGCACGGAGGATGCTGAAAGCGATTCCATTCCGAAGGGAAACCCCCTCTAAACCATCTTCAAGTGCGCCAGCTGTAGAAGCCAACAGTCGAACACCCTCGCCGCCTCCACCTCCACCGATGACTAGCGAACCTAGTAATGGCCTTTGCGCATTTTTTAATGACAAGGCAGGTGTAAACGACGACATGGGCGTTGAGAAGGACAGCGCTGGTGTTATCACTATCTACCGACAGGAACTAAAACACAAATTGCTCCTGAGCGTGGTAGATGGAACGACGAATTCTAATATGAGATGGGCTACCCCTTTGCCTATCCACAAGCCACCCGAAGATCCCCATCGCCTACAGCTTTCGATAGAACAGAAGCTTCAATTAGCACACAAGGTGGCATTCAGTTTATTCTGCTTATTCTCCACGCCCTGGGTTCGGGATTCTTGGACCAGTGACGATGTATATTTAACTTGGCAAGAGAGCTACGACAGCATTGTGTACCCATTGTTCTTGCACAACGCAACTGTCCCGGACTCCTTAATGATCACTTTCAGCACCTCTGGACCCTCGAAACCCAAAATACCCTTCACGAACCGTCTTGGCCGTTTCTTGGTAGAACTCTGGTGCGGGACGTCGTGGAGTCGCCTCGAGAAAACCTTCCTCGCAAGTGATGGGCCATCAAACATCGTGGACTCCGACGTCTTCATCTTGACCAGACTTCTCAAGTGGGTCAATGATACTAAAATTGCCGATGGAAACAAGCCGTTTCATTTGGAGGGTAGTTCTTACCTTCTGGCAGTGCAGAAATGTTTTCTGTGTGACTTTAACACGGCTCAGCTGGATCACAAAGCTCCCTTGGATAATGAAAATTTTGCCCGTTGGGTATATAAGCATGTCTTGCGCCCACTTCAATATGCCTTGGAAGATTTTCAGACTCGGCAGGATCGATTCTTTGGAGCCCGCCTGGATTTGCTCCCTGAGAAAAGTAGGCCGTCTAACGCTGAGACTACAAAACGTTTACGTTTGTTTGCCATTGAAGAGGTTGAGGGAGATAGGGAAAAAAAGTACGTTCCGAGTTCCTCCTGCTACGGACCGTGCAGTCATTGAAGGGCTCGCTCACATCATCCTTTGACATGAATTGGCACAATTGTCCACGCACACGATTTAGCTGACTGTTTTGAAGAGAAAAAGCTGCCGACGACTGGTTCTTCGAATATGGCCAAGTGAAAGAACTGGTGAGAGCTATCGGTCGGGAGCGCCCAGATGAACCTGCCGATCGAATTAGAGTAGCAATTCTAGACACAGGCGTCGATGTAACGCATGACGATCTGCACCCACTCTGGCTCAGTGGCCAGATTGTCTACCAGAATTTTGTTGGAACGCGTTCCAACATTCCCCAAGATGATGATGGCCATGGAACACACGTCACATCGATATTACTACAGATCGCGGAGAACGTGGACGTCTATGTAGCTCGGGTATCTCCTGATGGACTGAAATGGAACAGCAGTGAGGTTGAAAATGTACGTATATTTATGACTATCGTTACCATTTGGTCCCATTACTCGGTTCTGTATCAACTTAACTGACTCCAAATAGGCAATCCGTTGGGCTACTAATGAGAAGCAAGTCCACATCATATCCCTTTCTTTCGGGTTTCCAAATGCCGATCAAAGCTTGGAAGGTATCCGAAAGGTTCTTCTCGAAGCCCACGCCGCGGATGTGTTGATTTTCGCTGCTACCGGCAATGTCGCCGCTGGAAACGCCATATCATTCCCTGCATGTCTAGATGAAGTAATTTCGGTTTCATCAACCGACGGAGACCATGAGCTGAGCAAATTCGTCCCAGATCTCCGAGTAGGAAAGCGTCTTTGTGCCATCGGAGAGGCCATCGAAGCCGCCTGGATCGACCAGAAAGACTCAACCCTCCCCGTCCACTCAAGCACACGGCGCAAAGCTGGGACTTCCTATGCCACGCCTGTGATCGCCGGCGTGGCAGCCATGGTCATGGACCTGATCTGGTCCGATATGGAGACTTTCGAGTACCAGTGCCAAACGCTGCGGACCAATCGCGGGATGCTGGCTATCTTGGAACTCATGGTCTGGAAGAACAGAGACACCAAGATTGAGTGTCTTAAGCCGTGGATTTTCTTTAATAAGAATAGGTGGAAGGCGTTTTCGAAAAATGAAAAGTCGGCTATCTTTTCCATTTTGGCTGATACGCTTACTAATATATATGGGAAAGGGTCGTCGAAGAGTTGATGAAGAGTGTCGTTTCGACGCTGAACTAATTTTTCAAGATTTCGATCAATCATTGATACAGGCAGATTTTCCGTAGATCAAAACTTTCCGTACGTCAAACGTACTGATGAATTCCCGGATCGCGTTATGTGCACTACCTGTCATGGCTATTTGGAAGGTAGGGAGGTGTAATTGTAGTAAGTACACCTGTAGAGGTGAAGCGCTCAGGAGGGCATCGAATCTAATGTGCAGGGGTTCAAGGTATTGTAAATGGGTACAGTTGTGCATTATACTGTATATACAGTTGTGAAAGAGTCCTGACAATGACACTGGAATGTAGTATAGATCTATAGTTTTAAGTAATGATAAGTTGTAGATAGAGTAGAGTGTTCTTGTGCTCTGAGGAACAATGTAAGAGGTGTAAGATATTCTATTAAATTCGTCGAATTAACATCTAGTATCAGTTACTGTTACTGCTATTGTCTAATAGCAAGAGTGGGGCTTGGTTTTCGATTTCAGTAAAACTTAACAATGGACAGTATTTTGAAGTAGACAAGACAAGTAATCGCTGAAGTAAATATTCACACTTTTTGTCGAGTTCGAGAAATGAAACATTTTTACATTAACAGCTTGAAAATTAGTTTAATAAGGGTTTAATTTCCGAAATCAATATACGGAACTAATGATAGTTTGTTAACTTGATTGAGTTACATTGCTGAAAACAGTGGAAGAAATAAATGATAGTTTGTCCATTTGATTGAATTATATTGTTCTCCGCAAGAATGCATGTTTAGCTCGAATATGAAGTGACCGGCCGTCTGTAGCCCTGCGGCTTCTAAAGCTGCTTTTAACTTTAAACAGACTCTGAAAGGGTTTTGGTTTTTGAAAATTGTAGACGAAAGATAGATATCTCGTAAATTGTCCTGAGTAATTATCAGATTTCGCGTATTATTTACTTTTATCTTTAAACCGTCCTCTATAAAAACACAGATACATCGTAGCCTAAAGACCACCACTCCCCAAATTCCAGTATACCTAGTAGCGAACAAAAGAAACCTCGAGAACTAAAATACGATACTTCTTCCAAGTTGACATGATAAGTAGATTAACTCTATACAATACTATATATAATTTCTAGCAAAAGATCCCTCTATTTGACCTTATCTCAAGATTGGTATATAAGTAGTCGACTAACACTTCCTGAATCCTCCTCGGTTCTAACTCATTTATAATGTACGTGAACGGTCACTGGTACATCCCAAGACTACTGGGTACCTTCCAGTGTAACAATGTTCGAATGCACGACTTCCGACACTACTTCCTAGGTAGATAAAACCTTTTCGACAAAATTGGAAAATCGTATGTTTCGTCGAACCAACAGATTGATCACAGAGCTCCCGTTACTCTACCGCAGGAGGCGTCTCGCCAAACTTGAAACGTACAAGTAGTAAATTCAGAAGTTTTTACGGGTAAAAAGATACATGTTAGGTTACAGCATAAACTGAGATTTCTAAATTTCATATAAAAATACAAGACGTGGGGGTATATAAGACAAAACCAGAAAACATTTCCAACTCCGTCTAATCGTACGATGATGATGACATAAAGCTCGTCTATACGAAATATTGTTAGTCTTCAAATGTATCATGATTTAATGTATCCAGCCTTCTGGCAAGAGGAGCTGGGATATCTTCCGGAAGAACGACCACGAGTTTGAATTCGGCTTTGCCGTCTTTAGCAGGTCGTGGATGAGTAGCGATGAACAAACAACACATACTCTGCTGGAAACTCCAAGACTATTTAGACAACGAATTCGAGCTTTCCATGACTGGGTACATAACTCATGTCGGACTTGGAGGTTCAACGGTTGGTCTTTGGGCGTTGGTGGGTGTATTTTCGTCTGGGTTGTTTCTTCCAAGAGTGTCGTCTTCTACCCGAGTATTAGTTATAGTTCTTCAGAGAGATAGACGAAATAGGGATAATGTGTCAAAAGAAGAGAGGCATTTAACTTACCAGCGGGACTGGTGATTGGCGGAGGAAGATTGACCGGGACAGCAGGAACGATTCCAAGAGACTCAGTCCACTTTCTCACAAGCTCATCTCTCAACGCCTCCGAATTCTTTTTGGCCAGATCTTGCAGATTTCTCAGCTGGCGCCTTCCTTTCTTGTAATCATCATACGAGGCGATAAGCATGCACCTGGCGATCGGATATTGATGATACTCGGTCCTTCCCTGCTCTTCAGCCACAAAATGAGCAAAAATATGTAAATTGGTGCCGTCGGTAGTGAAACTCGAGATGTGAGCATGACCAGGTACATCGGGAGTCCCGAGGTAAGTCAATGCTTTGTTTCTCCCGTAAACGAGGCAGGCACCGTCGTACGCAGCTTGAGCTTGCGCTAGTATCATATCATTCCCCGGCCCCTTCCATTCGGCAGCCAGATGTGAGAGAGTTATCGATTTGGCGCCTTGGTAAACAACCGCAGCACCACCGAGCTCTTCGCGCGCGGGAAAGGGCTTGAATTGGGTGAGAGATAAACCCTCCATCATATCCGGTTGTGCTGGAGAAATGCCGTTGTTGAACCCGACGGTTTTGGGAAAGGCGCCAAGGTTTGTACTCCAAGTCTTCTTATATCCACGATCTTTGTAATTTCGGAGCAAGACGGGATGCGTTTCGGCTATTATTGTCGCTTCATTTACAGCGTTTGCGATGGCTGAAGTATAGTCGTCAAATTGTGACCTTGTTGGGGAGGGTGAACTTCGCTCCCTATTTATCTGCTCTTGCAAGGATTGGAGATTCTCAGGAGGATTTGAGCAATCTGGTTCCAGTATACCGTTTCGACAGGCGAGGTCTGGAAAGCCCGGTGCTGTTGTTGATACAGTCGTGTCTCTTGACTTTGTAGACGTAGTTGTCTCCGAATCTCCCTCCTTAGAAGTCTTTCTCCTTTGGAATGGACTCCCCTCCTTACTCGTCCCCGTAGCCGTAGAAGCCTCCTCAATCGACCTCTTCGCAGCCTTCTTCTTCTTAAAACCCTCCATCCTTTCCAACTTCTTCAAATTCTGCTTCGTTAAACGAACGCGTTTCGCCGGCCTAGCACTCTGAACAGTAGCTCCTCGTTTCCTTGGAAGCTTCTCTATAACCTAAATCAGCATCAAGAAACCACTATACTCTTATACAACACATACCTTCCAGACATGATGGACTCATCGAGACCTCCAATGCGGCCGTCGAGGCGTATTGCGCAGCGAGTTTCGGATTGCGGTCATTCGACGCTCGTTCATTCACTTTCGCGTTCCGAATTCCAACAACTGCAGCAGCTTCTGCGCCGCAAGTTCCAGTCCGAGTCGTTCGACATGAGCGCGTGTTGGGTTCGGGATGAGGAAGTGATGCCAGCCAAAGAAATACGCAAGAAATCTAAGCGCGCGCGTCTTGGCACGTGCCGACGCGGGGTTGTTCCTGAAGCTATGCTGGACCCACATGTCTCGAGTTGCTGTGCTGCATGTCTAGCTCGCGGCGAACATCAATTATTCTATCGGCTCGACAGAACATCGCATATTTCATCTATCATTTTCAGTAAATCAATGAATTTTGTACTTTTCTTATATATATCCCTCTCTCGTCGCCCCACCTCCTACTAGAACAAACCCAGTCCTATTCGAAGCACGAGACTTTTTCCCTCTTTCAAACTAACACAGCATCATTAATCACGTCGAATCTCCCCAACAAACACGACATCGCAGAAACTCCACCAGAAATCCGCTGTATAAACGCGCAAGGAATATATGACTCGGGTTTCTACCACTCACTTCCATCTTTCATCTCTACGAACCTCCAACGCCCTCAAACAACAAACATATATCCCATTCTCTCAACTTCCTTCAATCTGATCTTCCAAACAAATTCTCCTCCCTTAATACAAAAACCATCAGTCACTTCCTCTACGCATATAACTCTATCTCTCTTCTCCCGCCCCCCTCCACAAACCAAATCCCCCACCATACATTTATCTCCCATCCTATAGCCCAAGACCCCCTCACCCTCCAACAAACCCTCTCCCTCCAAAACCTGCCAGGCTTCTCTTTCAAACACATGACACGCTCGACCAACGTTCTCACACACCACAATCCATGACATCGGCAAACACGAACTCACAAGATCGAATCTCTTGAGCACCATCGATCTTCAACTTTGATGTGTTCAGAGGAACCGTTCCATCGTTGTGATCTTACACATGTTCCGTTCCGCAATATCTCAACCAAGAAAGATGTAAAGAGCTGGATTATATGGACTTTCAAGAGTCGATGTGATGTTTCTGTACACTACTACTCCATCTGGCTATCTTTATTATATTTATCCTTACATGGCTTTTCTACCTCGATCCCGAGTTATGTTGGAGTACCGTGGATTGCTTACCACCGTTAAGATCATGACTGTTAAAAGTGTGAATGTTCAAAAAAGCCAGCTAGTTTATGTTATATTTGTTCACATGTTCACAATTGAAAAAGATGCGAGATGATTGTTCAAAATAGTATATATATATTATACACTCTTAACACTCTAATCTCCAAAGAGAAAGGCTTTGAAACGATTATATACTCCCGCTTCCAACCCCCACAAAAATGCATTCAAGCAAAACATTACTCCTCACATCTCACGCTATCAGGCGCATCTAATAAACGCTACCCTTCCTCTCCACATCCGCGGTATCAAGCTTTCCACCTGGACCAGCCATCGAGCTCGCAAAGGTCTCGTGAGGAACCCACTTGCTGGAGTTTCTTGGGTTGGTCTCCTCCATCATACGGTCGACCTGCTCCAGCGACAGACCCTTGGTCTCTGGGACGAGGAAATATGCGTACACGAAAGCGCAGGTGCAGAGACCGCCCCAGACGAAGAAGACGCTGGATTTGAGGTTTCCGTACTCCTCGCCGACCATGTATGGGGTGATGACGGCGATGATGGTGTTCCAGAGCCAGTTGGAGGCGGTGGAGAGGGCGACACCACGGGATCGGACGGGGAGAGGGAAGATCTCACCGATGAGAATCCAGGCGCCAGGACCCCAGGTGGAGGCGAAGAAGAAGATGAAGATGGCGATGAAGGCGATTTGGGCATTGACGGCTGAGATGTTGTCGGCCATGGGGTCGCCGGCGGCGTTGAGGTGGGTCTTGTTGAATCCGACGGTGACACCGATGATGGCGACGAGGAATTGGCAGATCAACATGCCGAAAGCACCGATGACGAGGAGAGGGCGACGACCGAATTTCTCGACGGTGTAGAAGGAGATTGGGGTGGAGCAGACGTTGACGAGGGTGAAGATCAGGGAGATGATGAAGGGGTTGGAGATGGCGCCGGTGGATTGGAGGAAGGGGGTGGAGTAGTAGAAGATGAAGTTGACACCGGTCCTGGGATGAATTAGTACATTTTTTGGGGGGGAGTTAGAGATGGTTTGAGGAAATAAGCTTACCATTGTTGCATCATCTGGAGAGATGTACCGAGAATTGTACGGCGGAGGTTGGAGGATTGTTTCAAAAGACCACCGCTGAAGCAGTTCATCCAGCTCGAGACGAAACCAGAAGATGGAATGATGGAACGCTCGTACTCCTCGTTGGCCACGATCTCAGCCAACTCAGCTTGGATGTACTCGGACTCGAGGGGTTGTCCACGAAGTCTGGCGAGAGCGCTGGCAGCACGGTCGAGATATCCACGCTTGACAAAGTATCTTGGGGAATCTGGGAGTGCCATCAATCCACCACCGAGAATCAAAGCCCAGGCGAATTGGATGGAGATCGGAATACGGTAAGCTCCCGTATCATCACGGCCTTCGGTGGCGTAGACGACACATGCAGCCAAGAGGATACCGATGGTGATGCAGAATTGATAACCGGCGACGAGCGCACCACGGACTTTCTTTGGGCACTAGAAAGGAGGTTAGTGTTGTTGGCTCGATGGAGAGAAGAATGGCTTACAATTTCGGACATGTAGAGAATGACAATGGCAGACTCGAAACCGACTCCGATACCAGCGATGAGACGACCTGCAACAATGGCTCCGAGAGCATCAACGGCAGGGCCGGTGATCATCTGGACCACCACACCGATCATGTAGATGAGGCAACCAAGGATGACGGTCCATTTGCGTCCAATACGGTCCGCAACATCACCTGCGACGATTGCACCGAAGAAAGTACCCGCAGAGAGGATAGAAGTGATCAGAGAAGTGTGGGACGAAGAGAGTTTCTCGGCGGTTGGGCCTTCGACGAGTCTGATGAACAAGCCGGAACCGTTGACACCGTTGATATATCCGGAATCATAACCGAAGAAGATACCTCCAAAGGAGGCAAAGGCGCAGATCAGGTAGGCCTTCCAGGTGACTGGTGCCTCGATGCGATTGACATCGCTGGCGGTAACGAGAGCTCCTGGCATGGTGGCGGTGGGATGTTCTCTTCGTCTGGATTGACTGTGAGGAAGAGAGAAGAGGATGAGGAGAGAGTCGAGGAGATGGTTGTACCAGGCTGTTGGGACGGGGGCTTCATATAGGGAAATTTGGCGAGGTGGGATCGAGGTGGGAGCTCGCACGAGGGATGCACTTGGCTGCAACGAGCCAGCAGGAGAACAGAGCTAATCTCGAGATGCTGGCCGAGGCCGAGTTGTTTACTGTACGGAGGACTGGCCCTAGTCGCCCCCGAGATGGGGCAGGGGAAGGATGGGGCAAGGGAGCTGTTAGTAATGCGGGGTTGTGGAGGAGGGCAGGGAGCAGAATGGTGAGCACAGAGCGAGCCGACATGGGAGAAGTGTGAGGAAAGCAAGGATAGCTCTTCTCGTTGCCACCATCTAGAAACCTGATAGGTCCTCTAGTCGTAGCTCTCGATCTCTTCCTAGTAATTCCATACGCTCCATGAACGTGGCTCGACTTGGCTGCTGGGCCGGTGGACACAATTTAGACGCTGTTAGTGCTTGTTAGATCGCTCGCTTGCCCTCTCATGCACCAATCTGGCCGATTCGACCACGACTCGAACTCAGACCTCCCCAACTCTGAGGGAGCGAGAGACGCTCTTCTCCATACGGGGTAGCCAGCGGCCCTGGAGAAGTACGCTCGAGCTAGGCCTAAACGGCCGCTGCATAGCATTCAGAACGGTCTGGTAGCCAATAGAGGCTCGTAGCGGCCGTATTTCGGTCATCCGCCCAAAGGGTGAGCCTCATGAAGATGAAATTCGGCCCTGTTGTTGGTCGAGATGGGGCCAGTTCCCCGAGCCCCAGACCCCAGAGTAGACTTTTGCATTTTTCAAGAGTCGCTGGCGCTCGCTCGTACCGAGTCTTCGGAATTTGTCATGTGGACGGTGACACTGCTAATGGAGAAGAATTGCGAGTTTCGGATCGTGGTGAGACGATGCTTTATTCGGTGCAGACCACTTACACAAATATCCTTTGTGCGGTATTGTGCATCTCTGCAGATATTCAACGGTAAAAGTCGTTGGTTCATGGCGTAATAGACTCGCCTGTACCGAAGAGGCGTGAAAAAGGCGTCCTTGGAATCCTGGGGAAATGCCCCGGATGGCTTGCTTGAAGAGGATCGGATCATGTGACCGTTCTTCCGTCGCTCACTCATCGCATGATTGGGGTGTGTCGGGGGAACCGTACGGTGTCTCATTAGAACATCTTCAAGTCACCTGAGATGCTTGACTCAGCCCACACGTCACTCTCACCAAAACTCACCTTCAATTCCCGTGCCAAGATCTCCGCAGAGACTCCTCTATGAACATGCGAGGTGAGATTAGCACCCCATCACATTGGCCAACTCCAGCCGCCCAAGTCCTCCTCCGCGTCCGAGATAGCACCGTGCTTCCCGCCCCAAAAACCCAGATTCAGCCAACTTCGATCCGGACCGAATGCAGATGGGGCGTGGACTGTGTGGTCTGCGACGACCTCGAAATTCCAATTTTCTGGCGCTCGTGACCGAGAGTGTGACCGAGTTGAGACTTTGTTGGCAGCGCGGGTTGCGAAGGTTGAAGGATGATGCTCTTCTTACCTAAGTACGATGTACTTCACGTGCTGTGTTGGACTTGATTCTTGATCTCACGATGCAAAAACAAATATCCCAACGACGATGACGATGATTTTCATCCAACCGCAAAATATAAACAAACAAATTTTCTCGCAATTTCAAACAGCCACACGGGAGATGAAGCATCCATGCGGCGTGGCCCCGCGTCAAGGACCGGGTCTCGCTCCAAAGTACCACGCTATCGAGCTTCGGCCAATTCCAATCTCCTGCTCCTAGCTTTGAATATGGGGAAAGTGGATTGAGAGACGCTCTCCAGAAACGCGTTCACGGTGTTTCCACGTTTGTCGCGGCATCACGACCGGTCCTATTTTTTTCATCTTGAGACGAAGATGGAGAAATTTTTCGTGGAGAGTCTGGAGTCTGGAGTCATGCCATGTGCGAATTATGGGCATGGAGAAGTCATGGAGGCGTGGAGGTGTGCATGCGACCCGATGTAACTTATTCCCCAAGGGGAAAACAGCTCATGGGTGTTGATGTCTGGAGATGGGTGACACGTGCTATTACAGTAAGCATGGGCTCCACAGTTCTAGCTTCTCATTCATAGCATTTTCACTTCCATCGACAACATCATTTTTCATAAGGTTCCGCTTTCATCTCGATACTGTTTGAGCGATGTCAAGATACCAAATTGGTCACGCTCACGTGACTCTGACCATTACCATTTCCTCCTCCAGACAATCGATTTCCGGGAGAAGTGTTTCTTGTCTGTATAAATCACTTTTTGCTCTCCTTACTTCTTCATCGCAATTTTCAATCTCTAAACATAACTATCTCATTTATCATCTTACTTACAATAAATTCAAACGAATTACTAACCCCGCTGGAATTCCGACTATTTATTAGTCCCAAATTGAACATGTTCTCTTTGTAATTAAAACCGAGATACATTCTCATTCTCAACTCCATGTCTCTCATTATTACCAACATTTTCCAAAGCACCTACTCCCAAAAATCCAAACTCCAAATCCCTCCCTTACTACACAACACTCCGAAATCGACCACGCACGAGAAGAAATGTAGGAGACAACAGCTTAAAACATCGACGCTCTACGGCATGACGAAACCCAACAATAATCTTAGGTCGACTGGTACAGGTTGCTGGCGAACTGGTGGCCGTACCTTACAAATGGCAGAAGCTGACGAGGATTATAAAGATGAGTGGATAGGTGGGATGAGGATAGTGTTGTGTATAAGAGGTAAAGGTGGAAGGGAGATAGGTAAGTGAAAGTTTATCGCCGATAACTATCTCATCACCGATTTTCTTATCCTCGAAAATATATCTCTTCTCCGATATCAAAATATCAACACATGTCTCCTCCTCCGTAACATCAAGCAACTCCATGAAATTTATTCGCAGCGCCTTCAAACTATGGATGTTTTCCCGACAGTTCGACGCGTAGCTCAGGCAGCTTCCGTTTCTCTGCATGTGGAATGGTTGGTGTTTGTAAAGGGTGGATCGGGGTTTTATGGGTTGGTGGGTGAGGGGTTATGGTGTATGATTTGGGATAAATTTAGACTTCTTCTGGATGAGTTCTCTGTCGTTAAATCGAATTAAATGTCAAGCTACAAAAATTATATCACTTCCAATCTTCAATGAATTATGCTCTTAATTAATTCTAGTTAATAGAGGAGAATTCTTTTCAAGTTAACAAATACTATCTATCCACCCAAAACGCCTCAATTCAACCATTTCCCTACGAACATAGTATATTAGCACATGCACCCTAACCTTAAATCCCAACCCCTATCACATCTCCCTTTTGAAGCCATCACACACGAATTTATGACAATCATGAACGATAACTCAGTTCTATGGCAATTGGCTCGGTAGGAGATTGCATTGTTAATACGGACGATTGTATCCATCTGTTTGGCAGACGGGCAAGGCGTTTTCAATGATAAAGAATGTGAAATGGGAAGGGATGAAATGGTGGGGTGAGTGGGCTTGATGGTAAGTGTGGTAGTTGCTGTCGAATTTAGATTTAGTACCGAAAAGTGAATGTCTTGCATTATTCGCTTCCAGACAATACACATCCTTCCACTCTCATTTGTAGCTTATTTGCCGATTCGTCCTTCGAAAATGGATAGGCGATATAGTAAAAACGAAGGCACTAACCCACCTCACCGGCCATCTTCCATTTATTGAATTTCGAATGGGATAGTATGAGGCGTGAGAGTCCGCCCTTGGGTTCGCTTTTAAAGCGAATGAGTACACTTTTTGGGAGATAGTTTCGTTTTAGAGGAAGTGGATTTTTGGAGGCTTTGTTACTCAAGAGTTTGTGACTGCGAATTTTTCCTGGAGAATACACTGGTTAATGTGCGAGTTGTTACAGTATAGACGGTTCGCTATTGTGTTAAAAAGTGTTTTGTTTAACGAGTGAGCTTGTTTTTAGTATATACTAATAAAAATTAGGTATAAAATTATATTTCAAGGACTTCTTCCTACTACTGCCACCTTCCTAGTAATTTCTCTAGTTAACCACGTAACTACGTCTACTCTGCTTAGCGCAATCCTTCTTTGTAAATAAAATTTCAAAATCTACAACATTATCACACTAGCTAATGTCGTCATAAAACCCCAACCCATCACAACTTGAACTTGACAATGACGCGAATGGAAACAAATGAATGAGTGTGTACTGTGTTGCAACTACTAGTGTAGCAATAATATTTCGCATCAATTTGTGTTCTTCATGTTCTAAGCTCCATTTGAAACTAACCACCATTTCAAATTATCTTTTTGGTCCTTTTTTATATGCCGTTCGTCACCGAAATTTAACGCGTCACCGAATTATCGCTAGCAATTACTATCCAACAGTCTTGAATACACTACTAGAGTAGTTAACCCGAACGTACATTGAAACACATCAGAATCGATCGCTTCCAAGATAAGTTCGTCATCAAGACCAAGACCCGGTCGTCATCTCTCGATTCAGCGATTTCATTCTCCACGTCGCATCCTGGAATTTTACAACCTCGACATTTCTTTTTGAAAATATTCGCTTACTGGTCGTTGTAGAAGGCGAGCTTTATTAGTCAGAAAATGATCACGCTTCTTCTGTTCTGCATAATAATTCCTTATCCCTTCTCTAATACAACTTAGTATCCCTTCCAATTACCCAAAAGACTCTCGGTTCAAACTCTCAGATTTTAGAAGTGAAGAAGTGATTCAAAAGTTAGAAGCAATTTCGAGTTCCGAGGTCGCAACTGTTACTACCCTTCTCGATAGTTTACATAGCGTTGGCTCGTGGAAGGAAGTAGAAAGAACAAGTTCTCCTTGATACACTATATTATTTGGCTAACTATGAAATTGTCAGATCGTAGTTGAATTTATATATTTAACGACGGCGGAAAAAGAAGTTTGAAGTTTTATAAATAGAATTGTCACCGAAACCTGTGTTTTCACCGAATTTAACTTAACATGTTGCGATCCTTCTAAGATAGTCGACAGATCATAAATTCGATGGAACATCTCTAGATAAACATTACAAAGCCTCGTGTGAATCTCACCTACAGAATATATTACGGCAAGATTAAGTAAGGTGACGATCCGACTTCTTTAAGCCTTTCTCGTTAGCGGACTTTCACGACCTCTCGCAAAAATATTAAACACAATTATATGAATTGTTTTCCCACTAAATTCACGAAAAGCGGTTTTATTATTCTTTCGAATAAGAACGGATATAAGTCCCTCTTCTATACAACGCTCACTTTCCTACCCTTCGTTCTGAGTGAGTTTTGCGGAAAATCTTCCCACTTTCCAGTGAAGAAATAATTTGAAAGCTAGAAGAGATCGTTTATATCGCTACTACACCTAAAAATGTCTTGTCTGTACGTGGTCACTCCGCGGAGAGTACGAGAGTAGTATTTACGGTTGCTTAAGTAGTTCGTCCGAGCAGGGTATGTTCTAGTTTCCGCGTATACGTTTAATTCAAGAGTCCGGTTTTCAATTTCTCAAACTCTTTTAGTTATGAAGTTGTCACCGAAACCTGAAGAACTACCGAATCACATTTTCCGTAATCACCTCGATTTAAAATTTCCGCAACACACGGAGTGCGGACAGTATATTGATATAGAATCGATGATTAATAAAAATGGTATTTATCAAGATAACTAAGTGAGTCAGAAGTATCACAAACAAACTTCAGCATGTTGACTGAATCTCTGTGTTTGTCCTTCAAATGTTTCAGTGCTGAGAGCTTAAATACAATATTTTCATCCCAAAATGTTTGTATGTAACATACTCTGAATTTATGTGATGCCCTCGAAAAAAACTGTAGGATTGAGATTGAGGTTGAAAGCTGCGGCAACTATGATTAAGTTCATTATTTTCCTTAAAGAAAAATGTTTGATTTGGTTAGATGTAAAGTCGAAGAAAATCCCGTGTTTACAGACTTGTGCGTATGCAATAGGAGTTCATATTCCAATCAATGAACAAATGACTTCCAAGGATTAACGTTGGTTTTGGACCTCGAATGCCTCGCGAGAAGAGTCCCGCTTCTGTTTCAACATTTGTTCCCCCCCCTGCAACGAGATGGTGCAGATGTTGGTTTATCCATAAATTCGCGAGATCTTCATCTATGAGAAGATCGGATAATACTGCAAACGTGTTGCACCAACACTCACCAACACACACCGACACTCAACCCAAATCGAGTTACCACCAGACTTGTGGAGACCAACGTTGTCGTGTTAGCAAAACGGCTTTATTGAGAAACCTTCGATGCCGATCACTAGATAATTACTGCCGAGTACAGAGGATCACAGTATTTAATGAAGGCACACGAGAAGCATCAGAGAAAGGAGTTTCCTACCTCTGTTTAAGATTTCGACATACATTTCTGCTGACCCTTCAGTTGAACCCACTTTCATCATGCGTTATATCAAGTGTTCTAGCAGCCTTTGTGGTATATATCTGGCCCAGATTATCCTGGCAGAACCATTAGTGACTATCCAAAAGTCTCAAGTCACATATCACGGCATCATATCCCAGTCAATTGAACATTTCCAAAATATCAAGTATGCACACGATACATCTGGTCAGCGTCGATTTTCTCCTCCAGAGTCCTTCATTCCTCCTCCAGGCACAATTGTCGATGCATTATCTCCCGGACCATCATGTCTTCAGACTCAGGACGCCATGCTGCCATTCTTTTCCGAAACCGGTGAAATCAGCGAGGACTGTCTTCACCTTCGGATATCAAGGCCTGCAACTAACACGATCGACTCTGAGAGCAAACTTCCAGTAGTGCTTTGGGTTCATGGTGGAGGAGTAGTCAAAGGCTCTAGTTACGATCCCCATTTCGATCCTACGAATCTGATCAAATTATCAGTATCCGATGGAAAGCCAATCATCTACGTCGCAATCAACTATCGACTAACAATCTTCGGTTTCGCTCGTACACCATCTCTGAAAAACGAAAAGTCTCTGAACGGTGGCATGAGGGATCAGCGCATGGCAATGGAATGGGTCAAAGAAAACATCGAAGATTTCGGAGGAGATTCGCAGCGTATTACGGCTTTTGGTCTGAGTGCGGGAGGAACTTTTATATCGTTGCATACCATGGCCTATGGCGGTGATAGAGGAGTGCCATTCCAGCAAGCTTGGATGATGTCTGGTCCGCCGGCGACAGCACTGAATATGACTTCAGATGCGACGGAAATACATACAAAAGCCGTGGCTGAACTTGCTGGATGTGATTTGGAAGATTCGAAAATGCTTCAATGTTTACGCGATCTTCCATTTGAACAACTGTTGAAGACGGCAATGGACTATTCGAGAGAGACTCACCCGCCAGCTGGTCTTTTTACTTTCATTCCATCAGTAGATGACGACTTTTTCCCTGAGCAACAGTCGAAGTTAGTCGAAAAAGGGAGATTTGTGAAAGGCAAGCTCTAAACCCAAATGTAACATAACTGAATGACCACTAACACAATTCCAGACATTCCTATAGTCTTTGGTTGGACTCAAAACGATGGTGCAATAAACGCTGGACCTGCCCATCTTATCCAAACGGAAGAAGATATGATTATGCCAATCAAAGCTTTCGCACACGCCTTAACCAATGAGCAATTGAAGACCCTGTTCTCGCTTTACCCCGTCGAATCATTCGAAGTAGAATTGCAGAACTACAAAACTCAATCTCCTGGCGTCGAAGTCACAGTCCACTATTTCCGCCTCTCCCGCATCCTCAGGGACTTACTATTCACTTGTTCTTCGCTCGAATTCGGATATCAGATGTTCTCGCAGACACGAACCACATCAAACCCGAACTTCAATAACGTCAGGTTTTATAACCTGAACCAGAGCATGCTTACACCCATTTGGAAAGGTGCAGGAATGCCGTATATCGGTGTTTCTCACGGATCGGACACTAACTATATTTTTAATGGTGTGTTCCCTGAAGGTGAGATCAGCGCAGAAGATCAGGCATTATCTGAAAGTCTTGCGAGGAGCTTGATTAATTTTGCAACCACCAGCGATCCTGACTCCAAAAATGACGTGGAAGATGAATGGCCTTCCGCATTTCCATCTGTTGGAGTATCAAATGGTTTCCCGTCAAGTGTTAAGATTCAAGTGATTGGTGGCCCTTACGGTACTGGATCGAGCTCTATTACCGTTTCTCAAAAAGCACGCGGGGGAAGTGACAAGTATGAATATGCGACCGACGACCAAGCTCAACATATCCTCGATATGGGAGAAATGGATTCTTCAAGCGCTCAAATGAGGCAGCGCCAAATAGAGAACGAGGATCTTTTTCGGCGTTGTGAGTATATTAATAGCTTGGCGGAGACATTAGGCATTTGAAGAGTTATTATATCTGTGGGATAACATTGGAATTCCCCTCGCCTACTGTCTTCGTCCTTCTCTACGCTTAATTGTCAGCAAATAGTGCTACCTTTGTTTAGATTTTGTAAACACCAGCCATGATATTCTTGGAAAGGAAAAGGTATAATTGAAAAAAGTGAGCAATCGAGTGAAAAATGAGTATATTGTGATGGCGAAGGAGAGGAAGTGAGCAATGCTCTTTGATAAGTCTTCTTTAAGCACTTCATTCCCAGAACCAAACAAAAACGCACATTCTGAAACGCTTAAATCTTGAACATGGTTGATTCTTCATAACATAATTACAATTTCGCAACATCCGCCTTATACAAATGCGTAACCTGGGTATTCATATAATTATACAATCCCAACCTTCCACTCTCGCCACCAATCCCGCTCTCCTTCCACCCCGAGAAAAACGCATTCGGTAGTGGTTTCTCATTGCTGTTGATCCAGATATTTCCCGCTTCGATCCTGGAGGCAAGACGTTGAGCGCGGTCGAGATCTGCACAGTAAACAGCGCCGCCAAGACCGGTGGTAGTATCATTGACGCGGGCGATGACTTCGTCTTCGTCCTCCCATTGAAGCATGGGTACGATAGGACCTAAGAGTGTTAGTAAAGCGGATTAAAATGGAATTGGGAAGGCATACCGAATTGTTCTTCCCTCACGATTCTCGAATCATCGGGTGGATTATCAATAATCGCAGGTTGGACCACGAATCCCTCTCCCTTACCTACCTCTCCTTGAAGCGCAAAATCATATCCTTGTGACGCACAATCCTCGAAGAAGTCTTTAACAATCGCGTGTTGCATTTTGTTTTGCACAGGACCAAGCATCGTGCCTTCTTCTACCGCCGGCGCCGTTTTCCAGCCTTCAACTACCTTCTTTACGGCGGCAAGCATGTCGGCGTAGATGTCTTTGTGCACGTAAAGTCGTTTGCTGGCTACGCAGATTTGTCCGGAGTTGAAGAATGCAGCAAGTGCTACTTTTGGAGCGACTTTATTAACATCGACGTCTGGACAGATGATTGCTGCGCTGTTACCACCGAGCTCTAGGGTTACGCGTTTTAGCGTCTTTGCGCAAGAAGCCATTACCCTCTTTCCAGTTGGAGTTGAGCCGGTGAAGGTGATCATGTTGATACCTGGATGTTCGGTCATTAGAGGACCTAATTTGTCGTCTCCGTTGAGAGCTTGAAGAACTCCTGGTGGTAGGAATTTCTGTGCGATTTCTACCAATTTGAGAATGCTGTAGGGTGTAAAAGGAGATGGTTTCATGATTATCGTCGATCCAGTGAGGAGTGCTGGACCGATTTTGTTCATGGATATTGGAAGTGGGAAGTTCCATGGGCAGATTGCACCAACGACGCCGAGCGGTACATGTCGCATGGTCAATTTAAGGTCAGCATTGTCGGATATTATTTCATCCTCGAATTTCTTTTCTGAAGCTACGATTTGTTAGCCCGTTGTTATGGTGGCTTAATTGGACAAGAACACATACCGGCCCAGAGAAGTCCTTTGGAAGCATTTCCCAGGTCGAATTTGGCAAATTGTATCTTCATCTGTTAGTACTCATACCCAAAAGTGCGTAGCTGCAAGAAAATACCGGCTTTCCTCCCTCCAACATAACCAGTTTCCCCATTTCTGCTTCATACTTCATAAACTCCTTGGCAATATTCTTGATTATTTCCTGCCTATCCTCCCACTTCGTTTTTGACCATGTTTTGAACGCTTTCCTCGCAGCCTCCACAGCATCGTCCAGATCATTCTCGCTTGCAATTGGTACTTCCCACAACTCTTTCCCATCAGAGGGGTTCGTGCCACGATGGAAATTGGTGCTGGAGCGGGGTAAACCGTCAACAATGTTGTGGAACTTCTCGAACTCGATTGGGGTTTCTTTGGTGCCGTTCATGGTGCTGGATCGAATATGAATCGACTAAGGACGATTCACTGCGCTGCAATTGAGATGGACAAGTTAATCGAGAGTTGTATTGCGCAGGAGATATTTGCGGCTTCGGTTTTATATGGCCTATCGGTGGGGCTTTATAAGTTTATTTTTATACTGTAACCTGAATAAGTAGCGGATACCAGACATGGAGAACTCACGTACCTAGATAAATATTATATTCGATGGTATACTTACAAATCCATCACAAATCCAAATATTTCACCAGCTTCACGATGTTAACAAGATACGTCCCAGCATGCCCCACTCGTAGCCCCACATGCACACTGTATTGAATTGGCATTCAACAAGTTTCCGGAAAACAATACAATTGGTAGGGTATCAATACCCCCTTCAAGTACGATACATACTTGTCATACTTTTGCACCTTTTACTGCGGGTCTGGGATAATAAAACCTTATAGATGGGTGACTTACTATTGACCTATATACATAAAGTACAATAATATTTCGTTCAAGCTTTCCTTGTTAAATTAAGTAGTTCTATCGAGAATCGGCTGTCGCGTAGCCTCCAAACACCTGTCGGCCACTTGTTATTTTGTCGTCCAGTGCCAGTACAATTGTATAACATCTTTCTTTGTGGGTTACTCCTTTGGAGAATGGGAAAGATGTTATGCGCGTCACAGGGAATAAATGGTAGGGGTTTGGCAGGGGCTTGTCCCGCCTTCGGACATGACAATGCGTGTGCCACCAATCATATTTCGGGAGCGGCTAATCATCGAGACGGATGGATTGCATATATTAGAATGAAGCAACGTATCTCAATGAACGAATAGTCTGGGGTAAACAAGTAACAGATCAAGGGATTCAGTTTTGGGGGTTTCTAGCATCCGACGTTCCAAGGTTGTCGTGAGATCTCGAAGTGAACTTCAAGTGACGCTAGTCCCAATGAAGACTGGTTCTCGGTTGGTTCCCGGTCGCTTCCCTTTTACTATCTCAAACGACAACTTCCAGGTCTCTTTCTCCTCGATATAACACATTTTTGACTGTATCATCGACCGTTTTCCCCGATATCATCCAACCAGCCGGGCAAGAGTTTAGCTTTGTGTCGTATTGAAGTCACATCGTGCAAGAAAGTAGCTCATATGAACGCTTTGGTAGCGTCCAATCCACAACGAGTCGCGACGACACATACCTCCGCTTCGCTGTGAGAATGATAGTCGAACCGAGCCTTTGTGCATGTTTGAATTCACCGTCTCTCAATACGATGAGAGCCGGGCTTGAAAGCTGTTTAGCTTCAATCCAACGGGGCACATGACAAGTAATGCTTGTCTAGGAGCCTACACAGAACCTCCAGTTTCACCTCGAACATCACAAACACCAATGGAATATGGGAAAACAATGTCTCCCAAAAGGAGGAAATACGAGACAGTCATATGCATCTTGGCTGCTGGAAATTTCTTCGGTGACTCTCGACCATTCTGTTACAAAGTAGTTCATTCGTTGTGCAAGGTCGCGCTTTGGTTTTATTGGTGATCCAACACTCAATTGTTGAGGTCATCTGACGACATATTCTGGTTTAGAAAACATGGCAATGGAAGACAGAGCTGTTAATGTACCGAGCCGTCAATGCATCGCGCTTAATGAAGCCAGCTCGAGACTGATGTGGACAGATGCCATAGCTTTTTTTGTTGATTCACAAGCGTGAAGTGAATGACTACTACCCGAGTTACTTCCAAGATGTCAGCAATCTCAGTCATGGTCATAAAACGTACTCTTCTTGCTGCTGCTTGCCCGATGTACTTCTCTCATCATGAATGTTTTTTCACCACAACAAGATCGTGCTGAATTCAACGGTGTTATTCATGAGAATCCAGAACTGTGCACAGACTTCTTGTCAACAATAAAACCTCTAGTCACCCTGCGCATACAAGAATCTACGATATGTGGAGGAGAAACGGGACTTTTTGTCTGCGAGGACGTGCCTCAAGGCGCGGACGTATTTCGCTCCACTCCACTGCTGACCTTCGCAGGATGGGAAGGGAATGTTCAGTGGCAGAAGTTCATTTGCGCTCACTGCTTCAGATTCTCAAGACCTCATTTTCTTCCCTTTCGAAAAGACAAAAACAATGCGGCATCCGAGAGTACTATGAAGCTATGTGCCGGGTGTAAATCATGTGGATACTGCTCACAGGTCAGCATGTTTCTTACCTGCTAAAAACAGATTGAAGCATGACCATTGAGCTAACACGTCCTTAGAAATGTCAATTAGAGGCGTGGAGATTCGGCCACAAGAGTGAATGTTCAATATTTGCACGCCAACCAAATTTCATAGCTATCCAGCGAACAATGCTACGGATTCTCATCCAATACAAAAGTGGAGAACTTCTGACTCCTTGCTTATTCAAAGCTCTATTAGCTCTGAAATCGGATGAAGAAGCATGGGCAGATAGTGATGCTTACTCGGATTATCTTTCCATTGCACAAATTGCCAAACATGCGAGTGGTACAAGGTTGGAGATTGAGAGTGTTTGGGACATTCTCTGCAAGGTGCGTTCTCGAACACATAGAAGCCTAAAACCCAGAAACTCACTTGCTAGTAGGTGCTCACCAACGCGACAGCGGTGCAGCCTGCAGAAGTTGGCACAGACGGAGTGTATTTAGGAACAACTCTCGATCCGGTGATCTCATTGTTGAGACACTCTTGCGAACCTAATGTCTTCATCTTCTTTGAAGGCAATCAGCTTCGAGTCAGATCTTTGAAACCATTAAAAGCCGGAGAGGAGATTTCTCGAAGTTACACCTGGACTGAAGATAGTTACTCCGCACGCCAACGGGATTTGCTATTCACACGCGGGTTTAGATGCAACTAACTGTCAGTGCTCTCTTATTTCTAAGTACGTTCATCTCAAAACTAATCTCTATTAGGTCCCAGATGCCAACGTGAGGACAAAGAATTGTCCGACTGGGCAGGTGCTGATACTGAGCGCACAAAATCTCTGGCTCGTGCCCAGCAGCAAGCCTCGGAATATTTTCAAAGTCAACCTTCCATTAGCGGCACCAACATAGACGTTGATTGTGAAATAATTGAAAGAACTATGAAGCAGATGGCGAGGGGAGTTCTGAACGAAGACAAGTGGCCCGATAATTTACAACCAATGCCACAAATACTGCTACAACTATCAAAGTACTACCTCGCACAGAACGATTCAGTGGAATCTTTGAAGCTTAGTCTTAGAGCACTGCTTGCACAAGACCGTCGCTTCGGTCCCTACTGGGCGAATCAGCTCGCAGAGTGGCTGACATATCTTGTACGACTTACTCCTACAACGACAGAAGATCTCACCAAATTACCTTTCGTCACATTTGGGGATCTCATGGATGTAATTTCGGGATACTCTAGGGAGGCAACTCTTGTTGTGGCTAAGGTCTTTGGCACTGATACATCGTTCAGTAAGACGTTACAGAAGCGTGATGTCGAACACTCCATCAGAATGGGAACTCCAAACCTGAGTTCCGTCAACTTTTTGCAAAGATTTAAGAATGCTCAGGGTAAGTTCTTGTTATGGGCAGGCATTGATGTTTCACGAGAATTGTTATTGTCCGATGAGTGGGTATCGAAAGCTTGAGCCACTTCCAATAGAAAATATCTATGGTGGAAATTCTAGCAGTTACTGGGCTCACGGTGGGCAAGATGACTGGCGGTTGGAACACGATCGAAGTAATTGACGAGACATCGTTTGCTTCGTCTTTTATTTTCGATGAAAAAGGTGAATCTAGATCGTGTCTGGAATAATTTATTATCGCAACTACTGACCTGCTCTCATGATACATTAAGTTTATAGAATTTTTGCGATGTTCAGCCACTCTAATCATGCTTTGCGAGCTGTATTATTTATTAAGACATATAGTTTTGGACATCTCTGTATTTTGGAAGCGCTGCCAAGTTCGTGGCGGCATGGACGGAAGAAGGAAAATGCCGAAATCTCTAGAGAATCATTCACCACGAACCCGTATTAGTCCATTTGGAGCTGACTAATGATAGCAGTCTCGTTAAATCCTGTGGCTGTTGCTATTTCCCTTCCTTCCGTCTTCATCAACTGTGTCGAAGCCTTTCGGTATCGTCCAGCCAAAACGACCCAGCCTTCAACTTTCGTGTTATCAGAGATCCCATCCAAGAAGCCAAAGTCCTATACCTACTGCGAACGCTAAAACCAACACAATGGAAGACGAGGCTCCACTTCTAGTCGACATAAGCTCTGGCTTCAAGGAAGATTCGACGCCGTCTTCAAGCCCTAGTCACGACGAAATATGCAAATATATCTTGAGCAGGGCGACTTTGACCGCACCACTCCAAATTCTAGAGTCATCCATTCCAAGTGCGGGTCTTGGTTTATTTGCGACTGAAGACATTCCCGCTGCCCAGGACATATTCACCTCTCAGCCGTTTATGAGCTGTCCCATCAGTGGACCTGGCGATTCGGTGTGTGATTATTGTCTTGATCGACCTTATACCAATATACATCCAGATGGTTACTTCTATCACAGGCAGGAGAAAGAGAAGAATGCGCTTCTTATGTGTGCACAATGCAGAATTTGCCACTACTGTTCAAGAGTAATACTCTATTAAAACTTTCGTGACTACGTTCTAACATTGTTTAGGAATGCCAAATCAAAGCGTGGAAGGAGTATCACAAGCACGAGTGCAAAGAATTTCAAGCCAATCCATCCTTGTACAAGAAAGATGAGGTACGTTCTAGCAAAAGAGTTGAGTTTATTCTTCAGAACTCTGAATCCACCGTGGCGGCAATGAATATAGCAGTTTTGGGCATGTTCCGAGCCAATGAGCGTCTCAAAATCATTGAAGAAGAATTGGGGATGTCACAAAAAGACCCTTCAGTCCTAGAAGACCTGCTAGCAACAGATATTTCAGAATTGGAGTACCTGCTAGCTACAAAGGTACGTGGTCGTCTCCGATTTGTGTCTTAATTTTGTTTTGTGCTGATATATCTTCTAGATGATAACGCACATGGTTCCCATCCAAGTGCCTGATGGTGGCAGTTTCCATACGGCTGGACGCTCGCTTGACTTTACCTCTGCTCTGATAAATCATTCTTGTATCCCAAACACCATATTGTTTTTTGATGGTCGGATCGCTCGCGCTCGGTCTCTCAAACCAATCAAAGCCGGTGAGGAACTGCTGCGTTGTTATGCCGAGATCAGCCAGCCAATTCTGCTTCGTCAACAAGGACTTCCATATCACGGCGCTTTGACCTCACAAGGCATCGTATGTAAATGTATTACTAGTGCCCTAATTGCTGTACCCCTAGTAGATGCTGACATACGTTCAGGTACTAGGTGCGAGGAGGAACTGAAAGAAATCGAAGAATGGGGTTCCAAGAAGCCTGAGTTGAAACATCCTTTATCTTGTCTCCGCAAGGCCCAGTCGAAACTCCTTATGAAGATGTTAGAAATCAAGGCAGGTCTTATTACGCCACAGGAATTGAGTATCTATATCCGACCCCTTGCCAAAGAATTATTTCCAGACGGAATATGGCCTGACCATATCGAACCTATCCCTCGGATCAACAAATTCTGCGGTGATTACTATTACAACAAGAAACTCGGCAATCTGGGACTTAAATATCATCTTCGCGGCATCTTGTGCATGGAAATCCGACATTGTGCTGAGTTCGTTCGCCTGTTCATGATGATGGTATACATGATGGATATGTTTCTTTGGAGCATGCGCAAAGCAAGTTCGTCTGCGAGGTCTAAAATGCGCAAAGAGGGTATCCCAACAGAGAAAGAAATGACGATCGTACACCAAGGATATGCCCACGAGCTAGCACGGATTTGCGTCAGTTTGTTTGGACCGGATATTGCATGGTCTAAAGCCATCGTAGGTCTGAAAGAGAAAGCTTTCAATCTGCCAGGTTCTAATCGTGCTCGATTGAGTGTTAAAGAATTTGATGCTGCCCAGTCGAAGCTTCTGGCTTGGGCTACGGTTGAAGAAAATAGGAAGATTGTTCTCACAGATGTTTCGGATTGAGGGATCTCGCTTCTTTTTCGTTAGTGTAGGATATACAGGAGTATATCTGGCTTCTGTATACATCCTGTTCCATAAAATAATCGTTGAATCTTGAACAGTTGTATTTAGTCTTTCCAACAAAATGACAGTCTCTCTTTGGGCCATTTCCGGATACGAACTTGACAAATCACTATGTAAGTCCGATTGTAAGCGCCGCTGCGATTGTGTATCAGTAAGATATGTCATTAGTTTCAAATGTTACTATAACCGGCATTCAAACATTGCCATCCTATCTCAACTCCTTTCTTCACCCAATAATGGAGTCGATCAAACTCTAACTGTTAACAGTCATCAATATTGGTTAATCTTCAAGTGCCACCGGCAACTGAGTTACACGTTCGATTTCATCAATTGTTTTAGAAACCCGGAAATGGATGTCAGGCCCATCTTTCAACGGACCTCTCAATTCAGCAGAATGAATGCTAAAAATAATTCCGCATTTAAAAGCAAGCTTTTTCAAACCGCAACAGAGTTGTATTGTTATTTGTCAAAGAAAAAACCGCCGACTGGTAGTAGATCTCTATGGAGCGGTTAGCCAAGATAAAGTATTTAATTTAGGCGAAGTGGTAGGACAGGTGTGGCAAAAGCTGGTTAATCTGTTGGCAATGCTTGTTGGATCTTCAATGGCTATTTCAATTGCCGGTACAACTCAAGGATTTATCGTAAATGAACAATTGCCGATCGCTAGGTCGACATGATTGGTCACTTTCGTATTCAGGGAGTACGCATTTCAACTTGGCTAAGTTGCTTTTCATCAGATGATGGAAGTAGCCCACATGTATTAATTAATGATCCTGAAGGAGTCTGAGACTTACAGAGGATCTTTATAGGTCAAGATTCGCGAATTAATCCACAAGGCGCAGGTATATAGAATCGAGCACAAGTCCCCGCCTACCATTGAGTTGGCCAAGAATAATTCGACTTCGTGGTACTGTTTCTCTAGTTCGGATTTTACAAACGAAAACTCATCATGTATTGGAATACTCTCGCCGCCGCGGCGCTTTTGTCGCAATCTGTCTCCGCACAGAACATGCTTCGATTCGCATGCTCTCAACTTACCGTTGAAAGAGCCGACCCTCTGGTCAGCCCAGGACAAAGTCCTGCACCTCACACTCATCAGATTATTGGAGGAAATTCTTTCAATCTTTCTGTAAGCCGTGTTAACTACTTTTGAAAATGTTTACTGACATGATTTAGATGGACCCTGCTACTTATGATCCAGCCGCTAAGTCTACCTGCACATCTTGCACATATTCTGAGTATAATTACCTCGTTTCCACAGTTAAAAGCTCTTTGGTTCTGACTTAGACAAAAGGGATTTCTCCAACTACTGGACCGCATCTCTATACTTCAAATCTCCCGAGAACGGTACCTTCCAGCGTGTTCCTCAATTCGCCAACGTCGGTCTTCAACAAGACGGTGGAATGACTGTATACTACATGCCATACAGCGCCAAGAACAACAAAATGACAGCATTCAAGAAAGGCTTCCGAATGCTTGCTGGAGATCCTATGACCAAGAAAAACAACCGAGTTTCGATCTGTCACCGATGTCTAGGTAATGGCGAGGGCTTTGCACCATGCGATTCCAAAGATACTGGAGAACTCCCAAATAAGTTCTGCCCAGGTGGTATTCGTGCGACCATTATCTTCCCATCGTGCTGGGATGGTGTCAATATCGATTCGCCAGATCACAAGAGTCACGTCGCTTATTCCAACAGTGGTGGACTTGGTAGCCAGAACTGTCCTTCAACTCATCCAGTGCCCATTCCTCAAGTCATGTACGAGGTCATGTGGCAAACTCAAAACTACAAGAACACTGCTTATTATGGCACCAATAAGCAACCGTTCGTCTATAGCTTCGGTGACGGGTAAGTGCATGGCGTTATTCAAAAATCTATGACATAATTACTAATACTGCTAACAGAGTCGGGTACGGTCAACACGGTGATTATCTATTCGGATGGAAGGACGATTCTCTACAAAAGGCCATGGACGCGCTACCAAGTGGCAAGTGTGCTAATGCCAACTGCAGCGTCTTGAAGATTCAATCTGGCGCTGACTCGATGAAGTGCAAGAAGGCACAACAAGTTGTGGAAGACGTTGGTGCGAGCGGGAAATGGATCAAGCAGCTTCCAGGAGGTGTCGCCGTCACTTACTAAAAGAGACTTCAATTTCCCAGAGAGGATATGTTCGAGTGTAGGCAGATGTATCAGAAGATGTGTCAAATCTAAATGTCGCTGTGTTACTATGGATGGGTGGTTGAGTTACTATAAGAGTTGTCTTGTTGAATGTAGTCTTCGATTTAGCTTAGAAATACTGTGGTCTATATGTTTCAAATGTTTGCATGGAGATTTAAGACAGTGATTACTCAAGCGAGATCCTCGAGAGTAATTTTGTCTTCACGTATTGGATTTTATATAGTGATTTTTTAAACCATGTCAACGAGAACAATCAAGTACCAAGATACATTAGTATCATGCACACGTAAGAAACAGGCGATGCCTGGAAGTAGAATATCACTTGAACGATCCAATCAACCAATTTCCCTTCAATTTTCCTTGAATTAACACCACACTTCTTGATAATCTACTTCGCTAATTCATTCTGACAAAGAGCGGAACCCCCTCACTTACTCGCCTCCTTCCTCTTCAACTCAACGTACTGCGCAATAACAGCCCTGGCCCCATCTTCATAAGTCTCCAGTGGACCAAAGATCTCGGTCGTGATACTCTTGTCAACTTGTTGATGCACGGCCTCAGTACTTCCGACAGGATTCAAAATCCCTTCAGCAACCGCATCAGCGAACTCAGTCTTCGCAATCTCATTCGCGCGGTTGAATTCCGCTTTATCGCCCTCCTTCCCAGCGAGAAGCAAGAAACTTTGGTTTCCTTTCACTTTCTCACCAAGAGCCTCGACATGAATACGAGCCAAATCAGTCACCGGAGTCGTGAAACCTTCCCTCTTTGCTCCTTGAATAGCACCGAGAACAGTGCCGAGGACGATGGCATTGCTTCCGTCGAGAAGATCTTGTGCTTTCTCAGCAAGTTCGTTTCTGCCGAAGACATATCCAGGCATGAGATTAACGACGGTATACTGAGGCTTTTTCTCTGCGATAAATTTCTCTGTTGCGTCGAGAGCCAGTTGTTTGGCGATGCGGTAGCCAGCCCATGGATCGTTTGGGAAAGGAGCGGTTGGAAGTGGGGATACGCGAGTGTTGGCTGTGTATACAATGGGTGGGTTTGCGGCATCGATGACTTGGTCGGTCATGATCGCGACTGCTGAACTAGTGATTACAATTCTGCGAAGCTGTGGGAACTTGAGTCCAGACTTCAAGATGCTCAGACTGCCATTCACTGCCGGTTTCACAAGCTCATTCTCTGTATCCTCGATGTTCTATTCTTAATTGAGTATTGAGTCTGACATTGGTCGCTGGAAGCAAACTTACTGGTCTTCCAAGTGGACTCGCAATGTGCAAGACGCCTACGACATCTTTGAGAGCCTCGTCAAATGCTCCTTCGGCTCCAATATCTGGGACCACCACACCTTCGACGAAACCTTTTGCAGCGAAGTCTTTGATGAGTCTATGGCTTTTCAACTGCCCAATCTGGCTTTCTTTGCGAACAGCAATACGAGTCTTGTACCCAGCTTGGAGGGCCTTTTGCAGTACGGCAAACCCAACAAAACCGGTCGTACCAGTGATCTTGAAACCTTATTAGAACTTTACACTGTTACAGTATATTTCAGAATTCTGTCATTTCGCGCTCACCAGAATAAGTTCTCCAGACATTTCGAGGGATGAGAAGTAGTTCGTGAGGCCGACTTCAAAAAGAGATATGTTGAGACGAGAAGGTGAGGAATCTTTGGCGGAGTTGATGCTTTAGCAAAGATGTAATCGAATTGTTGAGTTGATTGTTTTAGTTTTGAATATTCTGCTTCTGAAAGTTGAGCCAGCTACAATATATATCTCCATCGCAACCCTGTCTGGCCACCCAGCGTGTCTGGGAATCAAAGTATAGAATAATCATTCTTTGTAAGAATAACATATCGTGTCTATTCCCGGCGCTTTACTTGTTCTGGAAACCCAGGAATATACGACAATGTCTCGTCCAATCTGCACTTTACCAGTGCTTCTTCGATTATAATATTTATTCCCGTGTGTCAGTTGAGACCAGGGGAACAACCGGCAATAAACCCCCATTACGAACAACTTGTCAACTGACGAAAATGGCCGATTAGTCAACCGTGGCAGCCAATCAATGAAAAGTTGGGACTCGAGTTTGCAATATGTAATCAAAGAGGCTCACAGCAGAAGCCTGTTTGATACCTATGTACAGATGCGCGATCCTTACCGCGCGCAGCTCGCCAACCACATACGACGCATAATCTGCAATAGAAAGCTCCATGTACCGGATCCGGTGCATTGATTGAGCGACTCACATTCTCAAACACTCTTTCCTTACAGCGATGGAGGTTGTGAGTGGGTGGCTATTTGGGGAGACTGGGAGTCAACCTCGCTTAGCTGAATTTGCGGAACCGCAAGTCAATGTTTACTAATCTTCAGAATACCTATGCAGCAGTTTTTAAGTAATCAACAAACCGTGGAGAAATACTGATCGCAAACCACAAGTGAGTTGAGGACACAGTCTTACTTTGGTTAAGTCCTATTTCGGATTTAATCTTTGGCAGGTTGGGAAGCGCCGTGTCAGTAGTGACTGTGCCATGGTATGTTGGAACAATTTTGACCTAGTGGCACAGATATGAGAGAGAGATAAGAATGACAACATTGAATTTGAAGGGCATCCAGGCTCTATATGTACCTTCTCTCTTGTCAGATATGCTCATACAATAAGAAGCCCTCTGCCCACAGCCATATCCGGTTCGAAAACATCTGAGAGCTCGAAGCGAATTGGCAGCAATGTCGATACTCGAATTGGGAAAGATCATACACAACCGGACATTGGGAACAAATTCCAAAGTGAAGAGGCGTCTACGATGATGTGAAAGAATACAGCCAAATGGGTAAAGTAGTGTGATTAACGCGGAAGTGGATGAGGAACTATACAGATTGATATCTAATAAAAGCTGTTTGTTCTTGGCAGTGAAATACTAATTCGAATACACTGTGTTATAAATCAGCTGTTTTTGTTGTTAACCAGTGGGGAGGTTCGGCTTCGAATTCTGGCGGAGGCATGAAATTATTCCAAATAATCAGTTATTCCATGTTACCAAATATGCATAGCCATACTGCTCACATCACAGCAATCATAATCGCACCTACCGAGACCGACCAACCCCAGCACAAACCTCCAAACTTTACCCTCACAGCACCAGACCTGCTGGAGGTAGCAGCAGGCCCGGCATTCGTCCCGGTAACCCCCTGCGTCCCGCCCGTTCTCGTACACCCCTCTCCCCTTCCCAAATAACATCCCCTCGGATCCCGACACATCGCCAGCACCGTAGACAATTCGCCTACGAATTCCGGCACCACATTCCCACTTGCTACAAAAAAGTCCGCTTGAGACCAGGAACTACTGGCGGTTGGGGCGCCTGCCGCATTGGTGTAGAAGGTTGTGGTCATATAGGCTGTTGATGAAGTCACTGGGACGGTGTTGGGAGGGAGGGTGAGGATATCTGGAGGGAAGACTCGGAGTTGAGATGCTATGGTTGTGTTAGTCGGTGTATAGGTAGATTGCGATGGCGGGGAAAGTGCGATGAGGTACTTACTGTAGGAGAAACTAACGCCGGGTGGACATGTTGGATTTTGAGTGATCGTGGCTTCAGCAAAATATGCAGATGAAACAGTGATCGTGCTAGATGATGTGGGTGTAGGGGGTCCGTCTAGAAAGTTTCGAGTGGCTATGGGTAGGTTAGGACCCGAGATATACTGGTAAACGATCGTAGGGCGATTGACGCCTGCCTCTGGCCTTGGGGTGCTTATGCTTGTCGAAATTGGTGTTACTGGACCGGTGACAGTAACTGCAGTGGATATCGCAGTGTATACTTGAGTTCCGCCACTTAGAGTCGTCAAAATGATTGCAACGTACTCTGTAGCGATCCAGGAGTAAACCGGGCGAGTGAAAAGTAATAAGCAAGTAAATATCAAAGTTACTGAGAAGGATAGAGAAACCATCCTGTGATGGAAGAAATTTTGGTCGGTAAGTAGGCTTGTTGGAAACACAAATTCAAATCTCAGAATGACCAGAATGGGATTATCTCAAACGATCGTCGAAAGATCAAACCCAGGTAATGCCACACAGACGACCTCATTATATATGTTCAACAGTTAACACCCTCTTACAGTATCCCCGGCAGGCGGGAAAGACTGAGGCTTAGTCCGCGAGGTCAGTCCAGCAAGTATGCACCTACGAGGATTAGACAACGTTTTCGAGGCTGAAAATGAGGGGGAGGAGAAACTGACCCAATAAGATTAAATTGAGAGCTGCATGGCGGATCCCTTGCCAAGATGTCAAGACCACAACAAAGGGAGCAGGTTTACAATCTGGTAGACCACGCTCGCGGGAAACAAGATAAGCGTCAGCCACATGCTCACTCATCTATATAATAAATACGTCGACTTTGAGTATGATATTTCCTTGAAAAAATTTGAGGGAATACGTGAGCTGGTGGCAAGTTGATCCACTAGATATGCGATGTTTCGTTGTCTTATTCGAAGAAACACATGTATCGTGTTTCGGATGCCATTTCTTTTGTCCACAGCGAGGAACGGCATGAAGATCGCGGCCTCAACCCATATCGCTTGCACGTTGGATTCTATTCTGGTCGTTTCAGTCCTTGGCGTAAATATCGGCAGAGAGATGCACCGTCTGACAAGCGCGTAATGTTCAATGGCCTGAGTCTAGACCTTGGATCATCACCATGGCATTCGTGTGCGCTTATTCGGCAAATAAGTTTGCAGACGCGGCGGGAAAAAGCAAACACACCCCAAGAAACTTAAGCTCCGTGAGTGTGTTATCCAGTATCTTATTGTTGAGGTCGCAAAGGACGAGGAGCCATTGTCCGAGCTTGAGATTGTAGTGACCTGGTCTTCTTCTCGTACTCAGCGAGCAACCCGCGTGAGCTAGAGTTATTCGGCACCTGGGCGCATGTACTACCCGGTTTCCAGATCAGATGGATTAGTTCTCTCCTGTAAATCCAGCATTACTGACCATTCAACCGGCAACGATTACACTTAGAGTTATTCAATAACCCTATCCCCAAATCCGTTTCCATGATGCGAGAAACGTGAGACAGTAGAATCAACAGGGGAAACACCTCCACTATAATAATTATCATTAGCAAATGTTCCTGTTCTAAGTCTAGTCAAGCCAACTTACAGAACAGGAGGCGAACCGTAAGGAACGAGTTCTGGTGTAGCTGAACCAATGTCGCTTTCGCTGCCACTCTCGGATTCATGAGTAAGATCAACCATGTGAGGTCTTATTCTATCTAAACCCGGAGCAACGGTGGAAGTTGATAAAGGCTGAGAGGTATTCGTTGGCGTTAGAACTAGAAATTTGAGAGGAGCACTGGCTCTACTGCATAGAAACCCGAACTTCGACCGATCTATCTTTGCTCTGACGAGCTGAGATTCGGAAGACTTACGAATTGGCTGTTGTGCCCACATTCTCCTTATCGTCACCTATCCTCGAGGCAACCCAACAATCACCCTCAAAGGCGCCAGAAATAACAACATTGCTGCGACCAACTTCCCCAACGTTGCGTATCCTGTCACTTAATGAAGCCATCTATGGTACGTTGTAGGCCTATGATCGAGCCTGCATACAAGACGGCGATATATATGAAATAGAAACAAAACAAGAGTCTAGTTACCGATGAAAGTTGAGTTGCGACAAACAAATATTGTGCGGAAAGGCAACTTGAACAGCCTGCTCAATCCATGACAGGTTGATTGGAGGCTTGAAAGCAAAATATACCACTTCTCGTAGTATGCAACTTATGTTTCGATCTTGAATGTGTTTCAATAATCAACGCGTCTGAAAGTCAACATGCGAAAAACCTAGAGAATACAGAGGTAAAACTAGTGCGCGCTTAGCGTGCTCATGATCACCCCGACAATCTCCCGATGCCACGATGGAAACTCTCTTGGCCCACGCGCATACAAGGCATATATTTGGTGGTGAGTCTGCTTATGTTTTTCCAACAATCTTCGCGCATCAGCATGATGGAGACTAACTCATATCTACTCTCACAGTACGATGACTGATGTTGAATCCGTCCATCTCATACCTCACACTGTCAATGATGGACGAATTACCCTCCAAGTCGGAGAGCGCACATTCAACACCAATCGCAACACCTTGATCGAAGGCAGCCGGTATTTCGCTGCGCTACTTTCTGGGAGATGGAGCAACTCGCTGGCTGATGGCACTTACTTTGTGGACGCGGACGGAGATTTGTTCGAACATATACTTCGATTCCTTCGACGGGGCGTTTGCCCGCTGTTCTTCGACAACGCAAAAGGCCATGATTATACTGCCTACATAGCGCTTCTGGAGGAAGCCAAGTACTTTGGAATTCCGCGACTCGAGGCTTGGCTGCAAACTCGAGAGTACCTCCATGCCGTGGAAATACACCAATCAGTCTTCAAAGAGTCCAAGGTCTTGGGCGAGCTGGATAAGATCGAGTCGAATGTAACGAAGGATTTTATCGGTCCTCCTACCTGGTCCAAAACGATGGCATGGCATTGTCCGCATGGCATACCTGAACATTTCCAGCGTCAACGGGCGTGCGAAGACTGGTCGCTGGCATATGATCATCATAATGCTGTTGCGGGACACAACGTTACTACTACGAAATGGGAAGCAACTGTGCTCCGGAAGGAGATTGTGTTCAATGGGGATATGTGCGTTGCACGCTAGACACGCTAGATTACAAGTTGGGATGTTTTTCAGTTGTCCCAGAAGGCCCAGGACAAGTTGTGGTCTGTCTTGGATCCGCAGTTACCTAGTCCAGGGGAATAGCACAGGGTGAAGAAATCTTGCGCTCATTGGCCGTTTGCTTTCCACAAACTGGCCTCTGCAGCACGTTATTACTTTACACATATGCCAAATTGTCCTGGCTATGTCGCGGGAACATGATAAAAAGCCAGGCATACCAGGTCTCTGGATGCAAGACTTTGTCCCCACAGTAGGCAAAATAGCAATAGTTGGAGCCTGAAGGACCCATCTAGCGCTTCAAGTGCCAAGTATACGCGAGGCAGTTATGTCCAAGGCGATGGTCTTGAGGTGGCTTGAATACGCTCGGCAGGATCCAATGGACGGTAGAAGAAGCATTTTGAATCTAGTTATGGTAGAGTCAATCAAATTTGACATCCTCAGTATTTATACTCCCAATAACAAGACTTCCTCTACATACAGCTTAAAAAGTTCTGACTACAAAATGCAAGGTGCTTCTCATCAACATCGTCCCAAGTCTCCAGATCTCCGAATCTCTGGGCCCCCTCCCTCCACATCTACATACTCATCCCCGGCAACGTCTTAAGCCCTGTCAAAATCAGTCATCAATCCCCTCACATCAATCACGTAATACTCACAGCCTTCAACAGGTTCCCTCACCGTATCAGGAACCGCACACTTATTCGCCGTCCCAAAATCCTGCGTCTTAAGCGCACTACACGACGCCCCAAAACAACCTGCCTCCATAGCCTTTTGCAGCACGCCTTCTTTCCACCCGAAGATGTAGTCGCCGTGCTGACCGTAGCCGGTACTGTGAGTGCTGAATTAGTATACCACTGACATGACCTATGTATTTGTGGCAGCAAATGATCTAGCCTGGAGGAGAGGAAAGAGAAAGGAGAGGGGGGAGAGAACGCACTTATCACCCATACTAAACACAAACGGCTGACTCCCATCGGTCGGCCACAGACTCTTATCATTAAAAGCCCGCGTATCCCAAATGATCTCAAACATCAACTGAGGGAGTTTCACCGGGTGCGTCGACGGACAAGGGCCGTTAGACTCGAATGTTCCGCTTGAAGGATAAGAAACGTGCGATGTGTGGTCTGGAGAGTCGAGTTGGACGCCGTCCCAACACCTACGACATCAACATTATTAATACTAGGTCTGGAAAAAAGAGGTTTAGGGAAAGGGGAAGGAAATGGGAAAGTAAGGGGGGAATACGTCGGAAATCTAATCGTCGTCCTAATCCCCCCTGGACACGCTTTCGTTGGTAACGCCACACTATCAACTTTGCTATCCGAACACGGCGCGCCCGTATCCCCGCCAAAATTCGCAGCGTTGTAGCACCGGAAGCAAATCGCGTTCCATTTTGTGACGCCCCCCGTGGTGCGTTGTGCTGCGTTGCCGGCGAGCATGCGGAAGCCCTAATTCCCAATGAGCTCACATCGAAATTTAAGATGTTGGGCAAATGGGGAGGGGAAATGGGGGGGATATGAGGGAAAGGGGACAAACGGGTTTAAAAGCCGTGACCTTCGAGCCGTCATATGGAGAGGTGTAGTAAATTGTCATTCCACCGACTGAGCCATCGAGGTAGCGGTTTGGGATTTGGGGCACGCGTTTGTATGTCCCGTTTGGGGCACGGAAGTAGAGGTTTGCGGTCCAGTAGTTTGAGAGGTCTCTGTTGGGGGGTTAGTGGTGGGAAGGGGACTGGAAAAGGGTAGCGAAAGGGAGATGGGAAGATAGGGGGAAGGGGAGGGGAGGAAAGGGAAGAGAGAGATAGGGAGGGGGTTAAGTACTCGCTGAAGGAACAGGTTGTGCAGTTTGCGAGGGCTGAGACGTCGGATTGGGGGATTTGGGGGGAGAATGCGTTCTGGGTGTGTTAGATGGATGGGGGATTGGGGGAGGGGGAGGTGGTACGCCGCCTGTGATCTGGTGGAGGGTCAGTAAACGTTTAAAGAAGCGGTTGGGGTTGGGGAATACTTGCTTGATGAACGTGAGGGGAGGGATTGACTCCTGGATTAACAAGTCTGAAGGCAAGTCAATAACTGTGGTTTTCTCCTCAAGTGTCGTTACGTACGGATCTAACCGCTCCACCACTATCTGGGAGCATCCAAAACGTAAGACGGTTTGTGCTGCATGAGTGCTTTGCGCAAGAAGGGCGATGGTGATTGGAGAGAGTAGATGCATTTTGGCGACTAAGTGGTACTACGAGAAAGGCCTACAACACCGTCAAAGAATCTGATCAAGAATTGTGTTTGGATATAATATATACTTTCGTAGATACGCGTCAAGGAGAAGCTAGGGCTGAGGCAGAAGCACAACTGCCGAGATTGTAACTGATGAGTTTATTGCGATATGATGTACATGATAACAGTGTCAATCCCATGCAACAGGGCGTAAAAGCTTGATTTCTTATTTCCATGTAAATAGATTGCTTGCAGGAGAGTTAATATGCAGTGGCTTCATGGAAGTTGAAGGTCGGTGGTATGAATTAAAAACATTATATTTTACAGTCACGATTGCGGGATATTATACTTCCTGGCTCCTCCACATTACTAACGAGTTTCAAAAGTCCTTCAATAGCTTTGACGAGATTGTAACAAGCTCTTGAGTACTTTCCAGATTTGAAGCACAAGTCAGCCGTTGAAATCCAAGTTGCCAGTCCCGGACGTGGATAATGAACCGCCCCACACATCGTGTAACAACGAACAGATATGAGCGATCTACATAGTATCAACATATTGCTATACAAATGTGCCTAAATCGTAACTCTACGTATTACTCTCCCGACGACTGACAATTCCCCATGGATGCACACTTCCTCACCGGCTGAATGCGACAAAAGCACGATGAACGCACCGGAACATCAGCGATCGCAAGAGCCAACCTCAACTGCGGTTCCACGATACGAGCCTCAGCATCCCTCCCCAATCGCACCAGACACTCGTGATAACCATGCAGCGACCACACATTATTAGGATGCCGAAGTGGTCGCGGTAAAGTGCTGTCGAAGCCCAGATCTGCAGCGTATACAGCTGCTGCGGCGTCGAGATGGCCTTGCTCAAGAAGAAGCGCACCATACGCGTGTCTGGTGGGCTGCATCCAACCCCAGGGCTCGTCGAAGGGGAGGGAGTCTTCGAGGTTGATGGCTTGCTTTAAGGCTGCGAATGCATCGTCGTACTTTGCTTGTCGGTATGAAATTTCCCCTTTTAGCATGGCGGCAGCGACTGCTAATATGTCAATGCATTTGTTGTTGAATAGAGTGCGGCTTTCTGGGACCCTCTCGACAGCCGCTCCAAAGAGATTTCGTTGTTTCGCGGCTTCATTGATGTTTCCAGTTGCTGCAAACGCAACACCTTTGCCATAGTGCATCAAGGCCGTGGTTGTACAATAGAGAGCTTGATCCGAAGGCAGCTTTAGATCGATAAGGTCTTGCCACAATCCAAACCGAATGAGGATATGAACCCGCATGCCTAAAAAGCCTTCAAGCCAATCCGCCATTGGTGGCGATTTGACACGAAGTAGTTCTTCCGGGACAGATACTTCCGCCTCACTGATTGTTTCAAGAGCGATCTTTGACTGCCCTGAGAACATTGCTGCGTAGATACGGAAGTGATAGTTGTGTAACCGGTAAAGAGTGTAGAAATTCAACGGTCCGGCTTTGGCAAGATATCTTTTGTCAGCGAGGATTGCCCGGGAATTCGAGGCTATGGCTCGTCTGTAATCGCCGCATAGTATGTCAAGATGAGTAGGCATATGATTCAAGTGGCCGGAATCCGGTACAAGCCCTCGGAGTCTGTCTGCTACGGTAAGAGCGACTTCAGGGGTGGGTGACATCTCCATGAGATGTATGTAGAGATGTATCAATCCAGGATGATTCACTCCATCTTCCGTGCTGAGTCCCTTTTCAATAGCTGCTTTCGCGTCTAAAGTTCGAGAGCCTTCAGCAGGTTCCCCAGTCTTAAGATCCCATAATTGCCACGGGGTCAAGTTCATCAGCGCATCCACGTAAAGAGTCGCCACATCTAGATCATCCCCGAATCTATAATACACCTTTTCCATAGCGTTTGCGTATTTCTGATTCCATGTCGAGAAGTTTTCAAGTGGTGCTTGTGACGGGTATCGGTACTGAAGCGCATTTATCAATGCTCCCTCAACTTCTGTAGCGGTATGATGAAGAGCTGTTGCAGATACCAAGGCTTTGTGACATCGATCAACGGTCCTCTTCATCTCTTCTTTATCAAAGGTCCCCCAAGGCTTGTTGTAATTTGGCCCTAGAACCAAGGCCAGTCCCCAATAAGCCATGGCACAATCCGCATCGCTAGCAATCGCTTTTTCGAAGCAATCAGCAGCTTCTTCGTGGTTGAATCCATACGTCCATATCAGACCTCGGTCAAACCAGATTTGAGCCTCTTTTCTGGTCGTGCTCACGCGTTTATGATATGATCCAAGGTCATAGTAATCCATGTTGTGGTCAGGAGATGTGAATCGCGCGGTAAAAGGGTGGGGATGAATAATGGACTGATTTTCAAGAAGCATAGAATTCGATGGTACGAGATCCAGGTCTTTGGAGTATTGGGATGTCAATTACATAAAAACCATCCGAGAGTGAGAGTTTAAAATAAGGCTGACTGTATTCAGTAGAGCAATTGTGAACATGTTGTCAAGGTTTGACTAAAATATGTTGGTTTGACATCACGTGACGTAACAATCAATACGTTGATGTATTAAACAGTTATGGAATACGCTGAAAGATGTAATACTTAGCTTTACCTAGTCTAGGAGCTGTATGGTGAAGCTTTTTTTAAAAAAAAATTATAATTAATAGTTTGTCTTCTGTTAGAGTTCTTGGTTAAGCAAATTCGTTCCTGTTTTAAACCATAGTGGGGTTTGATTTTGAAGAGTAGGCAATTTCGTTTTCAGATTGAGTGTGAGTTATGATCAGAGTAAACAAGGCCACCATTTTCCGTTGTCATTACTCAATTAACACTCGTAAACCCTCCTTCTTCCGGCCCTCGTTTTCTCTTCCTCATCCGCTTATTCTGCCAATAAGGTCCGTCAAACCCTCCATTCAAATCATTCAGCGCTCGTAAGTCCCTCGTCATCTTCCTTGAGCTTCTAGCCGAAGGTTGTGCTAAGATGGGCTCCTCAAATCTATATTCATCGTCATCCAGCACATTCTGAGCAACGAACCCATCACTGAAGTCGACGTTTACATCCTGTACTTCAATGTTATCGATATGGTGAGATTGGTTAGATTGGCTAGCCATCATCTGAGACATCGCAAAAGGCGTAGTCGGAGTCTTCACAACTAGAATCTCATCATAGGAAGCACGAGAGTTCTTGATTTTCCTGATATCATATTCGATTTCCACCGGTGAGTGCAGTTTCGTAGGTTCAATAGTCGGGGACGGAGATCTGCTTGGAAAAATATCTAAATTCGTCGGAGGCGTGATCTCAATTGTTAGAGTAGGGACAATTGTACTAGTAGAGCTGAAGCGAGATGTGACACCTGGCTCTTCCTTGGGCGTGAGGGCAAAGCCGGGTGGTGGTGATAACAACTTTTTTGGTGTGGCAATTGGTGGATTATGCGCGGTGATTGGTTGTTGATGTTGATTTGTAAACGTTCTGTCTTGTCGCGGAGTTTCTGGTGATGGGCATGGGCTTCGATATCTTTGTGCTATTTCTGCGGTGGGAGAAAGTGAGCTCAGGCGCCGCTGCTTTGTAATATACGTGAGGGCTGCAAGGACAGGAAATGTGGTGGTTGAATTTTGACTTCCTGTACTGTCATAGCAATTTTCCCTTTGACTTGGGTCGGCATCGTGTCCAGCATAATGTTTCATTTCCTCTTTTTTGTGAACTTCCGTCTGTTTTACATCCAAGTCCGTGGAGACATTGAACGATGACATTCTACCCATATCAACACTATGTCGAGTTGTCATAGCATAATAGCTCGCCGTCGGATCGATAATTGGTAGCTGAGGATGCTCAATCGGGTACGGCTTTCCCAGGAATCCATTCTTTGGGTTAGGAGTTCCGGTTTTCTCCTCCAGATTCATTCTCATTGCACTAGTTACAGGTCATCAGTACACTTAAATGAGAAACAAATCTATCTGGGAGTAGTCACTTACAACCACGCAAAGTCATACGCATTGGCATATGCATCTCCAGCTTTCCCGGGTTCAACAAGAATATCAACACGAAATATCGCGTTGTACCTTCTAGCTCCCCAAATTGGATGATTGAAGAAGTTGACTAATGCGCTTAGGGTCAAAACAGCATCGTCTCGTGGAGTGATTTGACCACCATGCTGAAATTCTGGAATTGCAACTGTAAACATACGTGAGCGATTTTCCACTGAAACTCTGTGTGCTCTTTTCAGCGCAAGCATAACACTGCAGTATTTTCTGTTGTTTCTTATTCCGATTTGCGAATAGTTGTATGCCTCGGGGTCATCGCTTTCCACATTCGAATCAGATGAGTATAACGGTTGGCAACTGTGTACGAGCCAGTCACAATTGGACATTTCAAAACTGTCCGTATGCTTTACTGTACCAAAGTAAGACTTTAGCGGCGAGTTCACATCATTCGTGTCTGCCAATTCAGTCGGTGGGGTTTGAAGCCCTTGGGGATATCGGTCGTCAAGAGTCGCTCTCAACATAGGGCCTGCGGCTTCACGTATTCGTTGAGTAACATCATTCCAGTTTGAAGAGAGGCCCTGATCGGCTGGACAGACCACCAAATCTGCCTGGTGTGAAAGAGCATCCGCTCGAAGTACACAAATCTTTCCGGCAAGACCAGTATGAAGTGTGTTGCCAACTGCATTCCCCCTGTTCTGTGGCTTCGGAGATGATCGCGACGAAGGCCCTGGGGGTGGAGGAGGAGTGGGCGACGCAGACAAGGAGCGTAGGGCATCAAAGGCAGCTCCTCTTGGATGTCCCAGATGCTCGCTTCCATTTGCTGTTCCAGTCCTACTGGGCGGTCTAACCAAGTGTGAAGATGCCATAATTCAATTGTGACATAGAAAAAATGCTGAGAGCGAGCAAGTTCCAGAGTAGGGAAAAATTGAAAGCAATTCCATTTTAGAGGTTCTTTGTCCCATTGAACTACTCGAAGCACAAAGAGAGAAAATCGTGGTATACCAAAATGCCGTATTCGGCAATAGCATATAGAAAGGGCATGGCAGACAAATAGAAATCATGAAGCAGCTTTGAGATAAATGGTAGAAGAAAGAAAAAAAGATGACATTGTCATCAATTGCGACAACATACGTGTCGTCGAGTGGAACGTCTTCTGTTGAAGCTTTACCTAGTGAACATTGAAGTGAGCAAGAAAACTGATGTCCTCAATGTATAAGAGCAAGAAAGCCGATGTACTCGATGTGTGAAACCATACTTTATCTCATGTGGATAATTCCACAGGAAACCATTCAACATTGTTCTGGATGATGTGGGTTTGCGGTTTTCCAAGTCGTCGTTGGCGGATGGCCCAAGCTCAACTGATAACACGTGACCATCTACAATCTTTCTTGATGTTTGACGTCGCATGGTATCGCAAGAAGTTTAATTGAACCCAACCAACGCACCTCAATCGTAATTGTTCTACCGCCATCATGTCTATGTTCCGGGCGAAGAAACTGGATCTAGGATGCTTTGTTAACATCAAGGTCATCCGCGATCATACCAAGAGGAAGGTCTTCGCAGAGCACGAAACGGAAAGGTATGTTGATAGCTCAGGATTTCGTCCCTGGATAATATAACCCTCTGGGCGTGTTTTTCTATAATTTGGAAGTAGAGTAATTGTTTGCTGACCCTTGTTTCAAATCATAGACAGGCTTTACGATACATAATCCGCAACATGAGCCTCCCTCAGCGAACCCGCGTCCAGGCGCAAGTCCAATTGTCGCAAATGCACTGCTACACCAGACCTACACAAATTCGAAACCGATGCATCGAGGGTGGAAAGGGAAGAGGTGTGCTACGGGATTTCAAGATGACAAGAGTACGTTAGACGGCGATATGGTGTTTCAGAGAAAGAAATCAGCGACGGACTGGTGGCAATACTTGGATTTAACTGACATCCATTGTCTTTAGTACAACTTTCGAGTGAATGCTCTAGCGGGACTTATACCAGGTGTTAAGAAAGCCAGTTGGTAATCAGGTCTTATACATCAGATATGGTGGATGTGGGTGGCTCTAGGAGGGCATCAGGCCCAATCGCTCAGGGCTGGATGTTACGATACAAGCGCAGTACATTATGGGAGCCTGAGGTGGCCTTGTACAATACGAATGCCGCAGTGCCCAAAGATCATGTATATTTACGGTTGGAGTTATGAGGGCGCAGATCTATCGCGAAACAATTTATATACGAATATCTTGGCATGATAGGAAACATCACCGCTTTCAGCCAGTAGTGAATCCAAGACCACGCCATTAGCTGAACTCTCCACACTCTTTCAGGCGGTCAAGCATCGGTGACTCGATTCGGAAAGAATGAAAAACCCTCACGTGCTTGGCCATATCTACAAATTAGAACTTTTCTATCGCGACGTGCAACAAAATCTTTTTCCACACAAACACGGACGAAAGCCCTAAGGTAGCTAGGTGGTAGTTGGTGATTACAGTAACTCGACAACGGCTATATCTACAATCCTGAAATCACTTGTTAAAATATAAGAGTATTCTTTACTCATACTAGTATTTTCTTCATATTTTTTGCGACTTTTGGGCTAACTGAGTATAATTTGCGACATTTCTGAATTTATGTTATCTTGTTTACCGCGCGATGACCAGCGGAGAGGACATCCGTTTGGTGGATCAACAGAGACTGATATTCTAGTGAGGCATTGGCTCATGTTCCGAGAAGACGCTGTCTGTTATTAAAGGTCGCTCGTGGTGGATAAAATTACTTTGGTAGGGAAGTGGCAGTCGAAACGTGATACCTAGGTATTTCTTCCTTTAATAAGTTGGCAAAATATCGCATAATTAGTGGATTGGCTTGGCACAATATCACATATTGAGTCAGTTACCTGTATTTCCAGTAATTAGTAACCTGCTGAATTTAGTCTAAGGGTGACTTACTCATTTATTTTGTACTCTGCAAGGGTCGCTACGATGTCATTTTCATCGCCTTTCTTGTTCCAGGAACAGCTTCAACTTATAGGTTAGCCACAATACCCTTTCTTCCTTCAAGCAATCTTTATAATGATTTCATGCTAGAAGAAGTCGAAAGAGTTTTAGTGTATAAAACATGAGAGAGAATGCTCGATATGTTCTTCGACTATGTTTGACAATTTGAACATAAATTCTTGATCATAGTCTTCACTTTCTGTTTTCTACATCCTATATCCCACCTTCAAGTTTGTTGTCGACCTGAAATCGCGCTAGCAAACAAGGAAGGAGCTATCATCGTAGTGGACAGAATAGATAGCACAAGCTCCCGAGGTGCTTGCTAGGTAGTTCATAAACTCGGAGTATACTTTGGGGCAAGCAAGTAGCTGGAAACAGAACTTCAAGCGGAGTCAAAAACAATTACAATTCCCGAAACCCATTGACGAAATATCGTTATTTCGTCCACCGTTCTCAGGAATTGTCTTACTGCGAATGCCACTTGTCTTGTCCACCGCGAGCCACCTACCAGGAGCAAACAATTCACTGTCTCAACTTCACTTTCAAAGTTTGTTCACCAAGCTGCGCCCGACCTTCACTATTGAACACGTCTCAGATCACCTGCCTAACTCTTCTCATTCTCACGTTTCCCTCCTCCATCGCTGAATTGGACCGACTCAACAACGTCCTCTCCGATCTTCATCCTCACACTCATCTTTCATCAGCGAAAATCAATCGATATTCCCAATCATCATGTTTCGCCGCCTTCCAGCTGGTCTGCCAGCCGACCCTGTCTTTCCTGCCGATCTAAAGAAACTTGGGTCAGTGGAGTGTTCTACAAATTGACATCCAAGCTAACATGCAAAAGTTATTATGTGGCTCCAAACGACGAGATCCGCAGCACCAGCAATCCCAAGGCGTACTTCAAATACTTCCTCACCAGAAATGATCGTCACAATGCTATGCAACGAGAGGCAATGAATGGTACAGTCAAGAATATTCAGTCATCTATATCCATGCTCACGTTTTAGCAGGAGCGATCCGCAACATCATTAGTGAACGTCTGGAAGACCTAGGTCTCGAAAAGCTGCTCCTTCCTCTCGGTGCAAAGCCGAACGAACCCAGTCTGCCAATATTCATTTCCCGTGATCTACCCATTAAAAAGAGAGTGGTGATTCTTTTCTACGAACACGATCAAGATCTAGGAGTACTTGCCTACCGCATCATTGGTGGAAAAGGTGGTATCAATGAAGGATCCGCTGTCAATCTGGTCAAATACATCCAAGCACAACGTACATCCCCCGAAGATGCCTCGTCTCCCGGAATCATTCTCGCGAATATGGGACAACTCAGATGGTCTCATCTTGCCAAAAAGGCCATGACACAACCCATATGGCTAGCACTCCCCCAGAAAAGTGCAGTCGAGGCACCGTACCGATTTGACGACGAAGCGAATTCCATTCCTGAAAACCGTAATACTGGCGAGCATGTTGAGTATATTTTCTACACCGTGGTTCAGAAGTTGTGCCATCCTGCTGCAAAGCTAGATATCATTGGGGTGTCCGATGGCGCTGTTCAGGTATTCCAGTTCCTGGACGACTTCACCAATTTTACAACGTGGGCACCTCGAGTGTCGGCTTTTGCAGCCGTAGCTTGTTGGTGTCGGGCCAAGGACATAAGAAACGACGATTTTGCACATTGGCTCATGGATGTAAGTTGCGATCCCCTACACATTGATTTTACAACCTGAACATCTCTAATCTCAGCCTGAGCTAACCTCTCTCTAGCGTGGCAGAGCATATGCAACCTCCGACAAACTTTGCGGTCTCTTTCTCGCTGGTCCAAAAGGCAAGAAACACCTCCCTGGACACGGCTGTCCTGTATTCAGTCTCGGCGAACCACACTTTTCCGAGATGATGTTGCCGAAGGGATATAAAGTCATCATCGACTGGTTCCAAGAAGTCGCGGGGGATCCTGACTATGCGAATCCGGAGATGCGGAATGAGACGCGTGATATGAATGGTAATATTGTGGATAGCGATGATGAAGATGAGCCTGAGGATCGGAAAGGTTGGAAGGCGGAGGATTTTGAGGAGTGGGTTCCGTTGGATGAGCAGAAGGGGGTTGTGTTGGAGGAGATTAAGGGCGAGGATGAAGAGAGCAAGGTCACCTTGGACACCAAGGAGAATGTTCCTGATAACGCACGTACCAAGGGTCTTCCCATATTATCCAAGAAATCTGAGGAGAGCAAGGAGATGCCGGAAGGGAAGGGGGGAGAGCAAGAGGAGAAAGAGGTTCAGCCAGTCGTTAAGGAGATTGCTGGAAATGGAGCCGAGGATGGTGCTTAGAATGGTGGCTTGTGGTGGAAGGGGAAGGGAATTAAGGAATATATTTGAGGGGATGTTAGGGAGGCAGTTTCGAAGATAGTGTAACTCAGATTCAGCAATTACAGCGCGTGATTTAACATAAACCACCAATGCACTGCAAGACTGACGGAACACTCAACGACAGAAAATGACTTCCCAACCCCCTTCTATGAACATTTATATTTACCCTTCGCAATACAGGCAATATCGTATTTTCTCAAAAGGATTGAGGAAGTTTATATTTTGGGAATGATTGTGTGTGAGGGAGCTCGCGGAGGACGAAATAAGTGTCAGTCTTCTACCCTTGGACTGAATAATAAGTCGACTTCGAATGAAGTCAAAAAAAGTCTCATTTACTGAAAATGATTGACGGAATAGTGATAATGTTCCAAGTTAATGCACCAAATACACGATATTTCGTCAACTTAATCAAGGAAATATTACGTGTACGAATGCCACTGATTCGGTCCTCCGCGAAGGGGGAGTTTTCGTCAGGCTTGCAACATACTAGTAAATGACAGGCCATGGTATTATTATGTTGAAACTCCCTAACTCCATATACAGTTATACAACCCGTCCATGTTGGCTACACAGTCAAAAACGACAACGGACTCCTCCTCTTCGGCGGACTGGGTCCCTTATCCAGAATATCCCCCGCCCTTCTGCGTTTCTCCCTAACAACAATCTCCTCACTCTCCCACCTCCCCAATCCATCCTCTTTTACCTCCTCCTTCCCAAACCACCCCGTAGATTTCTTTTTCACACCACCTTTCTTCGCCTCCCGTTCCTCATTCGCTAGTAACTCGACCATGGCGTTCCAATTCTCAATCGCGACACCCAAGCATTGTTTACAATTCTTAATCCCCTCTCCATCCAATCGTGATCGTGTCAGCTGTTCTTCAGCGATGTCGACCGCTTCTCGTGTCCATGCTAGGCCGTCTTCTTTGCTGCGTATACTAGGGGTGGAAGAATAGAGGATCTCGCCGATGTTCGTCATGAGTCCGGCTTCGGTGCAGAGGGTTGAGGGGGTGCGGAGGGGTTGGGATGTCCCGTCGGGGGGAGGCGGTGGGTGTGGTGGGGTTGTGAAGAGGGTGTTGATGGTTCGGGTCAGGGCTTTAGATATTGTTCGCGCTTCGCGTGGTTGGGGTGGTGGTGGTGGAGGGGGTTCGGGGAGGGAACGGTAGGCGCGCAGGACGGAGAGGAAAATTGGGAGGGCGAGAGTGATGTTGGAGTTTTGAGCGTGGTGGACTGCGAGGGCTCGACTGACGTTGAGGATATTTTCGGAGGGGGCTTTGGTGTTGGTTAGGATTCCGGTTTTGGTATCAATGACTGATTTTGCTTCGGGGCTTGAGGTTGCGTGGTCCATTGCCCATTTGTACATTTCTAGTGCTGTTTCGGGGGCTTGTTTATAATCGAGATATCCTGCGTATCCTAGCGCCGCGTCGACGTACTGCCTCTCGGTGAAGCCTTTGGTGGTAAGGATCTTCATGTAATAATGCTGAGGAGGTTCGAAACAAGGCTCGGAATTCTCTTCGAGTGGTGTTTGAATACCGCTCCCAGGAGGCATCGGTCTCGGTTTTGGATTCGAAGGTCCTATCACGTATTTCTTGGGAACGATAACTCCAGACACTTTATCCTTCATACATTCCTCGAGGTACTCGGAAGACTTCGCAGCCAAAAATAGCGCATCATAATAGCCTCTCCTCCACGGCTCCGATTTGTTCGTAATATCATATCCTGTCTCTCCTACTCCATCAACCCAAATCCCACCATCACCCTGCTTCTCCAGCCCCGCCCCGTCCACGTTTGGGTTTTCAAGTCTCTCGATTGCTATACGCATAAATTGACCAATCTGGGGCCAGTCAATAAATGGTTTCTCCCCCTCATCTTCATCATATGCCAGCTTTGCCGTTTTCCATTGAGTCCTGGTAGACCACGTCCATTCAGGTGGCGGATGGTAGTTCCTTTCCGTCCATTCGGTGTGTACGCCCAGTGCTATGACAACAGCTAATGCAGCAAATGCGTAGGCATAGGCTGTGATCTTTAACCCTTTTTTGACTTCGTCCTTCAGCCATACTTTCGTTTCTGTGGTCAAGTAACGGGCGGCGATGCGACGGGTTGGTGGGGAGAGGAATTGTAAACTTGGTCGGGTGTGAGGCAGGGTGTTACGGGTGAACAGTCGGGTGCTGTTTGGAGGGCGAAAGGGCCGTAGGAATAATACCCTACGGATTGGGAGTCGTGGACGCATTGCGAATGGATTGGCGATGAATTTTATATGGTGTTGTTGAAATAAGAGTATGGATGTCTTTGTAGATCTTGTTGCTGCCTGAGGCTTCAAAATAGATTGTGGGGATACTCCAGACTTCACTTCATCGCTTGTAGCTATCTTCACTTCAAAACAATATCAATAGGAGATCCTGAAATATTCAATCTCCTGCAAGATATTAGGCTTCGTGCTATGTAGTACATCGATTGGATTTCATCTCTTCATAATTCTAAGTTCTAATTATCCTGACCTCCGTTCAAAAGCAAACAACCTACCTTCAAGTTACCTCAACCGTCATTCATTGCCTTTCTGTCGCCCATAGTCTCCTCGTGGGTGCTCATGGTTTATACGCGCAATATTGTTGGCTTGAATGATGATGACCCCTCCAAGCAAGTTCCTCAATGAGGATGTGTGATCCATCCTTGTCTCGGTCTGTCACTTCTTGCCCTTCTTCCCACTCTTATCTGCCCGGCTCTGTTTCTTCATAGCAGCTATCTTAGCGCGCTCTTGTTCTTCTTCAATCTCTACCAGAAAATCCTTCAAAATGTCCTGTTTCTTGATCTCCCACATTCCAATTTCACGTTCGCGTTTGCCTTCAATTTCGTCCAGCGACTTTGTCAGTTCCTCGTTCTCCAGTATGGCAACAGCTGATGCGAAAATGGTCTTCCCCCAACCCTTTGATAATTTTCTTGCCTACCAAGATCAATCGTCAGCCATTTGCTCTAGTTTATTCGGAACAAGTATCCACTAGCTTACCTCTCGTTTAATCACTTTCTCGTCTTCCTGCAGTTCGACAAAGGCCCTTTCGATTCTACGTGTGCGAATATGCGAAGGACTCGGAACCAAGACTTCGAATCTGCCAGAGGGATCTCGCAGCTGCAATATCTCTCTACCTCGGCGGACCGTTTCGACGGCGTATCGTAGTAGTGCGGCGTGCTGGATGCTCTTCGGTAGCTTGTTCTTCATTTTAGAGGCGATGGAGTTGTAGATGTCCCTCTGGATATTTCGGGGAAACCAAGGCACGGCGGCAGCCTTTTGATCTGTTTGCAGTAAGCAAGAACCACGTTGATCAATGCGTGGATTACACACCTTCTCTGTACGACTGGTATCGAAGAATTGCTTGATGGCTACCGATCGCCAATGCTAGCGTAACCCATGGTGTATATGGACTGGCAAACGTGTCGCAGAAACTCTGATAAATTTCTTCCAAATTCGATTTCGACATTTTGTTGAGGTGGAGTTGTGGATGTCTACTGTCCGGTACTCAATTCTGGGGTACTCGATGTCTTCGGGAAGTGGTAACATTCACCTTTCGTGACAGACTAGGTTGGAAAGTCCCCGGAGTAGGATAATTCAGAAATAACAAATGGTATTTATGCTGTATTTCATTTTTGCGATGAGATAGCTCACAAAGAGGCTTAATCATGGTCCATGCACAGCATACAAACGCAGAAGTGACTAATTGACACACTAATATTGTCCAAACTTGCTCTAATCTTACATAGTTTTTGTTTGCAGTACTGCAGATGCCCATGTTTGCCCTACAATTGTGCTCTTTCTAACCAAGTTTCAACAGCTGCCATCAAAAGGTTAGTGGCTTTTCTTTGATCTTGCTTCTTTCTGTCAGCAGGCGGCATCTTTGAACAATTGCTCAGTATCCAAAATGATATCCCAACAAACCTGCGACTCTGGACACATGCAGCGCTTCTATCCACCTTTGGCGACTCTTCAGAGATAGTCACGAATGTTAATTCGTCGCAGGTTCGCACTTATGACTAGATGACGACAACCGTTCCGCGGAGTATGAGCATGAAACTTACATGGCTCATCGAAGCAAGTTCGAGGATCCGTACTTTGCGCAACAGACCCGAATTGATTCAAAGCGACAAATTGGGTACCGAAATCGGGATACGCCGTAATCAATTTCTGAACTTCATCAGCAGGCCAACCAATATCTCCAACTTGTTGACCGCGATTCAATGCATACACGATCCCGTGGACTGCATAGCCGCGCAGCTTGGAACCCTCAGGTGTCTTGTCAAATGCGGCTTCAACGAAGTCAAGCGAAGGCAGCTCCTCTGCTTTGTAATGATGCCGGATGATTTGGTCCATGATACTATTGAGAATTTCTGCAGGAAGCATCCACATCATAGCTAAGGCGTAGACTGCTACGGGGTCCCAGCGCATGGTGAAGTCGTTAGTCTCATCGGGTGGCCCAGTAAGGCTTGTGATTCCCTCGTGGTAGATTGTCATATCTAGCAATGCACTGACAGTGTTCGGGGTTTCTTCAGGAATGTTTACTTCTCCAGTGTACGTCTCAATCATTCCAATATTGAACATTTTGGTGAAGTAGGGGCTTTTGGCGCAAAGTGGTTTCTTGTGCACTGCGAATGTGCGTTTGTCTTCGCCTTTTCCGACGTGTAGCTTGATCATTTCAGAACGCAGATGACTAGATGGTGTTAATGAAAGAGCGTTAAAGGGTGGGAAAGTGACTTACTCGAGAAAGTTGTAACTAGTACCCTCATAATCTCTACTAGGAAGGCTCCCACACCTCGTCCCTGGCCTACCAGCGAACCCGTGTCTTGTTGAAATGGGACTGAGACTTGGTGAAGTCAGACCACCAGCGGTACCGCCACGATGATAGCTGGAAGGAGAATTGATGTTCAAGCCATTCATGCTACTAACCAATGCTGGATGATGGCTCGACGGCCCGTTAGTTGCGTATGCGGTTCTGGAGGAGGGGCCAACGCTTCCATATGGGTGATTGCTAGCCATTCTGGCTTGCATTATGGCTCTGCTGTTGCTGCTCGTTCCACCTGTCGTAGGTCTAGATGTAGAATTAGAAGAGGACCGGTTGCTTACATTTGATTGTCGACCACCCATTCTGGCGCGAATGTTCGACATTGCGCTCATCGTGTCGATTGCTCTACTAGAAGATGAGTTGGAGGAGGAGGAGCCAATATCTATATATGGCTGTTTACCACCCGTACTATTGATGGAAGTTGACATTGTGTGATGATGAGTGAACAATGGACACCAGAGATCAAGAGACAATAATAAGGGCTTATGCGTTGCTATTGAGCCATTTTAAACTGTAGGTTTTCGTTACCGACTATTGTTTCGAGTGTTTGGTATTGTGGATAGGTTTACTACTTGCGGATATGACTGTTGAATGTCTGGAACTGCTATCAAATTTCTTCAGGTCGGTTGAATCTTCGGGTACATTTTGGATCTAATGTCGGATGAGATAAGTCTCGCTTCGCTCCCGACTCTTAAGTCATTGTTTCCTTTGCTTACACGACATCACTCATCCCAAGTCTCAGATGGTATCCCACCTCCAACTCGTCGAGCGAAGTTCAAGCATCGAGCCGATCCGCTGTCGCAAGCCTTGCACTTTCATCAAAATCTCTTAGATCGGTTTTTTCTTTGGTTGTACCTCAGATGGAAAGTGTTCTAAACGTCGCTCGACTCTTGACAGAATGCCTTGTTTGTTTACATCACTCATCTCAGCACTCATATGACCTCTTGAATTCCTCACAATGGGCGAATTCCTCACGATCTGAGTTGCGTGCGTCAAAATAAATCAGAGTATCGCGTCACGATAAGAAACCAAGAAAACAATCAGTCACTCCGTTGCAAGAAGCCAAGTATCTTGGAATAGTCATTGCGAACAAAACATTGTTGTTGAAGGAGACCGCCGGAAAACTCGATCTCATCGACAGGTTTAAGAGCTGTGAAGAAATGGAAACTAGTTTTTGGACCTCAATAACAACAATCGGTCAAAATAGTATCAGCGTTCTGAGCTCATACCTAGGTACCCTTGGGAAAACAACGCATATCTGCAAACCACCAGATGTCTCGCCCAGTTAAGTCTTCCTCCATGACTGGCTTGATTGTATATAAATCACGACTGGTTTTTCCGGCACTAACAGTATAAAACTATCCAACTCTCTTCCTTTCTGAATCAGTCGCTGACACGAAGTAGTAAACAAATCGCCACTACATATACACGGACGTACAATCACGAACGAGACAAACTGCTACAATGCTTCGTCGATGAAAAAGACATTTGTCGGCCACTCGCAAGCAATCTCTCTGATCTCGAGATTATTCTCTAGAAAAAAATTCAGCATGCGCGGTCGAGGAAATGGTGCCTCTAGAAAGACGTTTCTCTATTTCAGAAGAATAACGCGTCTAACCGCTCGCGCGCAGGAATACGATTATTCTTCGAACTGGGTAGTTGCCCTCAAGCCTCTCGACGTTATTTATATGAAGACCGAAGGAGTGCTCTTATATTTTGAATTCAAGAGACCACCAGAAATTCTTATTTCTTTTCCTTTGGGGGGAAGAAACGCGTCTGCAGGCTAATCGCTTCTAAGGCTTTATCGACGTTACCTTTTTGGAGGACGAACGAGCGTCATGAATCCCCAAGCAAGAAGAGTGCATTGAATTTTGATTCATACCAGACATCCAAAGCTACAACAAACCAATTTTTAGCAACCTTCACCACTTCACGTCTTCACCCTCAACCAATTCAACAAACCCATCCACACAACTCATCAATTCTTCCACACTCCCCCGCATCGGATAATAAAAGCATCATCATGACAACAGCCGCGGCAGATATATATGAACTGCAGAAGGATAAATCGGCAGTGGGTTATATTTCTGCAGGAGGATATGTATAGGATTCGGTAGCGAACTTACACAGACGACGTTGTATAACGGTGGTGCTTAAGCGAGGCCTGGTGAGGGATTGAGGTCCAGTGACCGGAAACAGGTTGGAATTCCGAATAGCTTCAATAGCTGATTTGGCTTGAGAGATTCAGCTGTTGGCGCCATATTTGTTGGGCTTCGAAGCAGGAGGGTAACGACGAGACAACATATCATCGCTCTCGCTATCCAAGCCGAGTCACGGCTACTCTACATCAAAAAGCCTCATCTCCTACGCCCAAAACCCAACTTCTCTGACCTCACCTCAATCACCACCATCCACTCACCACATCCAACACCAAACAATAGAATCAACAACGAAACATCTCCCCAACACACCAAGCTTCACTGACGAAACCCCACGACCACCCAAGTGACCCAACCGGCTTTCCAGCAACCCCACGGCGCAGCGCCAGCCACCCGAGCAAACGTCCGCAACTCAAAGAAATCCTTCTCATGCAATTTCATACATATCCAATCCTTCCGCGATCGCTCTGGTTATGCAAACAATTTTGTTCCTTTCCGTCGTTTCCGGAATAGGCGAATAAATTTAATACCGACTAAAAAGTCAAAAGTCTTCGGCCGAAGAAGGGCAAATTTAAACCCGACGAAGTCTAGAAGACTTCACTAATCTACGCATATATTAACATCGTGACGTCTTGACAGCTGTCAAATCAACAGCCTTCAGTTTTCATCAAATCGATAGATGAAAAATATGGTGTTGTTCGGTCTTCGTACTATTTGCGGGCTGTTAGCTCAAGCTCTAAATCTCCAAGTGGAGTAGGCGCATCGATTAGACTTTGATGAATTTGAGACAACGGATGGACAGGGAAAAACGCTACAGCCCGCGAGCGCGGAACGCGATAGTTTTGGTTTCTGGAAGGTTTGTCTTTCTGCGCTGGTTTCGCTTTCTCATTTCAACCCTCTACTTCATGCGCGCAAAGTCATTCAGACACCAACATACGAGTACTTGTTTTGTTCTCTTCTCACATCTCACCTCTTCACCGCTCTCTCGCACATTTCTTTTCCTCGCAAAAATTACTTTACAATCGCAATGTCGTTGTGGGGACAAGCGAACGCCGATTCAGGGGGCAGACAACCCGAGATGCATGCCTGTCAATGTGAAACGGACGGCGCAAGGTACTGTACATGGGATGACCTCATGAGAACCCTGTGCCTGTTCCGGGCTAGAAAAAGAGGGGAAGATGTGTTGCTGACTGCGTGCGATTCTGGAAAGCGGTTTTTGGTTTATTTTCGTAACAACGAAGCTGTCAGCAGCGCGAGAGTTGAGTTTGGTGGATGATATAGGAGTGATTATTGGGAGTTGTGAGAAACAAGAGGGATGGATTGAGCTGAGAATACCTTGAGTCTTGGTGCTGAACTCGGGGTGCTGCGCTGCTGTTGGTTCCATTCAGCTGGGTTTCGTCGCTTTTTTCAGTTTGGAAAAATGCCTGGCGTGTACGGGAAAACTTTGAGCATTTCCGGGACGCGGAAGGAAAAGTCACTTCGGATTAACAACTTAAAATTGTTTTCCGTACTGAACAAGATCGGAGGCACTTCGATAACTTGAGAGGCACTTCGATAACTTGATGTTGTATACTATCGATATGTGCTGCGAAGTATATGGCTTCACGAGAGTACTCGAACCTCGAGTACGGAGGACCAGTGCTGTACTGTAACCTCAGGCTGGGCTGGCTGCTGCTCTGACCGCTTGTCAACGGTCAACTATTGTAACGCTAGGACAATATGGGACAGAAATCCGGAAACACCTACTGTTTTGAAGTATTTTGTGATAGGTCTGCTCAGGTTTGCAGTGAGCGAACAGAAAAAGTAAACATAGGCATTTCATATCGCTCTTGCTTTCTACAGAGATTGATGATGATGGGTTAATTCGTAATGTTGGTTTCGAGAATTTGGTGTTTGCTGTCTCCCCGGATCTATTCAGGGGAGCCACGGCCACCACCCGCCACATCACCAGCAAGTCACGCTTACGATAGCGTGTTTCTGCTAAAGCCCCTTCGCCGGGTTTCTCTAAAGACGTCCTCGTCTGTGACTGGTTGGCTCAACGTCGTCTCTTCGCCAGCGTCGCAACAGATCGGGTCCTCCCAGGCAGACCTGGTTGAATCCTGGCCGTCTGCCGGGCAATCATGCAGCCACAGGCCTCCCGGCGAGACGAACGAACACAGAGACGAGAGCGTGGAGGGGCATGTTCGGGACCGCTGTGGATGTGAGTTTGGCTGCTGCTCCCGGCTGTCCCTCGTTTTTTCATCACACCTCCCCTATCACGGGCCTCTAGCCAGACCGTGAGACCCTCGCAGGGCAGAAGATTCGGTTTATTGGAAATCTATTTTGCACCGTAAGCCAATCACAACCCGCTGAACTCAATTTGCTTGCCAAGTTTTGCGAGGTTGAAGGGGATGAAGCGTGAGATATGCTCCGTAGATTCTAGCCACCCTCGCACAAACTGTCTTTCCTCTCCCCAGAATGTTCTTCTCTTTTTCCTTTCCTCATTACAGTTTCGTTCGATCACGAGAAGGGTAGAGGATTGTGACAAGTGAAGGAGGAAAAGGAAAGGAAAAGCCGACGACATCTCGACCCTCCCCACGTTTGATAGAATCATCGTGTCCAGATCCACCGAACTTCCAATTTTACCCTGTGCGCACGCTTCAGCACTGCTTGATCACCGTCCGAGAGCTTGAGGCTCGATCTTCTTCCAGGTCCCAGTCGCCGCCCGTAGGCAAACAATCGACTTTTGATTTGGTCTAGGCTGCCGAATTCGCGACTTTCCTGTCGATCCCAATTTTTAACTTTGAATTGTCTTTCTTCACACATTCACATACATTCGGAGAATAACATCAGACGATTACGCTTCGATTAGAGTGAGCGATAAGGTGCTGGTTTTGGGGGAAGTTTAGACGGCTTCGGTGAATTGAGCAAAGGTAGTACGGGGGAAAGTACAGGACCATCGCCATCGCGACTTCTCTTTCAATTTGCTGCTCGATCTTTCGACAGCTGTTTTAAATTCACACGCAGTCTTTTCTGTCTCATCAATTGCGCCTGCCTCGTCGAAGGAGATTTGAGCCCGAAAATTCACATCAGTGTACACGATACTCGTCTTCAAAAACATTCCCACACCATATCTCTCGACCGATCCGACCCGACGGACAATAACCCGGCCATTTGGACGACGACGTGGTTGCACACGATATCGCGTGGCCATCGAGGAATTGGGCAACTTTTGGAGCTTTTTGGGTGGTGCAAAGTTCGTGGGGGAAAGAGTTAACTTGTGGTACTGCGCTTGTCGCATGAAAGATTCGCAGGGAGGACAGGCTTTCGAAACACCAAATGTTCGTGAACGATTTCACAACGTCCGATCTCCCCTTTCCCACAGCGTTCGTCCGTCAGAATCATCGTCGCCGCACTCGATAGCCAATATCAAGCGTCGATCTGATCAGTTATCTATTCGGTTCGCGGATAACCGGTAGCTTTAGTCCAGTCGAGTGGCTGGAGTGAGACACCGCCGGACGTTTCTTTTTGATGATTCTTTTCTTCCCTTGCAAACTCTCCAAAGTACTCCATGCTCAAACAGCTTCCCTTACTCATTGGGTTACTGGCTTCTTCTAGTCGTCGAAGGTTCAATCTGATTGGATCTTTCCGCCGACGTGTGAAGCGTGACATGCTGTGGAGAGAACGTCCACTATCACTTTCACCTTTCCCTTCTTCTCCACCTTATTGTTGTTGAACTCGTCATCGGAAAGGGTGCTAATGTAATTTGCAGCTGGTCTGAGTTGGAGGATCGCAAACAACATCGCCAGTCGTGTCGAGCATCTTCGATCATACCTATCGTTGTTGATATGCCATAAAGGTTTCATTCGACCATTACATTCACCATTATAGACTTCGATCTTTGTCTACTTTTCGGATCCTAGGGACCGACCACGCTCTTTACAAGAAGAATATTACACCGGAGTTCGATACTTCCACAGTTTATCAGTCCCACCAACTTAAGGATAACTCCAACTTCAATACTTCACATTCATTCAATATTTCAATTATTTCAAAGCCCGCGCAGTAAGATCATAAAGGACTCGACACCGAGAAATTGTCTCTGCAGGATCCATCGGTTGCAAGCATACTTCAATTACATACTGTCCGCGACGGCCTGATGCATATGCACATGCAAACGCGATAACGGTAAAAGGTTTCGGAAAGTCGGACAGGTCACGGGGATTGGCTTGGAATACCTTTCATCTTACGAGATTTGCTGTTTTCTTCAGACTATCATCGGGCCATGAGTCAACAGTACCAACAAAATAGGACACCTGGTGGTGGTGGTTCTGTAAAGAGAGCGAGAGAGAGGGTGCAGGCGGGATTGCCACAAGATATGTCACGGATACCGCAACCACAACAAACATATGACCCATCGAGAGTCGCGCCATCGAGTCGAACGAAAAGGCCTATGCCACAAGCACTTGCGACGACACGAGCTGCCCAGGGCCCAATTGGAGTGGCAATTTCTAGACCGACCCAGGTACCGCAATGGCCACTATCAGGTACCATCGAAGGATCAGATAATTCGAGTAACGAACAATACCAACCACCAGCCGGCCGGGGCCCAGCACCCCAACGACCGCCACGCCCAAGCCATGTGCCATCCATGTTGGACGCATCGCGATTACAGGAACACACCCCTAGTTTTCAGTACAAGCCACAACAAAATTTGTCAGAACAGAATCAAAACCAGTGGAGAGGCGTAGCTACAACGGACGACTTCGATTTGAGGTCGCCGGATTTAATGTCGCCCGCGACCCAATCATCACGGCATTCAACAGTATCGTCTGTTGGATCAATACCAGATTTCCCTGTACCAATTATTGGACCTCCAAGAAGAAGTGCTCATCTTGGACCGCCACCTAGTTCTAGAAGAGGAGCATCATCTTATTACTCTCAAGCGTCTTTTGTGTCTCCAATTCCTGAAGAAAGTCCTAGGTCACGGACTACACATCGATCGTATGCGTCCAGCGCTGCAATTCCATCCACCTGGGGATCTGAGTACGAATATGAGGACGAAACCCCAGATGAGACGTACGAAAGAGATGGGTATGAGCACGATATAATTGATGAGCGAGGCGAATCTAGAGGTTCCAACAACGATGATGGGGATGAGAGGGGGTTAATACGAAGCGCGAGTATCGGAAAGCGAGCAAAACCTTCTATGATCATGAACAAAAGCTCAGAAAGTAGTGAGCAGGTACGACCAGCGGTCACACCCATACAGTCTTCGAAAACAGAGCGCGTAGGAGCTTTCAATTTTCCGATGCAGAAATCAACAACTGATGCAAAAGCCAATGAAGGTCAGAGAGATACGATGTGGCCAGTTGGCGAAGGATCTTCTACATCCTCTGAACGTGATATCACCGTGCCCGTACGAGCAGTGAATAGCTCTGTATGGCCGACGATTGGAAATGTTTCCTCTCCGCTTGCTGGCGGGACCGGTCTCATTGATGCATCAACTTCTTCATCAGAAGCGACAGTACCTACTATCGCAAGCACACCACAGTTCTTCGAGGACGTTTCGCCAATGTCGAACTCGCCTGACCCGGAAGAAAAAGCAAGGGAAATTCTCGGGGCTTATAGAAGAGCCAGCATGTTGCAACCTAGCGGAGCACCTGTATCAAGAACCTCAAGTCCGAGCGCGTTTAGTAGATTATCGGCAATGAGAAGACCGCCAAAGCTGGATATTAATGCAGTCCGCGATGCAGAAGCCAGAGGTAGTCTTACCAGTTTGCCGGATTTGATATTAAGAGCAACCAGACTTGCTTCGATGATGGATCGCGGCAAAAGGCCAGGCAGTAGATTAAACGACCTCAACGATTTTCCAATGGACGAAAAGGCTTTTGAACGGGATTTCGGCTCACCTGATGAGAAACGTCGATCTGGTCTTTCTGGTATGCTGGCAGCATTTCCACCACCAGGAATTGCGACTCCACGCGACAACTCTCGTCCGCCTTCTGTATGGCCCGAAGTTGATATGGGTAACAACCAGGGAAACTCGAAAGCGCCAAAGAAACAGCGCCGCTGCTGTGGTCTTCCATGCTGGGGTTTTATGATCATCATTGTGATATTGCTTATCATCATCGCTGCTGCTATAGTCGTACCGCTCCAACTTTTGGTTTTTAATAAACCGAATGCGCCTGCTGCACCTCTTACCCCACAACAGCAATGTGAAGCCAACACTGCAACGGCTTGTCAGAATGGCGGTGCAACACTTCTTGACAAAGGCGCCTGTGCTTGTGTTTGCACCAACGGATTTACTGGAGCGACATGTAGCATCTCGGGCGCAACTGGGTGTGCGACGACTATCGTTGGTGGACTCAATGGAACTATCGGGGAATCCGTTCCTCGTCTTATTGCCGCTGCTCAATCCAACTTCTCCATACCTCTCAACCCCGGTATCTTATTAGCTCGCTTCAATACTGCTAATCTTTCGTGCACATCGGAGAATGCTTTGATTACATTCGAAGGACAGTCTCAACGTCGTGGCAATGCTGACGATGAGATCTCCCTTGTGACTTCCTCAGCTTCAGCGACGCCAACACAGACGGGGCAAAATAATCGTCGCCAAGTAGCACCAACGGAGTCACCATCAGCAGCAGTAACAAATGGGATCATATTTGATTCTCAAACCGCTCCGACACCAGTACCAAGCTCAACTACTACTGCTTCGACACCAGATGCAACTTCCAACTTCGTCGCTACTCAAGAGATACTCGATTTCGCACGAGTCGCAGTCTTATACGTAATGCAAGAGAAGCAGCTAGACAGCGCCGTGAACGCACAAACGTTCATCCAAGCATTCCTCGACACAACAGCTTTCACCAATCGAGCCGCCATGAACGTCAGTATCGGCAACGGGAACACAATCAACCTAATCGGATTGTCCCTTGATTTAGCAGACGGCAAGGGCCTCATAGGCTCCAACACTACCACGGCCACCACCACACCCCGCCGCTCCGTCCGTCGAAAAAATCGCGTCTTATGGGGTTCCGTCTTTCGATGATCCCACGCTTCAACACAAACAACACACTCATTGTACATATTCCATCATGTTTTGGGGCGATAAAAGCCTGCATTTGTTTAAGTATGGCGGCGGCGTTTTTTCTTTTAGCTCGCATAGGTCTACGGATCATGGGTTTTCATATTGGGGAGAGAGAGAAGAGTTTTGGCAAGGTTTTGGTCATGTAGGGGTGCTCTGTGAGCATTTTTTCTGTCTTTTGGGGGAAGGAATTTCTTATTTGTTTGAGGGGTTTGAGTATATATTAAGAGGGATGGGGGAGTGGAATGGGAAAGAGGGAAAGGGGAAGTGATGGGGGGGGGTTGTAGTATAATTGTGAGGGGAGTTGGGGTGTAATTGATGGGTCGATGGGAGGGGTTTGGGGGGATGTTGTATGTGTTGTGGAAATTTTTGGTGGACAGCCCCGAGAGAGGGGGTATGATATCATAATAGATGGTTTTATGAATGATTAAATATGTCTTTATCTCTACTCTCCTGTGAATTAGATGTGAGTGGATTTAAGTGTTAATTGTGAGGGGAGTGGAAATAGGGGGGGAAGGGGGAGGGGGGGAAAAGGAAGAGGGAGAGTGAGGTAGCTTGTGGGTAGGTGAGTTAGGGGGGTGGGCTCGCTTAGCTCGTTACGATGAAGGGTCTAAGATTGGGAGCGAGATGTTGCTTATGATGGGGTTTAAGATACACAGTCTACTCAATGTTAATTGCTCGGTGTTAAACTTGTGACTTCAGCTCCAGGGACTTGAAAGTCAGGTTCACGATGTCCATCGCGACGGGCTTGCTTATGGGGTTTGGTTAGGGAGGGATGATCACGTGGTGGTGCTCTGATCCTGGGACTTCGCACTCTTCCTGCCTAGCTGATATCTATGCTTTTCAGTAAGTTACGTAGTGTTATAACTTATCGTATTTATGTGAGTGTTAGTCAGTTGATCTACGGTGCGAGGTCTCGCACTAGGTTACGGCATCGAGCTTAATACGTTTATTCGGAATACAGCCATTACACGACCGTTCGTACGAGTGGGTACCATATAATGCCATACCTTTACAATCTCATGCACCGACAGTTCGAGATCTCATCATAATCGGTCTTGATCTCTCGAGGCTGATAGACCTCGCGCCAAGATTACAACATCGGGTTTACCGCGTCATATTCCGTATACCGCGCATGTTTGTGCGAACGACGGTGCTTCGTCGCTCAATCAGCTTCTTGACTTCGTAGTGAGGATGAGTTCTGTGTCTTTTCAAATATGAAAATCTGCCGTGTTGGATGGTGGAGGATGGGAATGTGATACGTGCGTGGTATTTATAACCCGTCAGTTTGTTTATGCTTTTTTCGACACCCCCTTCCGTTAGCAACGAATTCTGATATTATGTATACCTCGACCTCCGCTCTTGAGGAACGAGCGAGCGATTGACGTTTATGGAAATGTTACTACGACCCTTCCGTCCTCATCGCACCAGACGAGTTATCGGGAATTGTGTATATCTCCTCTGGACTCTCACATTCATAAGCCTCGTCCACGATCTCCACGCCATTAACATCGGCATACGGAGTTCAAATCGCTCAGTTCCCTCAAGAAGTCAACAACTCCCCGAACGTATCTTCATCGCCTCTATCCACTGGAACAACGGTCCCCTCCTGCGCTCTCACTGGAACGCCACGCTCCTAAACCTCGTCCAATATCTTGGTCCGGAAAATGTATATATCTCGATTGTAGAGAGTGGGAGTTGGGATGATACGAAAAATGCGTTGCGTGAATTAGATGGAGAACTTGGCAAGTTGGGCGCGCAGCGGATTATACTCCTGAGTAATCTCACGCATCAAGATCTCGTTGACCGGACCCCAGCAGAGGGCGAGACTGGTTGGGTGTACACGAAAAGAGGGAGGACAGAGATACGACGCATCCCGTTTTTAGCGGGGGGACGGAATAGAGTTATGGATTCCATGAAGGTTGCGGGTGGAAAGGCGTTTGGGAAGGTGCTTTGGTTGAATGATGTTATTTTCACGGTACCTCACCTCCTTCCTCAAGTGATGTGTGGAGAACTGATGGCGTAGACGGAAGATGTTCTAAGGCTCTTGGACACGCATAATGGCGAATATAACGCGGTGTGTTCTCTTGATTTCGCACACCCGCCGGGTTATTACGATACCTTCGCGCTCCGGGATGTTGAAGGCTCGGGTACGGTGACGAGTACGTGGCCGTATTTCCTGGCGGGGGAGTCGAGGAGAGCGATGATTGCAAATTAACCGGTTCCTGTGAGGAGTTGTTGGAATGGAATGGTCGTCTTTCAAGCTTCCTCTTTCCCTGCGCTGAAGTTCAGACGTGTTCCTGATGGACTGGCGGAGAGACATGTTGAGGGGAGTGAGTGTTGTTTGATTCATGTTGATGATAGGGATGGGAAGGGGGTTTGGGTTAATCCTGATGTGAAGGTTGCGTATGGGGGGACTGCGGATGGGGTTGTGAATCCTGAGGGGGGAGTGTGGCCGGGATGGGGAGGGAGAGTGGTGGGGGTGTGGTTGAATAGGGGGGTCCGCGTTCTTGGGGGATTGGGGAGGTGGATTGAGAAACGGAAGATTGAGGGACGTGTGAGGGGTTGGGAAAGGGGGGGTGGGGAAGAGGAGAAGGGGGTGGAGTGTTTGGTTGATGAGATGCAGGTGCTTGTGCCTAATGGGTGGATGCATCTATGATTAGCATAGGTGCACTACAGGGTTCTATCAACTATCCTGGTTGATGACGTCGATCATTCTTTAGTGGATCAAGTGTGTAAAGAGGGGAGATCATAGAAGTGGAGAGGCTTAGCTAGGTGGTAAGGAATAAACTTTCATCAAGGTGGATGGAACCTATCATAAAACTCTTTGTACGTGAAACGGCATTCTATTGTATGGAAGCATAGATTTGAAAAATCTTGTCTCAGTGTTGCACGACAGTCCCGTGATAGATCTTCCGACTCGCTTTTGAACATGAAGAAATAATACCGCGAAATAGTAGAGATATCTTAAATTTACGATTCGGGGGCACATAATCGAGATAGACACCGAAGTACTATGTTGTTTCAAAGCTGAACTATCACATGTCGGAACCCCTCCGAAGTTTAGACCTTGAACTCCACTTAAAATGAATCCTAAGTCAAATATTTTCCAGTATAGTCTGTCAACACATTCCATCGTTATCGTAGCCCAGGCTTAGAAGGCAACCAAGCTCTTGAATAGTGCTTCCAGTTCATACAGCGTAGTGTTTTGACTTGACACAAATGTTCAAATCTGGTCTACTCGTTCCGTATTTAACCCAGAAGTCGGATGGATACTGGAAGCGAACCCCCTTTTCAATAAGCGAGTTGACGACTACGTAAGGTAGGGAGCTAGATACGTTCATTTGACTAAGCAACAAGCCATAGGATAAGAGCACAAATAAATTCAACTAGCTGGCAACCTGGTGTAGTGCACAAAATTAAATAAACTTGTGTGGCCATCTTGAACTAACATCTCTTTTCGGAATCTGTAGAAGATACATCCTCACTAAAATAAACAGCGATTGAAACAAGCCATTTATGGAATTACAAAACAGTTTAAGAAGCTGAAGTGACACTAGGTGCAAAATACAGACGAGAGTAAGCAATGGCTACTTAGGGCGAAACTATATACACATCGACATTAGGAGGACGCGGAAAGGTAGTTCCAACCACCTGTTTTATCTGACCGTTCTCCCAGATCTTTATTGCCACGCCATCCTTGTACTCGACCGCGAAAGGAATGAACTCTTTCCTGATCCCACCAACAAATGTAATCTCGTGCTCGCTCTTGAAGTGACTAGCTTTATTCTGTGCTATGAGCCCCAGTTAGCTCATTGTAAGTCTGGCAAAAAAAAAAGACGCACCTATAGTCGCGTTGACATCAATTCCACCGTAACAACCGCTGACCGCGTACTTGTATTTGGTGCCGTCGTTCCAGTTTTGTGGCTTCCACATTGCGGGTTTACTCTTGTCGTCCTGGAAGCAGCGAGCGGTTGCCACGAAGACCGAGGCGACAGATTGGGACTGCTGGTAACTCTTGAAGTTATGCATGCCAAATGTAGTCCAGTGCCGAGGTGTCCGCGGGGCGAAGCCTTCCTTGAAAATATTTTCAGGGACTCGCGTATCCCAGCGAGCGATGTGTTCGGCTGATGCTTCGATCTGGTGGTCACCTGCCCTTGACCCGTCCACCACCTGGTTCTTTCGAAAGACGAATTTAATTTCAGATTTTTCTTCCAGTGTTTTGATGATGCCCTCAACGTTCTCAGGTTGGCGATACCAGTCGTCGATGGCGGAGTCGAATGGGGTGCGGGCTTCCATCTTGTCGGGCAGAAATAATCTCTTGTTCTCGGAGTGGCTGTTGTGTAGTAGCTCGGGTACGACAAAGATGCGCGGCGGCGATGCTGGGAACAAAGAAAGAATGATGGTTGGTTGAGTAGATTCTGATCGCTTTCTGTAGGCAATCGCCGCCTAATTTATACTCAATATTCTTTCTAACTCATCTGACTTCCATAAAGAAGCGGAGTCTACATTCTTCTCGTATCGATACTAAGTATTGCCAATATCGTGTTCGCTCCGCTATGGAATACGGGGGATGTAACGTTTTTGGAACGACGAAGGAGAACCCTCGAAATACCTTGTATGGGGCTAAATATAGGAGTATTTATTGGTTAGAGAATCCTACGAGAGTATAGAGACAGCCAGCCTCAGACCTCGTGGAAGAACGCCTCTCGTCGAAACGGTATTTTGCTCGAAGTTCTTCATTGTCTTTTTGCTCCATAAACCCTTGATCCGCGTTAAATTATTGGCCGCTCAAAGTGGAGTGAACACAATATTGGAGTGACTGAGTACATGATACCGACCGACCACTAATAATGAGAGCGAACTGCTTCAGTTGCGAATATACTACTAGCGCATACGAAATGGCCGCATGATGCACGACCATCCGTCTCCATCCGGACAAGCTGTGTGAATGCAGCACAGATGATTGCGAATTCTACCGCTGGAAGTCAATCTGAGAGATATCGATATTGGCAGCTACGTACCTTCGTCCCGCATCGTTCCAAGTCGGTCAAAAGCTAGACGCCTAGACCGTTCTTCTAATGCAAGTGCTCGAATTGCACAGCTGCGGCTGGCTGAGGCCAGCTGAACAATTCTGCTCCGGTCTCGCCAATCAGCTTCGACCTTAGAAAACATGACAAAGAACTTTTTCGAGAACTTTTTATTCCAGCTTCACAGTAATCACGTTGAGAGCACAGAATTATCTAGAGGTATAGATAGCGACTTATTAGTGGTTACACGAGCTAATCTCTTTTCTCCACCGACTATTATTCTCCTCTCAGTAATCGATTTTCAGTTCCGACCACGCGTCGCAGAGATTGAACCGAGTTGAGAGAGGTCGTTTGGTATAGGAGACAGAATTTTTCATGCAGAGTAGCCATGGGTTAGCTTAGAGATTGAGGTTATGCCGTCTTGTTCCTAGACTCAGGCCTTGTTTACTCACCTGACAATCTGACAATTTTGTCAAATTATCAGAATAGAATAAGGACCCCAAGCCTCGGATTTTAACGGCTTTCTCGGTTCCTCGCTGGCTAAATTCTCGCTCGTACTCTATGTTTAGAGGCCTGTACTGGTTATCAAACCAGTTATTTTTCGGAAGAGGAATTCTAATGAAAGTAGAAAGTGGTCTAGATATACTACGACTTTTTTTTCGCCGTTAAAATCAACAAAACCCCTACCTTTATAAGACGAGTATAAAGACAAGAAGAGGTTGACAGAGATGGGAGGTGCTAACATAATGACGCCAAATTCGTCATTCCCAGCAAAGCCTGCTGATATCCCGTAAATCTCAAACTTTTATATACATTGTTTTGCAAGCGCTTGTTCCTTCGTTTCTCAGTTATTTATCGTTAAAACCCACCTCTTTTTTATAATAATGATAGTCTAACCATGGAGCACTTATAGCATGCATTTGTGGTGTACCCTCCAAACATCGGAGAGCTGACAATTAGCAAAGCCCCAACTGGCGCGCTTGGTAATCCAGCTAATATCCCGATTTTATTAGGTCATGTTCTCTATATTAGAAACACCGTTCCAAATGCCACTATTGCAGACGTTATGGATATTGGAGGTGGTTACTTGTGTGAAGCAACATATTGAGCCATAAACTGAAAACTTTCCACATTATTACTAATGAGGGGTGCCTTGCTAGGAGTTGAATTGTCGCGTGACAATTTCAAACACCAGTTGAGTAAGTTCTGGATATCTATATAGCTTACTTTTAACCAGAACGGATTATGTTAATTTCGAACGCTTGGCTCCCTATATAAGCCACGCGTACTTCTATATATCCATGTAAAATGATCTCTTGGCTTCATCGTACTGTCTATAGCGGTTTGCAATTTTAAAACTAGCCTATGAGCGTCAATATCACAAGACGACTTTTCCTGTCGCTAATGAAGAGCCAATAGATACCGAGCCCAAGTTCTAAGTCAGCAGGGGATGGCTTAAAAATATGGCACGATCTTAACTCTACATCCATGTGTGCACGGAGGATAAAGTGATTTGCCCGACAACAAGGGGAACAGACTCAACTGAACCATGAAACCCGGGGATGCCAAGGAAATTTCAACAGTTCCGATGGCCCGTTCGAACGATTGGCTCTTCAGTAGGTGGACGGAATACCCTCCTTCCTTCAAATGCTTGCTTAGCACGACTCCTCATAATATAGCCCTGGAGATAATCCAACTTTCTATTAGCCTCCCTCTTTAATTTCCCCACAGTCCACGACATCGCACTTAATAATCGAGCATGTGTCATTGGATAAGTAATAACATATTACACAAGCTCACATTTGCCGAGAGTACCAAGCCGGGCCATCTCGTTTACCCCAACTACCGAAGTCGTCCACCTATCACACGGTATAAATCATTCCAGCATCGAATAGACGATTCATACAAGTACCTAAACCATCCCAATCTGTTCGTGTTCCTGCTAAGTTTGCATCTATCTTTGACCGTGTCACTAAAGACAATCAGCTCCAGAGTTTACGAACTTCTCCACCTACTCGCTCCAGACACCATGGTCCAAATCAATAATGCTGTCTCATTTTTTCTTTTGGTGGTGGGGACCGTGGCCCATCCAGGCGCTGATATTTTGCACGAGATCCGAGAAAGAGAATTGGCTCTTCAAGCCCCAAACAGGCGGACCGTTGAGGATTGCAGAGTCGAATTGGAGGCCAGTGGTTACTACAAAAGAGAGCTTCATCGGCGCTTGAACAGAGTTAACAGTCTTCGAGCGGAGAAGGGATCTACACCACGTAAGTAGTAGATCTTCACGACGACCTAATCATGTCTGTGAATCAATCATAACACTCATACTACAGTTGCTGCGCGAGACATTGATCCATACTACGCGGTTGAAGACGTTGTCGGTCCTCGATCCGAGGTGGATAAGAGAGCAAGCTGTGTTCTTGATCCCGAAGTTACGGAGGGGCCATACTGTGAGTACAAATTCCATCTTGGAAATATATACGTAGTGTCTGACATAGGTCTAGGGGTTGCCGGAGAGCTAATCAGGCAAGATGTTACCACTGGTAGCAAAGGCATTATAACTCATCTTGACATTAATGTTATTGATGTCTCCACCTGCAAGCCAATACCTGACATATTTGTTGAATTGTGGGGGTGTAATAGCACTGTAAGCTATCCGGATACTTCCCGCCTACAGTATTTATACATGAGTCATCTTCTGATACTGGATTAGGGCGTATATACTGGGGTAGTGGCGAAAGGCAATGGCGTTGGTACTGCTGCACCAGAGGAGATCAAGAATAACGCTCTCCGCGGTGTACAGCCCACTGGTGCAAACGGGACAGCAAGCTTCATCACAATCGCACCGGGCCACTATGTTGGTCGCACCAATCATTTGCACAGTAGGAAGACCTTGGTACGGAGCTATTTTGCTGTTTTTGACTGACATTCTTTAGCAATCATCCACCATGGCGCTACCAAGCTTCCTAACAACACTATCCAAGGTGGGACTATCTCCCACGTGGGCCAATTCTACATCGAGCAAGCTATGATGCAAACAATCGAAGCAACGGCTCCTTATAATACTAACAAGCAAGCATGGACAAAGCTTGACAAAGATATGCTCTTTAGCGCTGGAAAGGCGGGAGGGGATGATCCACTTCTTCAGATTAAAATGCTGGGCTCTTCTATCGAGGATGGGATTTACGCTTATATAGATGTTGGTGTCAATCCAAAGGTAGCTCAAAAGCCTAGCCCGGTAAACATATGGGGCCCCAACGGTGGTGTCCCTAACAAGGGGTCCATGTGGGCTGGATATCCTTGGACTAAGAAGATCAGGTCAACTCTCGGTTTGTAGATTGAGCGGCAGACTCGTGACCTTAAGAGAGTTAAATCATGTAACATGTGGCGAGTCGAATAGTATTTTCGTTCTATGTAATGTCATCATGTAAATCGGATTACTTGAAAGTTTACATGGTACTAAATCTGATATCTTGGCTGTCCTGGTAATTGATTAAACACTATAAATGTGTTCCCCAGTATTTGAAAGTGGCTGCCGTCGTCGAACCGTACCGTCGATAAACTAAGTATAAAGCTTCCAATAAAACACCAGATGGATCTGCTAGGTATCAGTCCCCGCGCAGACTTATTCCTAACCAGCCAAATCAAAAGAGCGCTTGCGGAGGTGTACGTCAATTGTCTCGACCTAGTTGGCGTCTAGCAAAATACTTTACGATGCATAGCTTAAGTGTGTATACCCACTTATATGAACGGCTTTCCTTATATGTACCACTATCTGACATCACAAACAGCACCGCTTGTTGATATGGCTTTTCCGAGAAGGACTTACCAATTGACAAATTACTCTCAGGACTTGAAGCTTTGGATTTGATTACTGTAAGAACTTTGTGATCGTGTGTAAATTGCAAAACAACAAGATATAAGAGAGACGACATCTGACTTAGGGCACTAACGCCAACATCAAATTCTCTGTTAAGCACTAGAAAATCACTGCTTAAACTTGTGAATGACTACCAATACCCATTTGCCAGTAGTCTGCAAGTCTCATGAACTCAAAAATGCTTTCATGGATGCTACGGCCACTAGCTTTCTCTATCTGAGCCAAACGGTGGAGAGCCTCGATAAGAAAGAGGGGAGTATGTTTTCTCTCACCAGAAAGAGTGTTTCACTGAATTTAGCGCATAATTTGACCGTGCCGAAGGTATCAACCAATTATCAACACTCCTTGGTATCTGGGGGGAGGAATCCTTTCACATCTGAAAAGAGCTCCAACTCTGGCAAAAGCCTAAGCTAAAAATCCCTCCTAGAAATAGAGGGACATTAGACGGCATTCTGAGATGTCTCGAAGGTTGGAGAGGATTAATGCCAAAATCGGACATTTGGCTCTCCTCCAAGCACGATGGCCATGATTCCTGGACGACGGAGTTCTGCTTGGACCTCATTTTAGGGTCGAAAAGCCAAGATCAAACACATACTCGCCATGTGTGACCGTTCTATACAAGTCACAGAGCCAAAGTTTCGCACGCAAAGTTTGATAGAACGACAAAGGCACGGGGATGTAGGACTAGAAAATAGATCAATTATCTTGCCCCAAGCTAGCATCATGATCAAGGTTTTTAAACAGTTGTAGATCACAAGATACACGCGTTTGGGTGATACAATAGCTTATCTATAATTCTTGTTAGCCAATATGCATGAAAGCACCTCAAAGCACCTTACCAAGCTGTTTCTGCATAAGAGCTTGACTCTATCTCTCCAACTTGAAGCATCGGATCGGTCTCAAAATCTCCCCAGTGTTAGTAATTGGCTCCTTCATGGTGGAATTACTTAGTACCTGCAATTGTGGTGATAAACTGGGAGTGAAACGGCTGCAGCCGTGAAGAGCATGACGATGATAGAGTATGGTGACATTATAGATTTTGAGTTGAAGCTAGGCTGTAATTTAAAGATTATGAGTCGAATTTGAGGAAGATATTTTGGTGTTTGTAAAGACGTCCGTGGCTGGTAGCTTACCTGGATCTTGATGGCTTCTTATAGTTCAGATCTCGATGCAGAATAGAACGCAGTCAATGGCAGGTGATTCTGTAAACTTTTCTTTGGAATGCATCTATCCGACATGAATTGAAACAGTCAGTCACACTCAGACACGGGGAATTGAGAGGAGATTCATGTTCTATGTAGAATCGCTTAAATTTCGTGTGCATCAAGTACTTGGAACGATGTCTTATTTATCTCTATGACCTTTTAATTACAGGTAGTCAATTTTTGGTTTACTGCGTCTACGGAAAAGAGCAGAAGAGCCTAACCGGAAAAGAATTCAGTGTTTTATTATTTTTATGTTATCTAAGGAAATTCACTTCCTTTCATGACATCAGTCGTGGCAGATTCTCATTCGGTCAATCACAAGAACGGTCAGAGCCTTTACATGCAGACTAAACTTCAATTGCGCAAGTACGATGGTATCACTGTTGAGTTTCAAAATGTGCTGTCTTACATCATTGAGGTCAGAATTTAACTGATCACAGCAGGAGTAGTTAAGTGAGGTTGTTCATAGTTACACGTACGGTGGAAGCACTCAAATTTGTCATAGTATACCACTTAAGCACTTTAGTTGCTCGAAGTCAGCATTCACAAAAATACGAACAGCTTATTGAGGTGGAGTTGACGATACGATAATACTCCCACATAAGCTTAAAACAAATGCAGATCTGCCTCGAAGTCTGGGGGAAATTATGTCACGATTCAGACTCTTGACAGTCGTGTGACCTTGTAGCAAGCTAAATGTGTTGCAATATGTAGATTTCCGTGTTGCAACGCATGAAATCAGTGCCAAATGAAAGTTGCAGGTACGGAGAGGGGAAAGTTCGGCACTTATTGTTGCGTGTACGAATATGTTTCACAATATTTGGGGAGGTACAAATCACAAATATGCACTGACAACAGTTTTGGCTGTTGTGCACATAACCAATACAGAGATGATGAAATCCAACAAGACCCCACTGTACTAGTTCTCGGTTGAGGGGAAGAAGTCATCGCCTGTATTTCCACATCTCGAAGTCCACGATCGTTGATTCTTGATAGCGAAGGCAAGATGCCGGTTTTCTCCTTTTACACGCCGCTATCAAGCGAAGACACCAGTTTTGCCCTTCTGGAGAGCAAAAATGAAAGTCCACGCAAACGATGGACTTTCTCAACAAGTGTGCACTGGTATTTCCATATGTTAAATGGATTCATCATTATGATCTTGTCGTTCAATATTTTCCGAGTGATGCGATCAATGCCAGAGAGGTGTTGGAATATGTACAACTACTACTGTGAGCATATACAAATACATTCAACGAGACAGTCGAAAGGCTAATTTTCAGCTACTTGAAGCCCCGGTCAATAGTGCAGTTGCTCCACACCCATATACCCACCAACAATTCAATGGCTCTCTGTGGTATAGAAGTCCATTCAAAGGACCGCCGACGGAAAAGGTGGAGGAAGCTTGGTACGATGTCATGAGATGTGAGTTTTCGGGGCTGCCTAAGTAAGCTCTAAGAAACTGACTATGAAAGATGGCTTGATCAGTGTTACGAAGGAAGACATTGAGAAAGTAGGACATCCTGACTGGTCTGCGAAGTTCCCACCCGCCGTGGGAGGAGGATATATTGCTGCGACAATCGGCTCACATCAACTGCATTGTCTGCATTATATCTGGCAAGATCATCACATGTCCTATTTTCCGAAAACTCAAGATAAGAAGGAGCGAGTACCTGAACTGTACGAACTGCATTGTACGTTAAGAGAACTTCCTTCCCCCCTGTATTTTTCCTTCTTCTCAGCGACTGAATTCTATTCGCCGATCCCACATGATCAATTTTGAGGAAGAAACCGTACTGATACGTTTGCTAGATGAGCACTGTGTCGACTACATCCGCCAAAGTCTAATGTGCCAGTTAGACACCGGAATCATCCCATACAACTGGGTGCTTGACCATCAAAATCCGACACCAAATGCGAACACCCACCATAAATGTGTAGATTGGGACAAACTACAAAGTTGGTTGGAAGAAAGAAAAGTCGCAATAACTGAGGGATTCAAATGGTCACAGCCGAAAGATGCGGTTTCTTTGGGTTGGAATCCATAAGCGTTGACTTGGAAAATTACCAGAGAAGAGGAAAAGAAAGGCTTGAGATGAGCTAAATGGGAATTGTTAACGATAATGAAATGGGCTTCCGTAAAGCGGAAATCTGTTGATGATGAGTTGCAGTTAGCCATATGCTGAAGAACATTCAAGGCCTGATTACCATTGTCATATGACCGAACTCAGTACTGTTTCGAACAGTTAGGAGAATGTCCCCTGTTCTGATATTAGCTCAATAGTTCCTTCAAACTGTCAACTTATCCTTGGGAGAAACAATCAAACTTTTTGAAAGTCTGAAGACAATATCTTCTTGTTCGCTCGGTCGTGAATAATCAGCTTCCGGACAAGAGCGACACAGAATATACACGATTTGAGCAGAAGTGCTGATTTTAGTAAGCTTTGAACCATATAGTTCCTCATCTCCCACAAACAACTCAGGACCTTTGTACTTCTCCGCCTCTGCCTCTGCCTCTGCTATCCAAATCATCCAGCGGTATATCCACCCAAACTCCGTCTGCTGCTGCATTTGATCTGAGCGGAACCACCGCTGCAGCTGCATCAACCTTCGCCCATGGGATTGTAAACATTCTGCGAAAAAGCTTCGATATAGTGTGATTCATTTCTTGGAAGGCGGAGGGGAGATTACATGTGATTAATCCGACGCCAATTTCTATGGCTGGCCAGTTTGAGAATAGTAGAGACGAACCTGGATGTTGTTAGTATTGTGTTATTTAGGTACTGGTCTTCGAGGGCTTGTTTGGTTGGACTTACCTTGGTAAAGATGTCTGTTGCTACCGCTTGCTACTCGTGAATCATTGGTTAGATAGACTATTTGTACCACAGTATTGATGATACCCGCGACAAAGGAACTTAATAGCCTGAATTAGCATATTTAAAATTGAGCTGATCAACAACTTACAAGCCACCCAGCAGAAAGACAACGAGGAGATGAATCTTCTTCTGCGTCTTCATTTGCAACATCGAGACCTAGACAACTCATCAGTCAATCAAACCCGATAGTAATTCCCTTCCTTGGAAACATTCACATACCGATCGAACCGGTAGCACTAATATGCAGAGATCAATGACACTATTCAGCACAAACACGCCAAATTGAATTTCGAATCCCCACAAGGGGCAAACCAACCAGCCGCCTTCAAAGTTCTGTTTTAGATGCAAACCACAGTAGAAAAGCCAGGAGGAGACTGCAAACAGGAACCATACGATAGTGAGCCCAATGAGGGCGTTGCTGCAGATGATGAATATCTTTCCGATGAATATGCGGCGATAAAGGGTCATGATTGTTAGCTTTGTGAGGAAAATTGCTGCGATCCAGAAGATATCGAGGGAGCCGGTTACCTAACACGTAGAATTAGGACGAGAGAATGACTGGAGAGTTGTGGAGTGGAATGTATTTCTTACATGGGCAAGAATACGCTCTTGTTCAGTGACCATCTCAGGAAGAGAGACTGGTTCCATTCCGAAAGCCATTTTGAAGACACCTGCTAATATCAATAATTGGTTCCTCAGATCTACCGCAAGATGGAAGACTTACCAGCAAGAAGAGAAGCGCACGAACAGGTAGTGCAGATCTATAACAAATTTAGTCCTGCTTCCAGTATTTCAACGTAAACAACTTACCCAAGCACCTAGAGACATCCAATCATCATAAGCAAAATCAACATTCTGGTGGTAGCGGATATAGAATCTTGAACCCACCAAGATCCCTCCCAAAATTGGGAATACAAACCCAATTGCGATTGGGCTCGCCATTGAGCCAACGGCAGACATGGTTAGTTATAGCAGGTTGTTAGCTGTGTAGTTGGAAAGGTGTATATCAGAGAGTGATGTCGAAAATTGCGACAGTTGGTAGTATGTTATTCAAACGCTGAGATCTGAATGAGAACGATGAGAAAGAATTGGAGCTGCCAAGGCTTAATTTTAGATTGAGTCATACTTGCCTGGAAACGATTTTCCAAATTGGTATTTGGTGAATTGGTGAATCTGCAATCATAACAACAACAAAACTCCACGAGAACACATGGACTCTTTTTCTACACCTACCCAACCGCCCAAGTATAAGATGAGTAGTAATTTAAAAAGTGTATTCCCTCTTCCAAATAGACACAACAGGCACGTAACTTACTCAAAACAATTAATGTGTAGCTGAGTGTACTCCTGAAAACGCATTGAATCCATTGCACGGCGTCCACACAATGCCCGAATATAAAACGAGTAATATTTCACAGATTATATAGAGTCCTAGTGATAGAATATATAAAGCAGGAAGCAAATTCAGAATGACCAATGTCCAAATAAGTTGCTGCCTCTGACCGGACCAAAAAGGGGTCGCTTAGCTAAACAAACCCCCCATGTAGAGAAGCCCTTGCTGATCTTTTTCGAGAAGTAAAGATCTTTATGCTTACCTATGTAAGCGTGTTATTTATTTCACCTACATATATATATAAACGAAATTGAGCAGTGAATATATTGGTCCAGACCACGTGTATCCAGGCGACGAGGAAGAAAATTCAATACTTCTAGTATCGCCCATATCGACAACCAGAACAACCTTCAAGTAAATTAAACAGCAACATACCTTCTACTACCCTCTATCTCTTTCCAAATTAAATGACAACATTGAGATCGGGCTTGATAACTCGATGCAAGATGTCCTTAAATGGCAGGTTAAGTGGCTGAAAGGACCTCGGTAGTGGAAGATCGTGGTAGATTGAACACGAGGGACGTAACCGCAAGTACATATTTGAATGGCTTAGAGTGATGCCGACGAAAACAGTCGCGATTTCGTTGTCCGTTGTGCGGTTCATCCAAAATCCCACGTCTCGTGAGGAAGTGGGAATTGTCCTCAACTCATAAACATCTCTCTCGTGAATCTCTTCCCAACGAGAAGATTTTATTCGCATCACGGAATCTTCTCATCTACAAGAGACCAGTGACCCACAAGTTTCCACATTTAAGATTCTAACAGTGTAGTAGGACAGCCTCGTCTGCAAGTTTCGAACGCGCTGATTTGGTCATCGAATAATCAGCTCACGAGTAAAAGTCAGGAATATCATCAGAAACAGTTGAGAGCCATCTAAAATGTGATTTTGATTTTGTTTTAGGCAAATTGCTTCCTCCAAGGTATCATTCGCAAAAGCCAACACGCATCAGTATCCCTACCGAGAAACGAAACCTAGCACGCGCAATCATCCCCCAACCCAACACTCATCCACAACAGTAAGTAGCTTCCTTCTTGCCATCACCCCTACCATCATGTTAGCCACAAATAACCTCTGCCCCTTCCGAGAACGGACTTACAAGATAATCCCCTCCCAACTAAACACAAAACTCCCAATCCACGCCCCAATAATGATACAAATGATGATATACCCATTATAATACATCGCCAACAACATAACGAAATACGCAATGGTGAATTGTACCATATGCAACGTCGCTCTAATCATCTGCTGGAAGAGATTCGGACGGAATTTAACGGGCGCGCAGGTTATGGTCTGGACTGGGGTTTTGGCGTTGTCATCAGCGTCGGTGAGAGAGGGTCGTTTAGCGGAGGACGAGTCCGGGAATTTGGTCATATCATCGAAGCCGACGAGAGCAGGTGGGATGGCGGAGGACGAGTCGTGGGATTTCTGGGACTGACGGAGGATAAGGGCGTCGTATTCGCGGGAGAGACGACGGAAGAATTCGAGGGACATGACGAGGAGGATGACGCCGATGCAGGAGCCCGCGAACATGCCTGAGGAGGTGATGCGCCAGGATGAGGAGATGAAACCTGGGTTATTAGTATATCCCTTTGTCATTCTCGAATGGGGGTTCTCACATGAATCGATGGTGTTCCAATTCCATAGCATCTATAACCGTCCATATCAGTAAACAAATCAAGGTATTTGAGGTATAGATGGATGATGAACTCACACTAATCTTACATCCGTCCCCCATCCCCTCCATACTCATAGTAGGCATACTTGACGCCGTAGCTCCCATACTATCTGTCGTGGTCGGCATTACCATTCCAGACATTGCCGCGGTGGTGGCAGCCATATCCATTGCCATACTAGAAGCAGTCGTAGCTGCCATATCCATAGTCATAGCCATTCTTGCAATTTTCGATTACGAATACCACGAAAAAAGCTCCTCGCGGAAACAGGCCTTTGAAAACAAAAGAAGCAAAGCAGAGGGACTAAGAAACTTATACACCCCCTCTGCGAGAATTCGAGCTAGATACCCACCTCCCGCCAAGACCAGTACCGACAACAAGGCCATGCTCGGCTCGTCCCTTTCAGGCAGGCCTGAGAATGATATGAGAACGTTGTTTGAAACAACGAGAGCTGATTATCTCCCCACCACATCCACCATTTCTCATTGGTTCACCCGTAACGGACTCAATACCTTGCTTGAGAATTTCTCCACAGCAATTGGTTCGTTGTCAAAACAAGCTTTCGCAGATACGAAGTCGGCAGAAGAGATGTTTATCTCTCCCTCGTACTCGAGTGAGGGTGACGAGTCCCTCTTGGCGTTGGTGAACTTCGCCGCATGAGCACGTTTGCGTGGGTTGAGGCGTTTTGATAAGATCTTGGGAAGCGAGTTTGGTTAGCTGAGTTGTTGTGAGCATTTAGGTGAATCAAACCCTTTGCTATGTAGGATAGCAAGATGTTTATTTACTCGACTCACTTTTTGTGATGGAACTGGGTCGAGGATGGGGCCATCCCATCTGTATATTCAAAAACATCAATATTAAATTCGATCCCATATAAACAAATGGTATAATCTGCTCCCAAATCCAAAGATACAAACAATCAAACCCCAAGCCAAATATATAAAAACCGTATTACTTCGCAAATCAAAGCTAATTCATGCCATATCCCTTCTCTCAACTCCATTCGTATCAACATGTCCCATCGCTTCCCACCTCTCCTGAGCAACACCCTCTAAAACTCCTCCTCCACTGTTATGTCTACTATCGTTATTCAACCTCGCCTTCTCAACCTTTCTCATTGCCTCCTCGGTCAATTGCTGACGATCCAGCTTTTCCAACACGTCCTTCTTTCTCGTTCTTTTATCACCGACCGAAATGAGTATGCCGGCAGTAATGTTAACCGTAATCGAGCAACACAGAATAACAGTTGTAAGCGCGAACGGGCGAACGTGGTAACTAATGGCCCAAGTGCAAGTACCCAGCGCGATTTGTAGAAGCGAATGACAATCGAGCAAAACGACGATAGCGACGAGCAGGCGCAGTGGAAAGGCGTGATGGGTCATGGTCTCGTGAGGTTTGTAGAAAGAATGGGATTTGGCGAATTTCTTTTGGTGATGAACGAGCTTACGTTGTTGTTCTGGTGAGAGAACGCTGTATTCTAATTCTTCTTCCAGTTCCTGGTGTTCCTCAACCTCCTCGGGTTGTATAGCGGGGAGATCGTTGTGATCCTCGAGTTTGGGAAGAGCCTTTTCCCTTCGAAGGCGCCAGGTAAGATGGTGGTAATGTGCTATAAAACACATATGGTATGTGTCAACTACTCTGAACGGAGCCAGCCCGTCACCCATAACAGCGAAGAGGGCAACGAGGACATTGTCGATAACGTTAATCAAATAACTTTGCCGACCACCAACATTTACCCAGCCTGTATCGATTATTAGATGAGGTTTTCAGATATGGAACGCAAATCCGCAACTCACCGATTAAAAACAGAACCCAAGCAAGACCAAAGAGAGTGATTAGCGTAGCATATAAGGTGATGAAGAATCCAAGCGCTGTCCAAAGTTAGCCAGGTCCAGGATACTTGAACAGATAAACTCACGTCTCCTAACATATTGTCCGAATCCCTTCAGACCCCGCCTGAACTTCGACCTTCGAGAATGTAGCATATGTCTTACATGATCATTCAACTCCAATTTTTCCTCTTCAGACCAACCTTGCAATTGCACACCATGCGGCAGAACAGCATAGTATCTATCATTAATATTGGAAGAGATGGTATTGATTGTAGCACCGGTATAAGATCGCTCCTCGAGATTCGGGCGAACTGGTTTTCGTTTGATCTCCTCATCCGTGCCTGATGGCTCTCCCAAATCGTCCCTAACTGTCGGTCGTTTTGTGAGATTATAGGTTGGTCTCCGATTGACGTATTTTCCGAGATCGGGGACGAAAAGAGAGTTTTGTACATTCGTGAGGGTGGAGAGCATCGAAACTTCCGGATCTGCATTGTGTTAACTCCAGTTTCTTGTCTCAGACATTTTGAACTTCAACATACCAACTACATCCAAATAATCCACCAATCCATCTTCATAATCATCTTGCTTCACGTTGATACTGTTCTGCACCCTCCTCAATCGTCTTGACTTGCGTGTCTGAGGATCTGGACGTTCTTCTGACTGAGAATTGTTGTTTAATACCGCTGGGATACTATCGCTCGCTCGCCCCGTCGTTGGTGAAATTGTCTCCTCCGTCACACCAGCCAGATGATCCTGCCCATCCTGTCCAGTGCCAACATGCAACCGTTGAGGTGCAGAAGTACTTCTCCTCCTCCCAACCGTTCCGCTGTTTGGCGGCTGCCCAAGGCCCTGGCCATGACTTGGCGCGTTGCTCGAGGTGTTTGCCTGTGTATTCGCTTCGGTCACAGCCTGCAAAGATGGAAGTCGTCGAATTCGGATGCTGGGGAAATAGTCCTGTCTATTTACATGGTCGTGTGCGGGCGGCGCAGGCGTACGTGGATTTTCGCTCTCTCGGGAGCCCTGTGACCAAAGTGAAGAAGATCTTGGACGCCTCGTCTCCGTAGCGCCTGAAGGGGAAGGTGAAGGTTTGGGAACGGAGTTAGGATGGTCTTGCATCTTGAATCTCAACCGATGAGCTATAGGAGAAAAGAAAGAGAGCAAAACATCGGCCGAGATGGGAGTAAGCAACAGCAAGACTTGCTTAATTCCTATCTCAAGAAGCCGTCGAGAATTGGCTGTTCTTGGGTTTTTGGGTCGCGTAATCAGATCGCCGCTGCTGATTGATTATTTACTGCACGCTTGTGGTGCAGGGGCTGTTTGGGGAGGTTGCTGCTACGTCATGTAGCCGCTTTAAGGAGCTGGGAGATTTGCAGCAGGGAAAAATACGACGACCAAGTTCCGTTTATTGATTTAAGAATAAGAGAAAGGAAAAGAAAATGAGATACCCAACAATGAGTCCAGAGTGGAATCGTGGATTAGGAACGAGAACTCCTAAAGGCATCGTCCCTTCGTATCCGTCGTTTCCGAACTGTTTGAAGTTCGTGGCGTCCCTCCGCTCCGTAGTGGTATACTAGACAAGTACCGCATTGGACGGTCCGACGCCAAACCATTGCTATTTGTGACCACGCGAAAGCTAACCATTCGAGTCTAGAACCTCGCGTCGAGTTGCGGAGAAAGTAAAAGAGGAGGAGGAGAAGAAGAAGACCCCGAATCTCAACTGATAGGATTGAGTCAAGTCAAGTCTAAGAGTTTACATATATACAGAGTTCGATCCATTTTAACTTTTTATGTCAAGGCTGAGCATCCGGTGCGTCTGCCTTCGCTTGCTTCCTCTCAGAGAACGCAAACGCAACACAAAGAAGGATACCCATACTACACATCCCAATTCCTAGATACCATGCACCACGATATCCAAGCAGCAAGTCGTCTTGGGTCGTTCCTCCACGATTAACTTGGCCTTCAACGGTACCTGCAATTCCAAGTACCAGAGAGATAGAATAATTAATGATGGTGTTGACAAGCGAAGCTGATACGCCTTGTTGTTCCTTGGGCATCTTGTTGCTGAGAAGAAGATTGGCGGCTGGGAAAGACATGTCCCTGCACAGAAACATTAGCTTGGTCTTGGGTTTGCATCTGAAAACAAGGCAACTTACATTCCCCAAGGCATCACGATCAATGCGACGAAGGTCTGTGCCCAGTAAGATTGGTCCACGGGTGCTGTGGCCAACAAGATCAGACCAACCGTGAATGCCACCATCGCAATACCCATCGTCACACTTCCAGGTACTTTATGAATGATAAAACCTGTAGTGACAGCTGCAGCCAAACCACTGAAGATGACTGGGACAAATTGCGCGCTCGCAAGAAGCGGACTGACACCTCTCAACTCTTCCAAAAATTGCCAGAAGTAGTATGTCCACACACTGTAGCCAGACCATCCTAAAGCGACACAACCAAGAATGAACGACGAATCGACCGACATTTCTCTGATAGGTACAAGAGGAAACTTGCTGACTTTCAATTCGACATATCCGAAAATCCCTAGGACAGCGAGACCGACAATAAGGAGAATATACGTATAAGGATTCTGCCATCCGACAACTGGCGCCTGATTCCAAGCAAAGTTGAAAAGAACCAAACCAGAGACGCCAGTCAATGCTCCTAAGGCGTCTGTCCGATCCCAAGTCGTCTCCGTGCTATCCAGATATGGCGGTGGTGTCGCTGGAATCAGGATAAGGCCCAGAACCGCCAAAATAACACAAACAATAGCAGTAATCCAAAACGCCCAAGGCCACCAGGCAAATTGAGCCAGAAGCGAAGAGAAAACGGCCCCAATAACAAAACCAGTAGGAGCCGTAGCACCAAATGCACTGAACATCATCTGCTTCCTCACACCCGGTCTATAAGTTCGTCCCAGAATCGCAATAGCATTCGGCAGGCAGAAAGCCGGACCAATTCCCTGGAACGCACGACAAACATCCATCAATATCGGTCCCGAATACACAGAAAACCCAGCAATCAAACTCCACAACCCCCACCAGAGGAAGCCTGCCACGAATAACCGTTTATGTCCATATAAATCTCCTAACCTGCCAGCAGGCAATATGAAAGTCCCAACCGTAAGCGAATAAGCGGCCGGAAACCAGCTCAATTGTCCTGGATTCTGCGTGCCGAAGCTATCACCAATGATATGTAGGGGCGCGATAACTTGCGCCAGACAGGCTTGGGTCATGAGCTGCGACATGGAGAGGACGGCGACGAAGCCGAATTCGAGGAGCGGATTGGAGGGGTGTTCGACCCATGATTGGGTTACGTGGGCTGCGAGACTGGTGACGCGGTTTTCGTCTTCTTTGGTGGCTTGTTGTGAGAGGTCGTTTTCGTGGCGCGAGGGAGTCGAGGATGGGGTTGAGAGGGAGGCCATTTCGTGTTAGGGTGAGTTGCCCTGAGGGCGTATATCTGACTGTTTGGGTGTAGGAGATTCGCGATAGGAAGTTAAAGATCAACAAGAAATGACATCAACAGTGAAATAGTCCAACCATCTCAAGAGAAATGGTTTTGCCACTTGGAAACCACGATACTTTTGTCAAATAAAACACGCATAAGCAAACCGCAAAGAAACCCATCGCGAGAAACCCACCTACACAGACTCTAAAATGACGTTCCATAAAAGTCGAGATTTCCAACGCGGTGGAGTTCCCTTGATATGCCACGCGAGCGAGTCGTACATCATTGGTTGCACCACTTAGTGATGTCGGACCCGACTCGGAATGGACCCTCCGAGATTGATAACGATCCACTTTTTATTATCAAGATCTTATTCAGGGGTTTCAAATCCAATGTGGGATCCCGAGTTTTCGGGGTCGTATGTGGGACGACAGCTCTGCGGGTTTGTCCCACGAGGAATTTTTGAGAGGGATGAGATGAAGGTCGTTTCCTGCCAACTTCATCTGGAACTCGACTCTCAAGTCATTTAATAACTGATTTTGGAAAACCTCCAGCTCAGTCACTCGATTACGATTTCATGAGACCAGATACTGCGACCTTCGCTGAACAACGTCAACCTCTTTTCAAATCAAGTGGCTGTCACGATTTGGTCTAGAACATTATACAAGTATTACATGTTTCCTTACTAAGACATGTCCTACTTGTTTTCCAACACTGTCATCATTGTCAGCTCTTTCATACGAACGAAAAGGACGAGACGTGCAATTAAGCTTTACAAACGCTTTGCAATTTCCAGTCATGACTTTCCTAATCAAGAAAGCGGTCTTGTCAGCCAATCAGGGGCGGTCAAGCCCTGAATAATCAACGTACATTGATGTGACTGTGAAGTCAGCAAGAACAGGTCGCTGTTTTAACAGTGACTTGGGAGACACTGAGGAGGCTTACTTAATTCTTTGGAAGTCTTTGAGATGAGTGAGGATATTATATAAGAGGGTTTGTTCATGTGAGTTTGGTGTTCTGATATATCGCTGTCCCTTTTTCCTCATAATACACTTATAACACTTCAAGACCCATCTTATTCAAACAACATCATAACGAACCCATAATCATGTCAACGATGAAAGCCCTCCTCCTCACCAAAACAGGCGAAACACCAATCCTATCCTACACCACCGTCCCAAAACCAACCCTGACCCCCGGCCACCTCCTCATCAAAGTCAAAGCCTCCGCCATCCAACCCAGCGACCTCATCAACTCCAAAGGCGGTTTCCCATTAACAATATTCCCACGCATCCCCGGCCGCGACTTCTCCGGAATCGTGGTCGAAGGTCCCCAAAACCTCATCGGCACCGAAGTCTTCGGCACAAGTGGAAACAAGCAAGCCTTCACCACCGACGGTGCACAAGCCGAGTACATCCTCGTCCCAGAAGCAGCCGTAGCTCCAAAACCTAAGAGTTTATCTTTCACACTCGCTGCTACAATCGGCGTGCCTTATACTACTGCCTCAACAGCGCTACGCAGATCCGGTGCGAAGAAAGACGATTTCGTGCTCGTCATCGGCGCGAATGGCGCCGTGGGCTCAGCAGTCGTGCAACTAGCTAAAGGCAAAGGATGTAAAGTCCTCGAAGCATCGCGGCAGGAAAGCGCGGATGTGAATACCGCGAGCGATCCTCAGTTATCCGCCATCGACGCCCTAACAAACGGACAAGGCGTCGCTGCCATCATTGACACGGTAGGCCAACCTGCGCTCACTTCCGCAGCGGTTGCGAAATTGGCAAGAGGTGGGACGCTTGCGTTTATTGCTGGCCCGAGAGGCGGAAATCAGGATTTGACGTTTAACATGGTGGATTTCTATCGGGGGGAGAGGAATCTGGCGGGTGTGAATACGCTTTTGTATTCTGCGGAGGAGTATGCGGTGGATTTGAGGGGTGTTGGGGAGATGTTTGATGGGAATTTGTTGGTGCCTGGGAGCGAGTGGAAACAGGTTAGGCTGGAGGAGGGGGTTGCTGGGTATGAGAGTGCGGCGGTGAAGGGGGCGGGGAAGTTTGTGGTTGTTATGGATTGAGATAGTGGTTGAATATATTAATTTGGTTTTGAGACCTTCCATTCTGCTTGAGAGCTGAGGTTCACTTTTGTTTATGATTCTGCTTTGTTTTGTGGTGTTTTAATGTAGGTATTAGGGATTATATCCAGTTCGTGGCATCTATTCGACAAAGTAACCAAGAAAAGGAGGCGTTTCTTGTGTTTTTTAAGACAGGAAACTTAGGAGCAGAGTTTCCCTATGATTGATTCTGACATGATTTTTAACTATTCAGAGATTCGAGCTTAGTTAAAGACAAAAGTCGCAGCGCGACATTTTAGATGCTATTACCAACTGATTCGATTGTGAATGTCTCTAAATTTCTAAAATACGGGAGGGAAGGAAGACGACAATTTACAATGGACAAAGAAGTAACGACTTGAGAACTGTTTGTGATTGCTTGTTAGGAACTAATTGTCTTAGCGCCGCTAACAAGTTTTTAAATAACCTTAAAAAATACAAGCGCAAATCTCCATGCGATACAACCTTCAGAGCCGTAAATTAATACAATTTCATGGTATAAAAATCATCACGTGCCCTTCGAAGTGCCTTCAGGGGGGAAGCTCGCCTAATCAGGCGCTCGATTCCATTCGACCAGCATGGAGGTATTGGCCAAGCGTGGCCGGAGATTTGTCGATGGGAATAAAGGCATTCTTCCGGAACCAATAGTCAAAGCTCAATTTTCTTGAAGTGTCTCTCCTATATCCTTCACCGGACATAGTTTTTCAAAATGTATAATACTCGGTCACCGCTCCCATCAGAAAGGGAAACCGTATATTATGTCTATCGCAACATCGATCAAGTCACATAATCCTGTCATTCACTCAGATCCTCACAATGAGGAGAGCCGATATGATTTGGTTTTTATCAACCTTGCTCCTTATCACGACCGTAGACGCCGCCTCTCTTGATCCCGATATAGACATGGCGGTTTTAATGCCGACAAAACCACCAGCAACATCAACGCCCGATTCATGGGAGTGCGCCACACAAGACTACACCAATTACTTCAACGTTCCAACGGCCACCGGTGCATTGGATACGGCAATGGTTTCATACGGGAGGTCTTTATTCGAAACTTGTACATATACAGATATCCAACGAACTAATTGCGCAAATCCTGACCTCTCGCAATGGTGTGCTTTTCGAACAATCGTTCCATCAACTCTCCTATCTTCATACTCCTCGTATAACAGCCTTGCGTTTTCATGGTGGTCGAGCCACAAGTCCGAGATACTTTCATTCGCGAGTGACTGCCCCAGTTATTGGTACAGAGCAGGATCACGACAGCTATTCGGCTATAGCCCATTGAATGACACGATCAATGAGGCGATGTGCTATGCGGAAGCAGCTCTTACATCAGGGTCACCGACAATGACAACAACGATGCAAACGGGGAAGACTGCTACGCCTGGTCCGCTGGTGACTACGAGTGGGCCAGCTTCAACAGATTCGCAGTCTCCGACGATTATTAGTTCCGTAACTCTTCCTACATCGCAAGCTGCGGTCGGTGCGTCTGCTCCGAAGTCCACGACTGCGGCAAGCATGGCTTCTGAAAATTTGGGATATATCAACGCTTGGATGATAGTGGGTGCTGTGATGGTGGCAATCGCTGCAAATATTTGAGGGGGTTTTGGAGTTTCGTGACCGCGTCGTCTTGAACGAAACGCGTATGCACGTGGTTTGTTTTACGAGAATACTATTATATTTGATAGTCGAAGTGAGTCTCACATCCGCCGTGCTATTCTATCTTGCATGACTGTTGACTTCGATTTAACTTTGAAGCAGAGAATACGGTATGGATGGGAGCCCTAAAGAGATATGCTCAACGGAAGCGATCCAAAGTGCCCTTTTTGAAAAAAACAGTGACTACGATATCAGAAACAAACATCGTGTATGGGTAAAAATCTAAACTCATCTTTCTCAGTCAAAAAAAATGATTTGAAGAACACTGTACATTTCGCTGTTGAGAGATATATCGATGTGGTGGGAAGTGTTCTCTCGGCTAGCCATTAGGCTCATTCCCCAACCTCGAATATCATCCATATACCAGACCAGTTTTTCCGAACATCAGCAGAGGCTCCGTTCATCCACACTCATATTTTAAGCTCGGATGATCTGCTTCCCCGCTGTTCCGAAAAATCGGTATATCCACATCCCCAGATTTCCAAGACAAAGCCAAGTTGCGCCGCGCATTGTTATCGCCTTGACCAAATAGGTGCCGGGCTAGGAAGTGGAAGTTTGATACTTACTGGTAGTAGTTTTGTCACAAACGATTTCGATCCAAACTCATCGCATTATTACTAAAACTTTGATTCTCCATGGTTTATTTGCAGCGAGTTCCCTTTTGTAGCGAAGAACCTACACCATGTACGAACTAGGACAGACTTGTAAAGGCACATTGCATGACTATTGACTTTTTTAGGAGTTTTTTGATACCAAATATCTCTTCACATAAGAATTTCAGAGCAAGATAAAATCGGGGTGAGAACTTTTACAAGTTAATACGAACAAAATCTCGTGTGTGGGGATCGGTCACTGTAGAATTTTCAGACAGATGATTCTTCACAGGTCCAGGTTACATTATTTAGTGTTCGCATCTCAATCAACAATAAGCATCACATGGTCCAGAACCAAGACGGTAGAAATGGGTAAAATGGGAGTTTTGCTTCTTGTTGTCATTTTCGATAATTATGAAGCATACTGCCTGATACCGATTTCAAGGTGGGGCTTATAAGTACGAGTTCCTCCCGAAAAGCTCGATTATTTTGGGCAACAGCTCCTGCTACAGCAAACTGAGAGAGCAATTAACAACAGCTTCACCATGCATTTTTCAACACTCGCCGTGGCGGCACTGCCCCTTGTGGCCAACGCAATTCCCTCCCTCAGCTCTCGTCAGACAGCAACAAAAATCACTGTCGACTTAAACAAGAAGTATCAGACCATGGACGGTTTCGGTTTTTCCGAAGCTTTCCAGCGGGCAAATCTGATTGTGAACATGCCAGAGCCCAAAAGACGCGCGCTTCTTGATTTGTTCTTCAGTACCACTACAGGTGCAGGCTTTTCGATTTTACGAAATGGTCTTGGTTCTTCTCCGGACTCATCGTCAGATCACATGAATACGATTCTTCCGAAATCACCTGGTGCAGCAACTGCGACACCGAACTACGTCTGGGATGGCAAAGATTCGGGTCAGTTTTGGGTTAGCCAGCAAGCTGTGACTTATGGAGTCAAGCAATTTTACGCGAATGCATGGAGTGCACCTGGATTTATGAAAAGCAATGGGAATGATGCCAATGGTGGTACATTGAAGGATGAGTGGAAACAGGCGTATGCAAATTACTTGATTAAGTACATCAGCTATTATATTGACGCTGGAATACCTATTACACATCTGGGATTCCTGAATGAGCCTGATTTTACGTATGATATTCTTCACTCGTTGGACAAGGGCAACTACTAATGAAACCTAGAGCGAGCTATGCTAGTATGCTGTCAAATGGCGCACAAGCCGCTGCTTTCATGAAAGTGCTTCGACCAAGTCTCGACGCTGCCAACATGAGCCAAGTACAAATTGTCTGTTGCGAGAACACCGGATGGCAACAAACGAATAGCATGTACTCAGCTCTCAAGAATGCCGGTGGAGATCAATATCTCGGAGTGGTGTCATCACATGAATATACATCTCGGTCATCAGGAAGCTTGAGCAGTACCAAGAAGGGGTGGCAAACTGAGTACTCTGATCTCAATGGTGGATGGACAACAAGCTGGTACAGTAATGGTGGATCTGGCGAGGGATTGACGTGGGCGCAAACTGTTTACAGTGGAATTGTCAATTCCAATTTATCGGCTTATATCTATTGGGTCGGAACTCAAGGTGGAAACACAAATGAGAAGTTAGTCCAAGCGGATGCGACTTCTTACACGGTCTCGAAACGTCTTTGGGCATTGGCACAATACTCGCGGACTGTTCGACCAGGAGCTGTGAGAGTGGGAACGAGCGGAGGGAATTTCAAAACCACGGCGTTCAAGAATGTGGACGGCAGTGTTGCTGTCAACGTCATCAATACAGGAACGAGTGCTGCGACTTTGACGGTCGCTGTTACTGGCTTCGTCCCTAAGAATGCGACTAGTTGGTTGACTGATAGTAAGAACGATTTCACTGGGACTGCCTTGACAGTTGCAAGTGATGGAAGTGTCGGTGGATCCGTTCCTGCGAGGGCGATGCTCAGTTTTGTACTTGCGCCTGCTGCTGTTGGGAACAGGACCGTTTAGGTCATCATTTTCTCCATCCACAAACTCTTTTGTCATATATAATGAACAGCATGAAGTTTTGTTGACTATAAAAACGGAGTTTAAAGAGATCTCACGGTGGCTTTTTGACATTGCAGTGGCCAGGAATCAGTGAAAGCTCCGTTGTAATTTGACAGAGGTTACCACCCTAGCCAGGAACTGACCGTCCACACATGGAACTCCTACATTTACAAAAGAAAAATTATCACTTAACAGATGCAGAACCCTGTATAAACATGGCCAAGATAGTTGGGTGAGTCTAATGTACTACGTAGGCTAGACGCTTGTGCCTGACGCTTGTGCTCTCTTGTCATCGTTAGCTCCCCAAATTGTGCGGACAAGCACCCAAAAGACATCAGTTTATTGGTCGTGATCAAACCCCTTAAGACAACACTCCAGAAAATGGGAATGGTTTTATTGGTTGAAAGACAACGGCGGTGAGCGGCCAAGGGGAGCGAGCCCTTCTGCTGAAGAAAATTCAAACCATGCAAACCCGACAGCTCGGTAGCGAGATTAACTGGCTATCAGGAGGTTAATTTCTGTCGTTTTTACAAGTACACAGCACGTTTACGACTGCTAGACTTTTCTTTTGAGACTAAAAGACAGCCAAGACCCGTGCTGCGTACAGATCAAACAAAGATATTGAGGTAACTCGGCTCGGGGTCCCGTGTTATCCTGGTTCGGTAGTAATTCCTCCGCCTTGGAAGCACCTAATAAGGCATTTTCAACTTCTCTTCAACTTGTCTGACGTCTTTAATACACAAAATATAATACTGCATTTATGATTCACCCCCGACGGGACGCCATCGACCTTGCTTATCATAAAATATTTCAACGCACAAAGGTTTGCTCTCGACGCTCTAAGCCCATGTTATAGCCTTTCCATTACATTTTTGTTGTCATGATCGTAGCTAATCACAAACCATGCCTGATCTCAGTGAGATCACCTACTCACAATCCGCGACAGTTGCTGCATTTCGTGATTACTATCAGTTTCTTACGAAGCTATACCTTAAGGAGTCCGACGTGGTCGAGCCACCGGAAGGGGGCTGGCCCCTCATAACTGCAGAGAGGTTGGCGGGACTGAAAAAGGATGATGAAGTAATTGAACTTTTTCGACGTATTCCCTACGTTCGCGGCGCTCACGATGACAACCCGGAAGTTGCACCATGGACGAAGATGTGGGACTGGGAATCTGCATGTCGCACTCTCGCCGCCGGGAAGCATCTAGACACGGTGCGAGGCTTCAAGCTTTTGACTGAAGGAGAGTACGAGGACGCCGTTCCTTCTTCTGTTGTGGGAATTACGCATACTGGACCATTTGCGGAATGCTTTCTTCTTGATACTGAGCAAGGAACGATTTCATGGCCCACCTGGCCCGAGTGTAATCAATTGATCAAGAGCCCTGATATTGAGGTGGTGATGGACGATGCATACGAGTACTGTGAAAACGAACAGGAGGCAGAATGGCGGGATCCCGCCTGTTGGGCTATTGCAGACTTTTTTAAGGTCCTCAAGGATCAATTCAGAAAGCTGGCTTTTATTCCCATTAGCATGGAAAAGGTTCTGGGTACTTACAGCGGAGTCCTGTTACGTGACGGGAAGCTACGGAATGTGTTACAAGATATATATCGAGAGCACGGATGGCCTGATTTGGATCAATATCGGAAGGAGGAGTGCTTAGAAGCTGTGCGGAAGGCTGTAGTTGAAAAGTTTCCGGAGCATACACATTTGCTGTGACCTTGAAGCTGAGGATGGAAGCAATAAGAGCATAAGCTGAAAGATTATGACTGATTTAATCGTTATGCCTCGGAGTGTCAAGCATGAGAAATTTTCAGTTGTCCGACTCTGTCCCGTTTGGCAATAGCATAAAAGAGTACAAAACAAAATCTATTCTGCTTGGAATGCTTGCGGTATTTCACAGAACTTTGTTTTTTCACCTCAGCCTAGTACGTGCCTAGCTAAGTATGCATACAATGTACACCCGTTTGACCAGCTAGCTAGCTTCAAAGCACATTGTGTTTTGAAGAAGATGGGAAACTATACAGCCTGCTGATGAATTATGTGAAACCATACACCAAATATTCAGTGGGTGTGAAAACTCACTGTTTGACATGCCAGTCACATTCTTGAAGATTTGATTCTTTGTAGAATTCGGAGAAAGGAGACCCGAGGTATTCCATTCCCTGAATAATGGATCTTGGTCTTTGTCTTGCTAAGCGAGGGAAAAGTACATACTGTAACTCAAGTCAACGTAATTATCTTCAATTTCTATACACTGTGCGATACTTGGATCGTGAGCTTTTGGTTGCTACTAAAGTCCTGCGGGTCTTTTTTCATCGAGATTGCGCTTTTCTATTCGTAATTCTTGAACTTGCCGATGGTCATCGGCAGTTGTTCCATGTCCAATATCTGGGTTTGCCATCAACATTGAGCTAACCAAATTATAACAGTAGTCACCGTAGAAGTTAAGCGTAGGAGAATCAGTACAGACATATTCTCTTTGGTAAGTTACCCCGCTTCAGAGTCAACTGCGTCTGGCAAAGACTTTGAAACTTACTGGACAAAGGGCTGGGTAGCCTGGCCTATGCAGCCTGGTCTAACATAATGATTTCCCAGTTGCTAACAGAGTTCCTGCAAGAAGAGCTGTCTTTGAGAGGACACCGTTTTACCGTCATAGTTGTTTAAGAACAATAGGTTCTTGGAGGTTTTCGTATATCAATGCAAACATTTGTGTTACGTAAATTTTGACAACAGCAAGCAGCACAAAGTCTGGGTTTATAATTATTGTATAGGCAGGTAAAATTCTACTAGTATTTGAGCTTCTATTTAGGCTTTGCTAATTTTGCTTAACCTTAACGAAATGGACGCGCTGTTAACAAGGAGGGAAGAAATTTGGGCGGTGGGGTGTCAGGAATCCGGTATCAAACTAGACGCCAAAGAATCGGCACAAAACTCGATATAAAAAATGTGAGGAGAAAAGTTTCATGATGAGATGGATTTGTTGAATAGATAAGTGATGGTACTTCTCAAATTTGTTCACCTGGTGTTAAAACAAATCTTCTTGTCGCAAAAGTATCCGGAGATCAGAGTGTGTGAGCTACAAACCTTCGAATGATCTCCCAAAATCGAAAAAGTAAGCCCACTTGTCCACATCCAGCCTTTGAGATTTTTCTAAAAGAGCATCTCGGCACGATTCCTACTCGGTGAGGCATACAATGATTTACCTAAGCCAAGCGGTTGGAAGATACTTCACTCCATGCAAAAAGCTGCAGAATCCAAATACTGACCAGTAAAACCTAGGGTTACACTCGTTTGTTCCAAAAACAACCTTCGTCTCCGAGGCTCCTTGCGACGCAAGTGTCGTGCAGAACCAATCAAAATCCCACGGACACAACATAAGCGAGAAATAGGACCACCAAATTTATGCCTTCTTCGAGTGGAGAGTCAACGATCTGAAACTCTAAAGAGATTTACGACTGCCGAATCTTTTTTTTAAAAGAGCTCATCCTGAGGACAGACAGGCCAATTCATGAACTCAGAAACGAAGTCTCCATGGCTGTTTCCAGGTTTGCAGCCAATTTTGAGTTCGAGTACCGATCGTCAGTTTCGCCGCATTTAAAATTTGACAGCTACCACAACCCCTAAATACTGTACCAGTCAAACAACTTCTGCCTAGAACACGAAGGCTCAGTCTGCCTCATTTCAGTTTTCAACTAAAAATACAAGCCTTCGCCCGCGGCTTAGCGCGTACGGCGGGGGCCGCATCGCCGCATTTGGTCATATCCCTTCCTGATAGGGGGCCAAGACATCTCTGCGGCGGCAAGGAGGTGATTCCATGATTGATTGAAAGGGGACTGATCCTGTTGGTAGGCATTGTTTGTTCCCACTGAATAGGCACCAAGCAAGTATTTCGACCTCTGCAAGGAGTATGTGCACGTACTCTTTTTCAGCAGAAGACCGTGCTCAGCAATATATCAGAGTCCTGGGCTTTACCAATATGGTAGTTCGCGAAAAGAAACCTCTGAATAGTAAATTCACGAACTGAATTTATCCAATAACGCAGATTTATGAGCAGGATATCTTATAAGAAGCCGGCGCAATCTATTTGAAAGCTGAAATTTACACCCAAGATCGAGATGACATTCCAGATGAAGTCACATCTGCTTCTACATGAACTTCGTCCCCAGTCCATTCATGATCCTAAAACGCATGTGCCCACGAATATAACTCGCTAAACGACTCAAGGCTTTCCTCATTTAGCCACGGTTACAGAGTCGTATCCTCTACGAGCAGCGAACTGGCCCTATCAAAACCTTAGGTTGGCATCGTGGCGAGGACGTTGGATCCACACGTGTTGGTATTGTTGGAGTTTCAGTTGCTACCTGAATTGTTTGCAAAAACTGAAATTATGGGTGAACGACTTTTCGATCCTCATTCGATTGCATTTTCGCTTTGGAGTGTTGAATATGTCCAGTACACTCGGTAATTATGTTGAGCTTCAGGACGCTTCGAACTCGAGTAGGACTAGCACAGACATTGAAGACGACGTGGTAGTCTTTGATGAGATCTTTACAACTCATCCGCCAACAGTATGCAAAGTTTCAGTCATCAGAGAACTGTAAGTCACTTTAATTCAGTCCAAGGTCGCACATAAGTCCTTCGGTGACTTACCATCAATAGATCATGGATATTCGCATCAGCCACTGCCATACTTGGGACCAAAGAGCTCATGTGCAGACATAATTATCGTAAGCATGAAAGAGTCGTCCATACCAAGAAAAATATTGATTGACATACCTAGATTTTCGTACGAGTGTTCCCTCCTTGCGTTTTGTGATAAGTTTCTGACATAGTGTAGCTGCAACGATAGCGCTGACAAGCTTTGTGCTTGGTCTGATTGTTTACTTAATCGTGTTTTCAACAACTTCGAGTTCTTCAATGATATACTGCACTACTTCACTTGGATACGGGGTCAAGAACACACACTGGTTACATCAATTACCGAACGGGGAATGGCGAAGAATGTTCGGAGTGTCGTTCATTGCCGCAGCGTCAATACCTATGCTCTTCCAGGGAATCCTTCACATGCCAAGCTTACCTGCAATTGTTATGTTATTTGTAAGTTTCACCGGAGCTATGTTGTTTACGGACTTCAAATTTGCTAAGATTCGGGCTAACTTGTAAAGCCATTGATTACTGCGACCGAGTCGATAATCCACTTTGCTGTCTGTAGTCTCCTTCCATCAAAACAAACTCGCCAAAAATCACCTTGGTGGTCACTCATCGCCATGTCTGCTTTGAGCGTCCACCTGTACAACGAATACAGACTTATGGTACCGGGCCTGGTCTGGAGTATTACTGCTCTGATTTCTATGGGAACTGCGCGAGCTTTAATTTCGATCGAACTCGACCGTAGCTCCAACACCGAGACAAGACGCCAGAAATTCCACGGCTTCATTATGATGACCATTGTGCTGGGAATCGTGATCAGCACTGTCATAGCTTTCAATTTCGAAAAATCACCGGGAATAAATCTGAGTTACCAAACAATCAGTTTGATGCTGTTAAACTCAGCATCACATATCGCCACTGCAGTCACCGGTGTGTCTTTGTTGGCATACTCTCCCAGATTATCCATTGCAGTTGAACATGTGGAGTCTGCATCGAGTCGCGAAGTGTTGGTTTCATTTTGTTCCAGCATACTTCTGCTAATCGGTATAACTTACTCTCAGCCGCCAACAGTAGTCTCGAATGCTCAATTTCTTTCATATATGCTTGCGACATTCTGCGTTCTGCAGACGGTGCAGGATACTGAAGATGATGAAACAAAGCAGTCGGCTGAGGAATTTACGTCGCAAAATCGCATATTTGGAAAGAAACTCAATGTTGCTTCGGGCAAGTTTACACTCCTTGCATTTGCTGGCACGGGTCTGGTCGTATACTTTCTCAAATCAGTTTCCATCCCAACATTATTGCCAAACAACGTTACCGTACTCAATCCCATCAATAGCACGTCATCAACCTTCGATATCGTTGTCAGCGCGTATACGGAAGACCCCGAGTCGATAAAACAGATGCTCGATTCAATCAAGAGAACAGCGTACGTCAGTAATGTGCAGACGAATATCATTCTCTACACCAAAAATCAAGAAGCAAATCTGACTGAACTGAAAGAGTCTACGGGGGCCGATACTGTTATACTATTGGATAATGCTGGGAGGGAAGGAGGAACATATCTCTACCATATTGTCAAGAACTGGGATGTTCTCGCCGAGAAAACTATGTTCATCCAAGCCCACGCTCACAACATGCGAGAATTGCTCCCCAGAATTAACGACTACCTAGTCGAAGAAACTGGCATGTTGAGTCTGGGATTCTCTGGTGTAACATGCAACTGTCTCAGCTGCGAAGATCGATGGGGTTGGAAAGATGACGATAAAGTTATTCCCTCTTTGTATCAGGAGATTTACAACCAGACGTGCGGTCCGGATACGTCTATACTACTCTCTTACAAAGGTCAATTTATCGCAAGTGCCAGTCGGATTCGTAGAATTAAGACATCGATATATGAGAAGTTGTTGCTTGCAATCACAACGAAAGAAGGTTGGAATCCTGACGGCAATACGACAACCTTCGAGAATAAAGTGGATGCTCCGCGTTTTGGGTTCACTATGGAGAGAATATGGAGCCTGATTATGCAGTGTGCGACGGACCCGCGAGTTGCTGTTCGATGCCCAACTTTGTTGAGTGGGATGAGTATTGGTGGTGATGTTAGGGATTGCCAGTGTCTGGACACTTGAACAGCTGTCGAATCGGAAGATTATCAGGCCTGGTATGACATCTGTCTGCTTCTCCAATACATCGCCAGACGGGCACCTCTCGATTAGATTGATCATGGTAGAAACATTTCACCAATTCACTAAACATGTTCAGATTCTATCAGAACGGATACCGAAACGGATACCGGAACACCTTCCTCCCAGACCATATGTCTGGTGGCATATCTGAGAAGTTCGGCTCAACCTATGAATCAGATAAGGATACAATTTAGAAGCACGCCATATCACGAGATGTCGTTCGTGAATGATACAGAAAGACAAGCAAAGCCAGAACGACGATTGAGCTGTTCTTGGAAAACGGAAGGCATTGTAGAATCGAGAAGATTGATTTTGGTGTTTAGAGACTTGTGTCCGAGAAGTTCACTTTTGGAGCAAGAATATCCTGAATTATAATTTAGAACGTTATATTCGTGGTTTAGAGAATACCTAGATAGATCTCATCGATGATGTAAGATAGCTAAAAGAAATTAGAAACCGGAAAGCAGAAGTTGTTTTTCATAACAAACCCTGATTGAAGTCATCACACAACAAAACAATGACGCCCTCCTACTCATAAAAGGTGAGGCCAGTGAATCTTAGCGTGATCCGGATCTATCATTACCGGTGGAATGGTTCATATTATTAATCACCACCATACCGTCCTGTCCTGACATTCACTTTTGAATTTTTCCAACCTCATCCCAATAATCTTCCGTCTACAAAACTTGCGCTCGCAATGTCCTCAATTTGAGCCTCATCCGCAATGATTGTATAGCGCAGCTTCAAATGTATACCTAAAGTCACGATCTACCATGTCGAGTATAGCGACAACGAGAAGCGCCATTGTCATCGGTGTGGTCTGTCCTATTATAGGCGGCATACTGGTGACTGCGCGGTTCTGGGTGCGGTGGCGTCGCAAGATCAAGTGGAGTATTGACGATTGGTTATGTTTGGCTGCTTGGGTAAGTTGGAATTTATATCCTCAGGATATCCGGACTAGCTGACATTCGTAGGTTTGTACGACTGGGTGTTGTGCTTCTCTGTTGACTGGTCAGTTGTTTCATTTCTCTTGATCAAGTTAACAGCTTTACAGGCAAAGCTGACGGGTTGCTGAAGGTGTATACATAAACGCATTCACCAACGAGCCTGATGGTGTCACCAAATGGGTAATGGAGAAAGAAAACATTCTCGCACGGGTATGTATCTTGGAAATTCCCCGTTACACTCTCGAAACGTTCTTCAAATACTAACATGGAGGTTCATTTAGTGTGCAGGTGCACTCGTCTTATTTTGGACAACGGCAAACTTCCTCATCAAAATGACAATGTTGTTCTTCTACCGCCAGATCTTCATTTGTAACGTGTCCAGGCGTTCCAACAGCTTTTTGATGGGCTTATGTATAGCGTGGTTCGTGTTTTCGATAACTACTTGGCTGTTCGGCTGTGGTCGCCATATCAGAGAGAATTTCCAGGGAGGTTGGAGGGTATGTCCTATTTGGGGGCTTCAACTTCAATTGGGTGTTTATGCTGTCGACACTTTCACTGATTTTGGTATCCTCGTGCTGCCGATTCCCTTTGTAATACACCCGATACTGCACGCGATGGAATGAGGTACTGATCAGTGGCAATGTAGGTTTGGAGACTGAAGATGGATTTGCATAAGAGGTTGGGAGTCATTGTCGTATTTCTGCTTGGCGGATTGTGAGAACTCAACCCCTTCACCCCGTGGCCGCTGACTTACACTGATTCTTCAAGTACTTTTGTTGCCGGTCTGATCAACAGCATGATTCAAGCCATCTATCTCATCAATCCTTTGATGTTAGTGCTTCTTGGAGAAGATCATCGCACCTATGACGGTAAGGATACTTCCTGTAATCCTTCTCATTGCGGTGTCAGAGCTAACAGGTTCCAGGTCCAACCATGCTGTTTTGGAACTGGCTAGCGCTCGAGGTCGGTATAGGTTCAATCGCATGTAATCTTCCATCGCTCTCATTTCGAGTGGCATACATTTTGCCTCGAGCAATAAATCAGGGATGGGTCGCAGCTCGGACGAGGATTCACAATGCCCTAACAACTCAGGGTCGGGAGGAACGGCAGAATTTCGCAACCATGAGAAACGCACAAATCAAAGAGGATCATTCGATAGAGTTGACTGAACCACCGAAGATACACCTTTCAGCCTATCGAAGTGCGGTAAGCCATTGCTCAATGGTTTGAGAACAGTCTACCGTCGAGCAACCTCACAGTGTGGGAAGCGATACAAACAAGTTACTGAGAGAAAACGCAAAGTTGCAAGGATGAAAAGGAAACGTTACCAAGAGATTGAGGATGTCCCCGGATTTCAGCAACTCGGTTAGGGTCAGCTTGACAGCAGTTGAATATTAGTTCAAGCTGCATCGATATTTGAGGTGTGTAAGGGAATCGAACGGGTTGCGATCAGGTGCGATCCGTCCAAATTAGTTCTAACTGTTGATGAGAATAAACTTGCAGGAATCGAGTATTATGAGATACTCCTATAAGGACTTACCATTGCTAATTCCAATGTCACATCTCAAACAATATTCTTTCCTGCCTTCCTGCTCCTTGTCATCGCTGATAAACAATTCCACAACCTCAAACAATCTTCTTCCCCTCTACTTTCTTACTCCCAACCATCGCCGCCAACCTCCACAACCCCCCAATCCTCCTCATATACCTGCCAAACAACCATCCTCCCAGTCCCAAGTTCCACGCCCATTTAATAGCATGTGCCATATTACCCCTCCAAACCCACTGTTTCGGCTCCGTCTTCAATGCCTCCCGCACTAACCCTCTAGCATACATCCCCGTATCCATCGCATTGCTCTGGCTATGCTTCACTCTCGCATTAAATTCCCTCTCTACAGGTCTATACAAACTGTCATCAGGTAATAGTCTTTCCGTCCGAGCGATATTACTTTGAACGCCGCCTGTGACTACGACCATGACGCGCACGCCGAATGGTTCGAGTTCGAGACGAAGTGTATCGGAATAGGCGTGCAGAGCAGCTTTCGAGGCGTTGTAGATTGAGGAGTAGATATATGGGATAATGCCCGCGACAGAACCGATATTTAGAATTAAGGATGGCGAAGCACGAATTAGAAGAGGCGTAAACTGCTGATTCATAAGAACCACCGCAAAGAAGTTCGTTTCGAAAGTTGCGCGAGCCTCAGAGAGAGGAACGTCGAGAGCAGGCAGCGTCATATTTCGTCCACTATATCATATTAGCACCTCCAATTGCCCACTTCGTCTTACTAACGCATTATTAACCAAAACATCCAACCCCCTCTCCCCCACCAACCCCTCCACCTCCCTCGCAGCAGCCTTAACACTCTCCTCATCACAAACATCCAGATCCACAGTCTCGATCCCCAATTCCTCTAAATCAGCAATCGCCTTGCGGGTTCGCGCAGAAGCAATCACGCGACATCCCTTGGCCTGGAACTCGCGCGCGAGAGCATTGCCTATTCCTGGACTGGTACATCTGTGATACCCTTGTCGTCAGCTTACTGAACTGGGATGGTTAAAATCAGGCGCGATGAGGCCATAGGACTCACCCTGTAATAAATACAGTTTTTCTGCCATCTCGATTTAGGGTACTCATTGTGACCTTATATTCAATGGATGACCTTAGAAGTCGTGTCGATGATAGAGCAGACGTCGTCTCGTTCGTCGACGTCGGATGGTGGGGTCGCGAGTTGTGCCGAGGTCCCTCTCTCGAACCCCGATCGACCGGGCCAGCCGGGTCTCGGGCCGGGCCGTATTTAGTGAGAAATCTGCGCAGGGGAACCTTGGAAAGATTACTGGACCAACCGACAACACGTCCTTTCCCATAACGAGCAAGCTTCGAATGACTATCTCAGACGACAACCTCTGACACTTGTCTTATACATTTGAATCCTAGATAGAGGTTCCGCGTAGATCAACGCATTGGGTACCACCTATCCGGTTCATCCGCTGCCATCATAATATCACGAGGAGCAACATTCCCTCGCCAGTCCACAAGGAATCAAGTCTACTTCTTCATTGGATTATTGCATGTTACTCTATCTCAACAACATCAACTCTGTGTTCCTACTTAACAAGGCAGCATGGCAAAAATCTGTACATTTTAACTACCAGACCAGTATTTGGTATTTGACATAGTAAACAAATGAATAACCCCACAAAAACAACTTTCATTGTGTGTATTCCTCCAAAATGAGAGATCTCAAGCAAAGTCTCTAAGAAAAGCTAGTCTTTGAATGGCCCTTCAGCATGTTTTAGTGAATCATGGCTTCTTCGGCATCCTTTTCTGCCTCTAACTTTGCAATCCACGCGGCGATCATGTCTTCCAAAGTTGGTTTGTCATCAGGTGACGGACCATACGATGGCGATTGATACGGGTCAGGATTATAGCTTGGAGGGAAAGAGTAAGTCGGGGGCGGCGACGACGATATGGATGTGGAGGTTGTGAGAGAGGGAGATGAGGTTTCACCACCTGAAATATTAGATACCGATGTCGATCCTTCATAAGAACTGGTAGAATCATGGACGCCTGCCGAACTTTCTACCGGCGCCGAGCCTGTCATGGTGACGAACGTCGATGGGATTAAGACGCTTTTTGCAGTTGTCTTAGATATTGGACCAGCGGAGCTAATGGTTTGGACTACGGATGTTAGCGGAATGATCCTAATCAATCTTTATTTGCATACTTAATCTTGAGGTAGAACCACCGGGATTCTCGGTGCAAGTAGTGTCAGAAGGGAAAGACTGTGTACCAAAGGTTTGATCAGATGAACTTGTTTGTATGACCTCAGTTTGAGATGTGGAAAACGTAACACTTGGAGCAACGGTTGGTGTCGTGGTAAATGAGCCTTGAAGCTCCCTAGAAGTGGTTACGCCACTAACACCAGAGATCAAAGTTGAGAAATTGCTTGCACCCTGTGAAGCACTTGTCGATCTTGACAATGGCCCAAAAGAATTAGATGGGTCTAGATTGGAGGAAGTAGTGCAAATGTTGGAGCATGGAGGTGTCGAAACAGATTGCGGATATATAGAGGCCGAAAAAGTTCTTTCGCTCGAGGAAGGCTTCTGCTCCGTAGTTGAAGGGTCCGGATCAGAAGCCGACGTTGTTGAGATTCCACTGTTACCGGACACCGATGTGCTCAGATTTGGATCGCTAGTAGGAGATGATGTGCTGTTACCCAGGTACAGAGTCATTGATACGCCCGACGATGAAAGCCCCCCTGTACTAAGAGTACCAAGAGTGTTTTCTATACTCGTGCCTGTTGCGAAGCTCTCTGATGTGATGTTTCCTGTTGCGAAGGTTGTTGAGATCGACCCAGTATTCGGAGCAGAAAAGTCCGTTGTTGGCGAGCCAATTTCAATTGAAAAAGTCAGCGACGTAATGACCGTAGTGTTGACCAGAAGGTATGTAGCTGAAGATGTCAAAGACCCGTCTGCTAAACTGATCCCGGTAGAAAATCCTGTCGTGGGATCATAAGGAGTACCAGTACCGCCATATACAGCAGACGAGTTACATGGATACGGGACTCGAGTGACCGATGTACCACTATTTCCCCCAACAGTTGTATCAACAGGACTTGGGTAAGTGGCAGTCTCGCTAGGCTGTGCAGAATAGGGCGTGTTCGAAAACGGAGAGTATATTACTGATGTAGTGGTAGACTGCACTTTTGCTGAGTTGACATCCTGCACTGAAGATAAATCTGGATCTCTTGACATCGGAGATCCAAGCGGTGTGGTATCTGAGACTGGGTATGATCTGGATGGTGATGGATATACTATTGTTGAAAAGCCAATACTACCGGGAGCAGGGTGTGACAGAACTGTTCCAAATGAAAAGGAGACCAAGTCAATTGATGGGTTAAATATGGCGTATGATGTCGGTGAATCTTTGCTGGACCCCGTTGCGCTGCCAGACTCGCTGAAAGAAATAAAAATCTCTGAGCCGGTTGAAATGGCACTTGCTGATAGTTCTATATCACTGTCAAACGTAGATGATGGTGTATCAAATGTAGATAAAAGTGTGTTTGCTGGCACTGTAATGGTGGAGGTACGAGTGACAGTCGATCGAGCTCGTTGGGACAATGTCGTGAGATTCCCAAGAGCAGTGGGCCCAGTGATTACCGAAGAGTTGAACATTGGATACGGGACAGTACTTGATATCGAAATATGTTTTGATGTGAAGATAGATGAGCTTACTGTGACATCAGTGGTTGCGGCAGTCGTTGGCGCCGAAGTAGGAATTACTGTGAACGTAGTCTCAGAGACGTCTAGCAATGATGTAAGGACCACTGTGGGAAAGGTCTCTAGGTCTGAGTAGGATGTGCTTGTACTTATTGTTCTGCTCGATGGGTCTGTTATTGTTCCGTCATTGCTGAAAACCGACGTTGGAAACCCTGAACCAGTTTCTACACATGAGCATGCTGATGACACCTTCGTTGGATTGTTACCACAAACAGATACAAAAGTTGGGAATTCGGTTGTTGCGGTATTTTGGGTTGCTGTATATGAAGCGCAAAATTGCTGGCCGAAAATAGAAGCGCGGTTCAGTTGTCGGAAGCAATTATCACGGTTACAATTCGTTTGTAGTGAAACTAGCGTAGTAGGGTTGGTAGCTGCTGACGCTACCAAAGTAGACAATAGCTTGCCTGAAGATATGGAATCACTCGCAAAGCTAATAGCGATTGTTGGCGGATCTTGAAATGCAGTAAGTGAGAACACTGTCGATGCCTCTGGGAAGCTTCTTACAGATGATGCCAAAGGGTCATTTGGATCTGACGTTGTTGTGAATGAGGGAAGCGAAAAAGAGTCCTTCGCCGTGGGAACACTTCCAAGACTACGGGAAGTAATTGCTGCGAAAAGTCCGGAGGTTACAGAAGATTCGGCAGAAGTACTAGTGACAGAGACTCCAACATTATTCCCAACAGAGGAAGCGCTGACAGTAAAAACATTACCGTATGCAGGCATTGATGGATCGTAGTATTCGGTAAACCCTGCATTAATGCTACTGGTAGTATGTGTTGATGATGAGATATCGAGTGCTGTCACCAGAGAAGCCAACGGGGACAATAAAGTAGGCACTGCCGTATTGCTACTCAAAACTTTGACGGAGATTGTTGGGTCTAAGGTATCAGACGAGGTAGTCAATAGACTGCTGTCGCTGCCGAAAGACTTGGTTGACGGCTGTGGATAGTAAGATGATGTTGCTGGCGTAGCTTCTATCGTGGAAGGGCTCTCGCTACCGTCTGTAGACGAAGCTGACCCAGTGTTATATGAGGAAGTTGGGTCCGTCAATCCAGTTATTAGCACAGAAGAATGCAGGGATGTGTACAGTGAGGCAGTGGCTGCAGTAGACGCTGTGACCTTGGAACCGCTCAAGGTAAGGAGAGGTCGAAAAGAGTTATCCGAAGGAGAGAGCTCCAAAATTGTCAATTTTGACGCTTTGTTTCTTGGTCAGAACGTTATCATCTTCGTGCCGTGGGTAAGCTCACCATCAGGATCAGAAGAGGATGTTGCTCTTCCAGCTGCGCTTGAGACAGGAGTGATTTCATTTTTAGAGATGGTAGGTTGGGGTCCATAGCCACCATAACTGTAGTGGCCATATACTGGAACAACCTGGGCACCATAAGCGTCATACTGATGGGGGTCATATTCCCCAAGCACTCCGTCGGCTGGAGGTGTAAGCCAACCAGGGAGAGCTTGAGTCCCTGGTGCTAATGCTAGAATTATGGTAGCTAAGATGAATATGAAATCCATGGCTACAGCTTTCGTTGTATTGCTTTGAATCGTCAGCTCAAACCCCTTGTATCAGAATTTTGACACCTGCTGAAGAGATATTTGCTCAGGGCCCGCTTACGATGATTGAGTCGAGATTGAAACCGGTCAGAGTGTGAGCAACGAGAGTGAAAACCAGCAGTCACAAAGTGCAAAATAAATGACAATAAGCAACTAAGAACTCGACAATGCTGAAAGAAAAATGGACGCCCAGCTAGTCGGATGAGACGTGTGAGACGTGTCGAGCCACCTTCAAGGAATTGAACGAATGTGTTGAACGAAATTAAAAGAGCGTGGATATCTAGCAGATGTAGGCAGACAAAGATCGTCAATCAGCGTAAATGAGTGAAAGCTGAAAAGGTTGAGAGAGTGAAGAGTTGGAAATACGACGAAGTCTCTGATCCACTTTGGGCGCGGAAGAGCCTTGCCGGGCCCCCCTGCCGCAGACTGCCAGAAACTTAAGAATGGAAGGAGCGACTTTCAACGAGACATTATGTAAACAAAACAGTAAGACCTCCACGAGGACGACATCTTCATATGACGAAGCATTAAGAAGCCGCAACGAACCCTTGTATCCGCAAAGAACAACACATTTCGACTCTGCAAAATTTCTCCATCTTTCAACACAATCTCGAAATCCAGTTCACGTCGGGAAGCTGAGTGAAAATACCATATCAGATGTGTGTTTCATGTTTGGTATATCATCTGGTTCGTTGCAGACGTATCACAGTCGTATCAGTGTGACATGTCAAATGTCTTTCGAGCAGCACTTGCACGAAATGGAAATAACTCGCCAATGAGTGCCGATGGTGATCTCAAGTGTTCGCAACACGAGCGTATCATATCATGCACGACGAATGTCAACTTTATCGAGAATCGTACTCAAATTTCAGTGACGAAATGACTTGTGATCGTCCTGGTGGTCCAGAATATTTTGAATTTCCTTCGAGACGTAGGCTACCCGCATCGTTTACTCCCCGTCGTGAGAGTTGCACTACCATGTTCGAATCTACATATGTATAGGGATGGTTGTCCCTGTATCGAGACGATTCGAGGAGAGCGTGAGTAAAAGGTGCCGTGGGAACCGTCGATGTTCGAGATCAAATCGGTCTTGGGATGGAACTCGAGGATCTCAAAATGGTGCCATCTTTCACTAAGTGCGCTGTTTGCCTTTCCTTCTGGATATGCGTGGCACTGCTTTTGCCCAGGATATCTTTTGAAAATCATGCTGGCCGCTCAATTCCAAAACCTTTCCTCTCGTCAGTCTAAGAACACTCCATTCCCGAACGCTCATGGTAGTCCATACGAGTTCCGCAAAGTTTTGTCTTCCACAAACCATCAAATCGCGGAGTGGGATTTCTGGGCCTCGTGGGGACGTGTCTTCACAGTAACAGCCGTTTGGGTTTGTCCACCACATCTCGAGTTCCTGTTTCGGCATTGGCGGGCATAGGGCACTGGACCGCAGAAGAGCTGTTAATCGAGAGAGACCCGGGTAATACTTAGAGAATAAAGCCCCTCGTTCGGCCAGCCTAGGCTTACCGCGCAGTTAACCTCCCTCCCTCGGAGCCTCGCAGTCTCAAATCATCTCCACGGGTGATGAACACCTGTGCCGTATTTAATACTACACACAGCAGTATGATAATGCTATGAGCCTGCAATGCAACCGGAGCCCACACGATGATGCTAAGGTCGCATTCCTTGGGAATGAAGACTCTTGGTGAAAAGTTGTTGCCGCTACCTACTTACGTGCGGTCAATCAATTCATGAATTCTCGACGGGAGTGGTTTGTCTACTGACTTAGAGAAAAGTATGATATATTCGATGTCTGCCTAATAATTCTGACTTTTCTATTTCCATCACGAAAGCCTTGCCAACGCCACCAAGCTCCTCGCTAGAATCATATCCTCAAAAACGAAATGCGCTATTACAGAAAGCTGCTATCGCACACAACAATTATGGAACTTGCGGTTTCTCTTGCAATCGGTAGGTTCCACGAAGTCCTCGAAGCGAAATGCGGGTAACCTGTTGACGAAACCCTCCCTTGCACAAACTCTGATCCTCATTTCGGTAAGCAACATTCGTGTACTTAAGTTGTCTTTTTGAGTTCCTCTCCTGGGCTACCTTGAACCTCGGTCATGGTAGTATCCCTGGCCTCAATATCTGCTGCCCACAGTGCGGCACCGACTGAAAGTAGTTAGTAAAGTGGGATAATGAGCACGGTGTTAAACACATACCAGTGTTCGTAAATGAGAAGAGAATAGAAGCGAATGGGACAAGCTCAAGTAAGGTTGCCACGGTTCCGAATCTATAAATTGTCAGTGAGTCTAAGAATCAAACCACATGCAAAGCAGGATTAAATTGGAAGCTTTCTCCAGTCATGTTATTTGGTGAAAGTCGTGGCAAGTCACTTAATCATAAGATCAAAGCCTGACTTTGAGATCAAACCAGACACAAAAGCGTTATTTGTCTACTAGACTCCTGACGTCGCATGTGTCGTATTGTTATACAAGCCAAGAAAATGTGCTTTTGAGGTCATAGTATAGAGTGACTTACGCAGTATACGGAGCGGTATGCTCCTTCAGCCACTGCTCTCGTTGGGAATTGTTCCACTTCTTCAATTGAAAGTACTACACAAAGTCAGAGTCTACTTCTTCCGCGCACCACAATTCATAACTTACACGAGAGTGAACAGAATCTCCTCTGGATCTACCTTGTAGCAAAACGAAAATTACAGTCCCAACAACTGGAATGAAGTTGAGTGGTAGATACATGACGTATCTGATGAGAGCTTTTGGAGTGAACTTCTCGAAAGGAGACTTCAAAATTTTGCCCATTTTCGCCATAGGATCATTGAAGTTTCCAGATTTAATCTGACGACCCTCGGATACTACACCGGTCTGGTTTCGAGCAACCAACACACCGTCAAATGTATCAACCAATGCGTCTTGGAGCAAAAAGTTTCGCGAAATAATGTTGATGAGTGTAGAGCTTTCGCTCAGCGTGAGAAGGATCGTCGTGAATGCCGCGAGCGGTCCATTGACGAATACCAAGACGGCCAGTTGGGGGAGGTATGCGAAAACGAACATGAAGGCGATCACGCCGGCTGATAACGACAGCGTTGGGACGAGCTTTGACAGGAGTGGTTTCCATAATGAGCGGTGGGACAGGAAGTAAAATATGCCCTACAGTGTTTCGTCAGTTTATGCTTTCCCCTCTCTCCTCTTGGAAAGCAGTCAAAAAGCTTACTTTAATAGGGTACAAATAAGCCCCCGACTTTGCTGCGGATTCTGCGAGACTGCGGGCTTTGTTGAAATCCTCGGAACTAGTATTCTGTTAGCTGTTCAAACTCTCGTCGCGTCGCGGGGTAAATACTTACGCAACTTCTTTGGCTTTCGCCTTTGCGTTTTCTACTGTTCCTGCCATTCTTACTGTGTTGCTAAATTCTGCTTTCCTGTGTGTTGTTTCTAAGAATTGAGAATTTGCAGAGGAATAGCAATTGCAAAGGAATAGGGGTTAGTTATCTCATCTCTCGAGGCCTTGGTTATTGACTGGCGCGCTGGCTGGTAGGAAATGACGATGGGTGCATTCTTTGCCAATGTGGATGACGTAGCTGCCTCTCCTCGGCAACGGATGATCCCGCTCCGAGACATCGGGCCGGTTTGGCGCCGTCCATCCCGCTGTTTGCCGAGGCACTTCTTCTTTCCACATCTCTTCTTTTACCTTCATCTCGAATATCAGAATATGCTGTAGCATAATAAGAGCATGCAATTCGACAGTTTTGTCATTGGTCGATAGGTGACAAAATGTATTTGTTGGGATTTTGGATAGTTTTAAAGTTCTTGTTCCTCCAACCTAGCAGTTTTCAAGCTGCAAGGTAGGAAACTTCAGAAGAGGTGTCAATTGACAGCTTTAAACAATGAGTTCCCTCCTCGGTTGCTTAGGACAATGCCTCGAACAAACATTATAGGCAAAGAACACTCTGTTTATTTCAGTGCACACAGATTGATGCTCTTGCCAACTTACTCCTGTCCCTTTAATCAGTTGGTCAAATGTTTCGAAAAGGGCTCATCTTTTGTAGTAAATTCTGCTGTCATATCTAAGTTTTGTGCTATCGGGATAGGTTTTGAAAAGTTGTACACATGTAGCCAGATGCCTTGGGCGATCAGCAAATCCCATAGCTAGGTACGTTCTCCTTGATAATTGATGGAAGGTTCCTGAGAAAGAGTCTTCGCGAGTTTGGTATCTTCAAATTGGCTGTATACTCAACTTGACGTAAATTTATGATCCACTGTCGCAACTTTGAATAGACTTTAGACTTTGAACTTTGAACCACGATATGAGGGAATTAGAGTTTTGCTCGTAATAAGGACTCGTACGAGGGGACTGTAGCGACTGTATAGCTCTGCATTTATCACGCTAAATAATGTTTGTAAGCCGGTAACGGGTATCTTAACTTCCAGATATCCATTTGAGAAATTTCTCGGACCAAAATCCCTAAGTACCCAGTGACTTCGTCCGAACAAATATTGGCAACCACTTTTCGGCGATAACAGCTCTGTCTCGGTGTCTTCTCCTCAATACAACGGACAAAACTTATGGATTGCAGATCATTATGTACGGATCATGACGCAAATTCAAAAATGAGAATTGTTTCTTAAGATGTTGTTGTCGTCTTGATTCTTAATTCATCCAGGTAACGCTTGTCGCTCATTGGTTTACGGACTGCGGACACCTTTGTGGTGGGGAAAAGAAAGTTTCCGAGCCCCATACCTAGAAATTTGTCAGCTTCTCTATTCCCAATCCAAGATTCTCAAAGCTTGATTCCGAATCGCATTGGTCCATCCGACAAGGAGGATATTTCCGCATTGAAATCATCGGAGGCTAGTAGATTTCTGGGTTGGAATTGATTTGATAGTATACCGATGTCTAGAACACGGAACTATATATGAGGTGGCATTCCCTGAGGAAACCAGAATCATTATCATTACTATCATCATCAACTACATAAACAACCAAAGCGTCACAATCAAAGCATCAACATTAATCTCGCAACCTGACATTAAATCATATATACCCGACCGCAATAACATCTTTCTCACATCCACTACCTCATTACAAAATGGCTGCGCAACAAAAGAAAATCCTCATAACGGGTGCGACTGGAAAGCAAGGAAGAGCTGTCATCGAAGCACTTGAATCCGCCAATGGAACGCCATTCCAAATTCTCGCCATGACAAGAAATGCCAACTCCGCAAACGCAAAAGTTTTGGCAGCGAAACCAAATGTCACAGTTGTCACTGGAGACTCCACCACTCCAATTGCCATATTCAAAGAACACAAACCTATCTATGGGGTTTTCAGCGTCACGGTTCTAAGCAAGGTTCCAGAGGACGAACAAGCGAAACCGTTAATTGATGCGGCTATTGAAAATGGTGTTGAGCATTTCGTTTTCACATCTGTAGAGCGTGGAGGTGATGTGAAAAGTGACAGCAATCCAACAGAAATTCCCCATTTCAAAGTCAAGCATGTGATTGAAGAATACTTGAAGAAGCAGATCGCCGCAAAGAATTCTAATATGAAGTGGACTATACTTAGACCAGTCGCCTTCATGGACAATCTCACACCGGATTTCATGGGCAAAGGTTTCGCATCCATGTGGGCGGGTATCGGGCAAAAGCCACTTCAACTCATCGCAACCTCAGACATTGGGCTTTTCGCTGCGAGGGCTTTCAATGATCCTGCCAAATATCAGGGACGTTCCATCTCACTCGCCGGAGATGAGTTGAATCTTAAGGATGGCAAAAAGGTCTTCAAGGAAACGATGGGATATGATATGCCTGAAACCTTTGGGTTTGTGGGAAGCGGCATTAAGCTTGCGTCGAAGGAGATGGGATCGATGTTTTCGTGGTTCAAGAGCGATGGATTCGGTGTCGATATTCAGAAGCTTAAGCAGGAGGAGCCCAAGTTGCAGAATTTCAGTACTTGGTTGAAGAACGAGAGTGGGTTCAAGCCACAATGATTAAGGGAGTTGTATATGTATAAAAATCATCCATAATCACAGTACTTCCTGTTGTTTCAATTAAAAATAGTGTAATCATGATATATGTAATATTTCCAAACCGTTACTCACTTTAGAATTATAGAAGTCGTTCAATTCGCTTCGAGGGCTGCAAGCGCTTAGAAAGTTGCTCATACTTTTGCAAGTCGTGCCTATAATTTCTCTCTAGAATTTATAGTAATGATAACAAATAAGGATAAGTTACTACCTATCATTAGTTGTCCATCATAAAACTGTTGCTGTGACGGTACTCGTGGATTTTAGCTTTGCTGAGTCATGCACGCTCCACTTGGCGGGAAACTTGACTAGTTTTTGACAATCATCAACAACCTCACTTCTTTCTCCCGCGTCAAAACTACTCGTCGGGCGCGACTCCTCTCTCAAAATCGGTAGGTTGTATGTCTCCAGAGTTCAAATAATGGAGTAGCTACTAATGTTTTGCTGTAGGGGGTGTCAGGTTCCTTGCGTTCAGTTTTCTTCGATTAATTCAAGTTATACCTTCTATCTACTCCAGATGGTCATCGAGCCCTCGGCTCTGCAATCAACGACGTCGTCGATCGGGCATTGAAAGCTTTTCCATAATCTCCAGGAGCACTTGGCGCCACGCGGTATACTCTCGAAGGAAAGAAGGTCGCGCAATGGACAGGGACGTGATGTCTGACCGTTTACATGGCAGGTAACTACATACGTGAGGAAGTTTGATCGCGAGGACGCAAACTCGGGGTACCAGACTTTCTAGTAAAACAAGTCGACGTCAAGTCGAAGCGATGCTCCGCTCTGGCTCTTGGTCTCGAGGCCAATCGATTTAAACGCTTAGGTTGATAACACACTTGCCAGGTTTGTGCCTCCAATGTGCGGCGTACGGATCGTCTGCGCCAAGTACAAATACATTTCTTCGCCGAAAATATCAGAAAAATCAAGCCGTACAGGACGCTCGCCCTCGGTAAGTTTGTTGATCAGCGCTCCCTAATCAGCGTAAAGGGCAGCATGATTTGGTATCTCTCGTCCACGTTCGCGCTGAGCCGTAGCCACAAGGGAGACAAGTGCTGAAATGTTACAAACACGATGCTTTGATACTGCTCCGCCGCTCGATTGGGCCATTAAACGAGCAAACAGTGCCCTTCAATTTTGGGTAGAGCGAAGTCAGCTATCGAAGGCGCTGATGTTTCGTTCCTGTCAGCATCCAGGGATCTTGACCAAATTGTCCACGTGATCCTCGTCTGCCTCCATATATCACTTACGTTGCTAAGTGGTGTCGGAGCGCAACTTTCCTCGAATTTGTCTCGAATCTTTATTTACTAGTGTTGCACAAGAGGTTGTCTCTTCCGTCACAGACACTGACACGTTGCATGGCTCTAAAATCTTCGAGGTCGTGTCGACTACTTAAGTTTCACACTGGTACTTCCAGGGATATTAGGAGAGCGCGTTGTTGTTCTGGGATTCGTAGTCATCTCTTTGCAACTTAGAGATAGGGTTCAATCACCTGGTCTGCTTACGTTCCCTGTCTCCTAGTACTGTTAATTCTCTGGTCTCAGACTGAGTTTTGCATCGCCATTGACCGCCTTCGAGGAGACCTCCGCCCTCGCAGTGAGCTCATGGTCTGACTGTGTTAGTATGGATGTGGAACTGGATAGAAAACGCCCGAGGATGAACCAAGACATGCATTTCCGTATCCCATAATTGGCTCTTACGAGAACGACTCTGCAGCGGAAAGCTTCTTTAAGGCTGCAGGATAGGCAAGCTATTTTCGCCGCTCCGACTTGACAATCCTTGTTCGTCACAAACATCAGCCGGCACACCTCAGGGCTTATCAGCCGCAATCGATTCCCTCGTTTCGTTGTACCTTCCGGACTTATTACCATAGCGGTCGGGGAGATGGCTTCGAGCGGGAGTTTACTGTTACGAGGGTGATGACAGTCGTACAAGGTCACCGTTCTGATTATTTCTGGGTACCGATTATTATCATGTGTCGCTGTTGGCAAACATGAGGTTACGCGGTCCCTGCATTTGTGGTACATCTGCTGGACGCTGTGAATATGCCAGAAAATGTTATGCTCAATTCACATTATTCATGGCCATCTTCATGCTCCGACGACGTTTAGGCAATCTTCCTGTGACGAATCTTCATTTCTCTTTACATACGCGATCTCATCAATACTGGACATGCGGGTTCGGACATTTTGCCACTCAATCCACAGCATTCAAAGACCAATCGTTCATGGGGCCATCGCACAGATGGCACACCACCAACTCAGATACAGCTTTAGCAGCTTATATCATTCGTCATGAATTTCAAGACGTTCATCGATTCTATGTAAGGATTCCATCTTTGACCAAATTATGACGGGTCGAGTTGTTCACTCCTCATGCAGTCATACAAGAATGGACCAATTAAATTGCAAGTGGATTATCGTACAAACTAGCCACATAGCAATGTACAATACAATTCGGAGAATAACAACATGTTGTGTTTGAAAATAGCACTTTAGCTGGTATAACGATCCAAATATTGTTCAATACCGGCACAACTTTGTTACGTGCTTGGCTAAATACCATGCCGAGTACCTATACTGGCCAGGATGTCAGGCAAGTGTATTTTTACTTACAAACTCCCTATTAAAACCAACAGAGTAGGGCCAACAATGAGCCCTTATGCCTGAGTCAGATGGACTCTCATTTGTCTGCAACGCGGCCAACACACCATTGCTGTGCACTTCCTCGAATAAGTCTACTACTTCGCGCGGGAGAGCACAACATTACCGGCCAAATTGATGAGTACGTCTTCAAATATCTGTCCGGTATAGGCCTGACTGAAATAAGTCATTGATGATACCGCTTTTGGTTAAGAATCAAGCTAAAGAATTATCCCCTTTTAGTCAAGAGGTAAGCTATAAATGGGGTCTACCCATTCCATTCAGACGTTTGCTTTCTATGAAAATATAATCACTCTGTTCCTCGCCCATCACATATGAACACATTCCAACGACTCAGCCATCTCCAGATGTATCTCCTTCTTCGCAGCAAGAACGTCAAGGCTTCTAATGTTATTCACCGAGCATACCTAGCTAGTCATGGCTATCACACCACACGCACTGCATCCTCAAATCTTGCCATCGCCTACAAACAAGAAAATGATCAGTATTCCGACGAGGATATACATGAAGAGGAGACTAGAAAGCCCGCACGTCCCATCTCGAGGTTTGATAAGCCTCTAGGTCAATTGAAGGATTTCCACCCAAATCCCGAAAAATTGACCAGAAAGCCCGCAGCTCCCATCTCGAGGTTTGATAAGCAGCCTCCAGGTCAATTCATGGATCTCTACTCAAATCCGGATAAGGTCCGTTTGCCAAGAAAGGCTTTTGCCGGGAGTAAAACAATGCCTTTCATTATGCATGTGAAGAGTGACATCCGAGTTCTGCTCGAACAGAATGCCCCATATCTTGACTGGAGGCCGTATCACGCAGCGGCCGAGGTTTTCGCTCCACGGCAGAATAACTACGTTCTTAATAACCACATCAATTGGTCAGTCACTGGTCTCTAAGTTGCTTCATCCACATGTGTCAATCCAATAACCAAGCCCTAAAGCTAACATCATATTAGGAATAACTTACCTTATGATCCCTACTTCAAACTAACCTTTCCTCAGCCGGAGATGCTCCGACCAGAAATGCTTCATTTGCTACTTGACAAGAAGATGAGCCGAATGGAGAAACAGGTTGCCGTCAAGGCTTACCAGGAGGGATTGAATGCACACCCGGCTGGGCAGCAGACCATGAATGTCCCAATGATGGATGGGAGAAAATTAGAAGGGATCCAGCACAAGTACAGAGAGACCATGCTCTTTTTTCCTGCGGAGGTCAGTATATCAAGTCTACCAAATTTTCGTGCAACCCTAGCTAACGTGTTGTCAATGTTTAGGCCCAAATATGCCATACAAATTGCTCTTATTGCTTTCGATGGCCACAATTTACCAGTGTTGGCGGACCAGACAGATTCAGTTCTCAACAAGCATCTGACCTGCTTGAATATATCAAGCGCCACAAAGACATCACAGATCTTCTCATCACGGGAGGTGATGCAATGGTTGCTAAAGCCGAGGCACTCTCCAAATACATCGACCCTTTGCTGAATAACCCAGAAACAGAGCATTTACAGACGATTAGATTTGGAACCAAATCTTTGGCGTTTTGGCCATACAAATTTACTGAAGACGACGATGCTGTTCCTATGCTTGAACTTTTCAAAAAAATTAAAGCTTCAAGAAAATGTGTTTCTATTCAAGCTCACTTCACCCATCCGATTGAGCTGAAGACCAAAGTTGTTCAAGAAGCCATTGCAAATATTCAAGCTACTGGCGCAATAATCCGAACACAATCTCCTATTGTTCGAGGAATAAATGATAGTACGGAATGTTGGACAGAGATGTTGAACCTTCAAACTCGACTTGGCCTTGCCCCATATTACATGTAAGTTGAAGCCGCTCTAAGCTCACTCTCAATTTTGAAGAATGCTAACTTCCATCTCCAAGGTTCATGGAGCGTGATACTGGAGCCAAGGAGTATTTCCAGGTTCCTATTCAGCGTGCCCTTGACATATTCCACAAAACGGTCAAGGCAGTGCCTGGAACCGCTAAGACTATTCGTGGGCCTGTTATGTCCGCAGGTCCTGGGAAGATACATATTCTTGGGACGTCCGAGGTTGGATCAGAGAAAGAAAAAGTTTTCGTGCTGAGATTCGTTCAAGCAAGAAACCCAGATTGGTGTGATGCCGACAAGGTCTTTTATGCAGAATACGATCCTGAGGCTTGCTGGTTGAGCGACCTCAAACCTGCTTCTGGTGAGAAGGAGTGGTTCTGGGAAGCAGAATATCGGGAAATGGAGAAGAACAATGATGGCGGCTCCAGTGGTCAGCGTCTCCAAAGTCAGAAGTGATCACATTTTCATTTCATATTCAGTACGGTGGAACTTCAGGCTGTTTGACAGGGATGGTATTTTACAGGCGTTTCTGGTAGGGTGGTATTCTGATTGTTTTTGGACCTCCAATCAAGAAAATCCTTTCTCGAAATGGCAGACATCGACCGTGTTGGGTCTGGTTCTTTGCCACATGATGCCCCTGAGATTACATCAAGCCAGCAACCCCGCAGCTTCTTGCTACCCCATACATTTACGCTTCACTGGCTTTTCTTACTTTTGCTGTCATCTGCTGAATCCTACAGCGGCTGACGGCTAGCTTTTCCACATGTTTGTTTATTGGCTATTTGTTTCTTTTTCTCGGCTTTTACCTGTCCTGCTATGGACCGTTGCTCTTAACTGTTGTATTATCCCCTCCTGCTGATTCTTATTTGGCGAGTTCGTGTGACTATGCATGGTATTCTGCATCAGGCACGTCATTCGTCCCAGCGCAATGGTTTTGGGTCCGGCGAGTGTAACTCTACTTGGGAAAGGACCCTTTGTTATCGAGACGTGCCGTCCCATGAACTCACATACTCCACGCCGTTTACTGCAGCATGTCCAATATCCGAAAACCAACACGCGACATCGGCTCCAGTTCCTCTAGCTTCTCATGTCGAACATCTTCTATTGAGAAAATGGAGGTTGCCGTCAAACCAACATGGCAGGTGCCTATTGCCATCAAGTTCTTATCGAGAGCTGGCGGCAGCAATCTCCCTTACGTTCTCGAGTTGGATGTTATTCACATTTGGCACCAATGGTAAGGACGCCACTTCAGCGGGTAAGGCTCCTCTTTTGGTTCTTCGACTTCGGACCATATCAGGACATTTCCTACTCTTTCTATCCTTCGCCTGACAGCAGTGGTGAAATAAAGAATTATTGCATGAACTCATTGGCACGGCAGATATTGTCTTTCTCAAATGATTTCTCCCTCTATCCATGTTAGCCATGATTAGACAGTCAATTAACAAAGCCATACAAAGTCATGATACAGCCAAAACTCACTCGACCCCGGACGCCACCTTCCTCCCAGAGCGACCCCGCATATGCACTGCACCTCCAATGAACGCCCGATGCAGTCGACCCATGTAGCACCATTCTAAGACGGCATGATTATTTGGAGGTGTCCTTAACCGCCTGGGACAACAAAGTCCATGTTGGTCATCCAATATTACTGCTGCTGCTGATGCGGATCCAGAAATTCTCATCCCGCTACAAATATAGTAGCAGCTTTTAAAAGCTGTCTCTTTTGGACACCTATCACAAATAGACTGTTGGCCTACTCGTATGATTATTTGTCCCCACGTGCTCATTCTTACGGCCAAGTAAAAGTCAAGAAGTAATATCTATCGTTTGTGATACGGCACACGACCTTGGCTGAGACTAATCATATTTCAGTGTTCTCAATATAGAGGGGCTTTTTCCGATATGCATGCGCTTTTTGGAGCTTGCAGCGGGGAAATTTATATGCTATTCACGTTCATGGCATCCTAGGCATTCCCATTTACATTGCTTGGGGACTTGAAGGCGTACACCATCGTGCCAAATTCCAGTGCACGTCGCGGAGACACTTCCGAAGCTTCCACCCTGGTTTCTCTTCATCTTTTGCCTTCTCAATCAACCGGAAACGTCTCGACTGTTTCCCCACATGTTGTGGCTGAATGTTCACCAGCGCTGAAAACAATGTCAAGATAAACTAAGGATAGCCTTGAATAGCTGTTAATTCTGTCAGCACTCTGTGCTTTAGTTTCTACATCGGCGATCCCGTCTATGCCGTGATCTCTGGTTACATTCTGGGGTGATAATCCCAGTCCATCACGTATCTCAACGTATACCGCTTGCCATAGACAAACACAAAAACAGCATTTGTATACGGCAGAGAGAGCTCACAAACTGATGTTGTGTGGCGTACACGTCACTTGTTCGTTGTTTGTCAGAGTAGGGTCGTAGGTACATCCTTGTTGCAGGGCGCTCGCACTTGCTGACATGTTCCGCACATCATGATCTACTTCGCGGTGAGTCTCCCGCGAAAACCATTGCAGCCCCCTGTACCACGAACACCTTGTTGCATGTACGGTACTTGAATACTTACGTGAGTGCGGGGTGAAGGATCGAGATCGCAGTTTGTGCTTCGCTCATTCTGAGAATGGATCCAATTGGTGTACCCCCACACGGTGACAACAAAGTGGGAGATAACCCTTGGAAGCACAAGACTTTGCGAGGCATACTATGTTGTGTTATAGTCCGATGCTCTTCTGTACCAACATTGTTCCGCATTCGCTCATCCTTCAAGAGCCAGGAGGCTGACAAACCATCTGCACGCGCTCATTCGTCACTGATGATCGTTGATCAACTACCAGAGCTGAAAATATTCGGCTTTTCAAACAAAATTTCTGTTAGAAATAGCAGGTAACATACAGAGATAGCCCATTTCATGGAGATGTGATCGTAGGGGACAGGTTTCGAACACTGAAGTCCACAGTGCTCACATTTTGGGTAATTGGATGTCTCTGTAATCTGCGGTTGATGAAGTCTTCAGCATCTTGGAATTACGGTGGGCGAATCAATTAGAAAGACTGAACTATCATGCGAAGGATGTTGGTGATGCTGCAGCTTCTTTTCCAGTATATGCAAGTTTTCGCTCATGAAATGTACTACGACTCTACTGTTCCAAAGTTCCAAACCCTAACGTCGGCCTTCAGCATTAAACTTCAAAAGTGATAAATCCCGATTGCTCCATCAGTCAAATTTGGTCTAAAAAATCTTAAAAGTAAAGAAATATCCTATCTAAAGTTGTTTTCCAAAATTTGCATGGCGAGACAACCAAAGCTCGCTTAATTCCAATCACGACCCCCTGAGACAGCCCCAAAGTTGTATACACTCCTTTCCTTGCCTACCAATTCAGGAATATGCAGCAGTATAGAGTTCAATATCGCTTCGTGCTTAATCCTAAGATATGAAGATGGTTGCAAGCCAATCAAAAAACGTCTTGCAAGGAATCAGTTAATCGCAAATACTTTGTTGAGCTGCAAAACGTCGGCGTATCTCACTTTCAAACAGTTTTTGTTGTTTAAAGGAATTGAAGGCCGGGTAATGAAGCACATGAGTTTGAGTGGAGTATGGCAAATCCACTTTGGAGCTCCAAATGGTTCTCAGCCATCACATGGGGTCGCACGCACTCCGAGTTAAGACCACACGGTGCATGCTTTCTCATGAGAAGCTCACTTTCTCCGATAACATGGCAAACGCATTCCAGAGTTCCCTTGCTGCTGTTATGCTACCATTTCATATCCCTGACAGACTGAAGAACCTGGGCTTCATTCAAGCGGATTGCGACGTCCGAAGCCCCGACTGATTTCTGGCCACCCACAACTTCATTGATCAGTCCACTTGAACAAAAAATATCTCCTTTCTCCTTTGCGCAGCGGATAATAGACCCAGCTGATTCTCTTTAGGGAGACCGAAGATCCTTGAGATCCACGGAACCCCAAGTAACACAGCAGTTTTTACCATTCTTCAGAACCACCTGGGGACCGTTCCAGCTTGCTGGACACCATCAGAATGAAGCTATGGGGAGCTTCCTATTGGCAAATGCTCTATTTCTCTATGTGTTATATTCAGTGCATTATCTCCGGCACAAGCCGGACTTGTAGGATTCTCCCCGAGAGGAAATCCAACAAGCTGGGAGCTGCAGGAAGGGTCGTTATCGGGCAGTTCTTCTGCAGCTGATCATTAGATTAGGCACCCGCACCCTTCATACTTTTGAATTGGTGCGCTTGAGACGAATCAACACCTCTCGTGGGCAATAAGGTAAGGAGGAACGCATCTCCAACGCCCATTCCACATGCGCACCAGCAGGAATGGACTGCTTCATGCAAGTCGGACCTCAAACCTGTTTGTCCCATTTCGTGGGACGATAATGCACAAGGTAATATGCAAAGTGGTCAAGATCCACGGTGTCTGTTGGTCAATTGCGTTTCTTCATTTCGGCAGCCGTGAAAATGAGAAACGACCAACACAGCGATCTCCTGCATTAAGTGGCAAGAAATCGTTGTTCCGAGAAGATACATAGACGATACAGCCTTCTGTGTTAAGTGACAAGTTCAAGTCTGTCGTGATTATTCAAGGTTCTATATTCCCAATGTTGCGCTGTTCGTTAGGCTCAGGTGATGCTCAAGTTCCCCTTGTTTACAGTGGATCTCGCTTGAATAGGGGGCTACTTCGCGACCATACAGCCTGCGGACTTCGACTCACACTCTCCAATGATGCTCAAATGATACACCAAGCCTGCAGAAATGAAGTCAGTGCTTTTGCAATCCCCTCGTAAGCGTTTCCAGCGCCAAAATTTGAAACTTTATGAAATCCGTTCAACATGCGCACGTTTGTGTCAGCGCTCTGAGCCTGACGGTCTCTTCAAGGCCAATGCTAAAACAAGATAGACGCTACTGCACACAAAAAGTTATTGCTCACGGATTATTTAACCTCCTTTTATGCAGATACGTCGCAAGAGCTTTCATTTCGGGGGAAGGTTTGAAAGAAGCATTTAGCACTAATGCTAAAGCGGGTTTCCCAGAGCCACGAACTCACCAGTCTATCCACTCGAGCACAATAATAATTGATTATCGAAATGGCTTCTCAAAATTGCTAAGCCGGTACCATCTTTACGAGAGGACTTGTGATCTTGGCGTTGGGTTCATGCACTCAAACTCGTGAAGCGATGGAAAGTCGATGCTCGCTATAAATCTGCAATCATTATCGAATACAGCCGGGCTTGTCTGCTTCATCTCCTGAATTCAATCGAAACGTAAACCTCCATTCAGTCATAACAGTCATTTAATTTCAATAAACTTTTAGTAAACTTTTAGACAACAACTTATTCCCACCTGCTCTACCCTGATGTGAGACGGTGCGTCGCCATGGAAAACGCAAGTAGAGATCGACAGACCTTGTTTACAAAACTCAATTGATGCACAATATATTAATCTTACAATTTGATGTAATCTCAGTAAAGAAGGTTTCTTTTACGCAACGCTAAATCTCATCTCCAAAAATGACGAAACATCCCATCATATCTACTCGAAAATTACAAAAAGAGTTCGCTCATAAAGAGCGTATCATTCATTGCAGTAAGACATATTTGAAGGCTCAAGGTCCTCCAAAATTAGATTATACTCCTTCCATCATCCACCCCCAGGAAGCACCCAACCCTCCAAACAGTACTTACACCTTAAAAATTGTTGTGGACTCAAACAGATGACGAGCAATTTTGTAAAGAGTCCTGAGTCGCACAATTTGTATTTCTGGCGGCGAAGGATCAGAGGCGGAATTTGAATTACCATACGAATTCGTGCTGGTATATGTTGGATTCGGAAATGCCCACTCCTTCTTCTTGTCTTTTTACCATATCTTTCATCTGTAAACTTGGCAGCTCGTAAAACGATGACTCGGAGAAGTTTTATCGTTTGCTGTATTTCAGCGTGGTAAGAGACTCATGTCAAGGTGTTGAAGGAAAACATTTTTAAATAACGTCAAAAGATTGAGGGGGCTTCTGATTGTATGGATATAAAGAAACATTTAAGGAGCATCACCAAAGATTTTCTGCTCAGACGATCAAAGCCACTCGAAGGCAAATGTGTATAACAAAACAAGATGTATGCAATTAACCAGTGAGCTTCTTTGTGGGCTGCATTATCACTGCATATCTACAATAACACACAATTGAAACTTTTCGTTGCCTCAAAGACATGGTAATCTTCATCCTCGATATACATTGCAGCAAAGCATTCACGCATCCAAACTTTACACATCATACTCCCCACCCTCCTTCTTCTTTCTCCAATACCCACCAGCAAACAAATATTTAAATCCCAACCAAGGCGTATTAACCGGACTCTCCGGCCCAGTGTACGCAAACACATCATACAAGAACCCACCAAATAGAACACCGCAAAACGGCGCCACCATTGGAACCCAAAAGTAATAATTACCTGCACTCCACACCTCTTTCGGATATCCCACAATATAACTCATGAGTCTGGGGCCAAAATCACGAGCAATGTTAATGGCGTAACCTGTTTCCCAACCAAAACACGCGCCGAGTCCGAAGATCAAGAATAGCAGCGCAAGTGGAAATAGTTGACCCGCGCCGGATTTTCCCATCGCGCCGGGGTTCGAATCGTCTTTTAGCGCGAAAATAACGAAGATGAGGATCGCGGATGCAATGAACTCGGAGAAAAATTGGCTTGTCTTCGTCATGAAAGCTGCCGGGTAAGTGCAAAATATTCCCGCGGTCGCAGTGGTAGAAGGAGGAACGGTACGGATTCCATCGCCTTCGAACTCGTTGATCGCGTTGATATAGTTGGCGTATACGACGCCCGAGGCGCAGAATCCGCCGAGAAGTTGCGCTATGGCATAGATGGGAAACCGTCGCCATGGAAGTCGGCGAAAGAGGCAGAAAGCCATCGTGATGGCGGGATTGAGGAAACCGCCGCTGTCACCTGCGACGTAAATTCCTAGCATAACTCCTAGACCCCAACTGGAAAGTGTTAGCAGAATTCACTGAAGACGTGAACTGTAACTTACCCCCAATTGATACTCTGATATGAACCGAAACCAGCCCCTCCTGGCGCGCTGGTCTGGCCTGTTGATAGCAGGACTTGCGCTACGCTTCCATTTCCAAAAAGAACCATGACAAATGTGCCAAAGAATTCCAAGAAAGGTTCCCGCATGACCGTTCGGACGGTACTCCATGTTAGGTGGTGATGAACCTCATGCCCTTCGAGAATTGGGGCATCCGCTTCTAATCCAAGGTGGGTGCGGATTGTCGAAATCGTACTTTCATGCTCCAGTTCTTGGTGAGTTTTCCTGGAAGTCATAGTATTTCCAGTATTTTTGGTTTGATTAGACTGCACAGTTTCCATGCTATGGAGGCGTCTTATACGGCTAGGTGGTGATAGAGTAGGACTTCGCGCATGTTCTCGATGCTCCACACGGCCATTGGTATCGTTTGAAGGTTTCGTGCCTGGGCCTGGGCCGACAATATCTGCCACTTTCTCTTGGTGTTGATCGTACGCGGTGTCTGATTTTTGTATGTCGTCGTGTGGATTGATCACACCAGGTCCAATGCCATATTTTCCTTCATCTTTCGAAGGCGGTTTCATCTCCGCCCAATCTTTTCGTTTTGGGCTTGAATTTTCCTCGGAATACGCGGTATCTGATGAGGAGGACATTTTGGTGTAATACAAGTTTGTTTGAGCAAAAATAATTTTATATGGTATTGAGTTAATCAACAGTGGAGAAATATGTCGGCTGTAGACGGCGAAATTGCAGTCATGAAAGACATTGGGCAAGTGATAGCTAAACGCCAAACAGTAAAATCTGATAGCGATAATAGAATTATGTCTGTACTATTGTAACTTTGAGAGGGATCGAAGTACATTTGTAGCTGCGATGTCGAGCTGCGGCAGATCGCGCGTCATCGTGCACTTCCCTTTCACGATGCCAAAGGCCCAAAGCTCATGGCACAGAAACTTATCCCAAATAGTACAGGTTACAACCGTTCAGCGGGAACCGGATACGATGTGGCGTAGTAGTAAGAGGTAAGACCGTTGAGTGGTACGGATCGTTATTGGCACAATCTACAAAACGGGCACTTGTCATGGCCGGAGAATGCGAGTGAGGGGTTTTCGGATATGAAGGCTGGAGAGGACTTGGTGCTCCGTAAAACAAAAATCGGCGCTCTCGGCGTGCTCAGGACTTTGTCCATATCTTCTGAGATTTGATTATTCAACATTAAATAGATATCGAAAAAATATCGACCTTTCCAGGCCATCCAACTCAAAATACCGTTCCCTTCATGGTAAGGATGCTGCTTGAGGAGGGAACTGTCCGGGGTAAAAGTGGCGGCGTCAGACCCAAATAATTGCGGGGTTGGAGGCGTGGAGAGCAGCAGTGGGGTGGTTCTTGCCCCAGCAAATTGCCGAACCTAGCAAAGATCAACATCTCACTCAACGACACTGCACCATAATATTGAAATCGATCGGCTTTCAAGTATCATCGTCGATGTATGTTCCCACGTGAAACCTACGAAGATGTTGGAACATGATCCTAAGCAGGGAGGAGGGCACGCGCGGCAAGTTGACTTTTGCCAAGTGTCGTCAAAAAGGAGCTTAGCTTCACAAAGGGCGACAAAATAGGTTCATGTGCAACTCCAAGCGACTTAGCGTGCGAGTCGAACTGTTGATAGCTTGAGGCTATCCGGTCTCTCGGGATATGGCGTCTAACCTCAGTTGGTGAATGCGCAGTTCATTCCACACCAAGAACGTAAGGCTGGCTTCTCATGTCTCAAGCTCAAGGATTGCTTTCTGCGGGTTTCAAGATGTCTTCTTCGAGGTCCAGTTCTTGCCAACTTCCCATGACTGCTGCATTTCGCTCATCGGGATCCCTTGCTCTGAGAGCCCCTCCAACCATAAAAGCTTCCCCAAGAGCTGAGAGCTCCATTCTGACATCTGTGACTGGCTTCCCTTTGAAGATGATTCGAAACTCGTGTTGAACACCGCCCTGCTCCAAAGACTCTTTGGTGAGATGCCCTTCCTTTACGGTCGGCGCTTGAACGTCCAATATCTCCAACTCTTTTAGCCAGGGGGCAAGAAGCGCTTCGCCAGTCATCTTGACAAAAGATTCTCTCAAGCACCACATAGCATAGAATCTCCGCATCTTCACATCGATCACCTTGCTCGTCTTGACATTGACTTCTTCCTCATGATCTCCTCTCTTGACGTTGACTGCAACTTCGCCACCTCTCCGCTGACATCTTGAAATCCTATCTTTCCCGTAACCCATAAACTCTCCTTCAATCCCCAAATCTGAGGGTAGTATTGGGCCAAGCTTCATGAAGCTGATTTCTGATTCTGAAAAGACCTCGCCATGAATATCAACCCAATCAAAAAATCCAGACTTCTGGATATACTCTGAATCTCTACTTTCCCGCTCATTCACACAGACAACATCAGTCCCGGTATCAACTTGATTCTTGAAGCCTACTGCGGCAATGAGGCTGACGATACCGGCTTGGTGGCTGACATTGAAATCAAACATCACGTGACTACCCATCGATGGAATTTTCGCCGGCGGTACGTAACATGGCTTGCCATTTGAAGTACGAGAAACCATCGCTTTTGACCAAGGTACGTTGCAGTACTTAGATATGACCAAATGTTTCAAGAGATGTGAAGCAAGTGACATCTTGGCATCACGGACATGATAATATTTCAAGACGCTAGCTTGCTCGGAGTCGGACAAGAGCGCTAGCGCTCGAGATGCCTAGTCTGATTAGATTGATACCAAAAATATTTTCCACTTCGGATATAAACCTACAACTGTTTTGAGTTCTGCTACTTCATCTTGTTTCTTCTCTTTCGCAGGAACAGGCCACAGAGGTCGCGTGTCGAGTATCCATTGAATGATTTTTGGGCTGTTATTCTCCATGGAATGATAAATGCAGAGCTGCGCTCCACAATTTATGAAAGCCTTATGATTCTGTGTAGTATTTCAACATTACAAAATCAAGCGTTGAAAGAAGGTGTCGGGTGGTTTAGATAACAGAGGATGTGGTTGTCAAAGTTTTAGCTTCCCGAGCCAAAACACGTCTCGGCCCGAGTCACGTGAGTTATCTTGCAGGTATCAAAACAAACATCTGCAATCTTCTCTGCGATCGGTTTTGATAGCTAATGACTTAATTTTCTGTCAGAAATATGAGTCTTTCTCTGAAGAAACAACTTTTTGTTTCGCAAAACATTTGCCTGGTGTTGTTACTAATGGGACAACAATTCCAGTCGCTGCAAAACGCGTATGGGTCAACGCGTTTTACAATATTGTTCACCACACAGTTGACCACATTAGATTGATATAGCGCAGCCTCTGAGTACCGAGTGTTGTGTCACTAGCAGGTACGATTGCGTCGGATGTTCCCGTTTCATTGATAAGGCGTTTGCTCTATTCAAGACTTCTTTTTTCATGCGGTTGAGCATTATTTCTGTGGGTATGTGACCCTTCTTGATAGAACACTTCCGGCGATGGTGGTTTGTGCTAACGTTAGTAGATTAGTGAAGGACAATCGCTTAAACTGATCAACAAAGCTTGTCTTGAAACCCAGACATAGTGTTCTTTTATATATATCAAGGGGAAAGTTAACGATGCTAATAATACCAATCAGGTAGATCGTCGACGTCAACCCACCCACAGCCGGATCCATATTTGTGCTCGCGAAGAAATGCCTTGTCTTCATAGAATTCCGAATAAAACAATCTTTCGGGATTGCGCCCGAGCCGTCTTCTTCGACGCCAGTCAGAACCAGCGCGGCGTGGGGACGGACCATACTTGGTCCAGCCCCCAACTTTGATGCGTAATCTAGTGAAAGCAAGACCTCGTTTCATTAAAACGAGGTTGGTCATGATATTGAGTGATGATTGCTGATCGATGTCTTCAAGGACGAGATCGGCGTTATGTTCTGTAAGCTTGCTTTGCACATATATCGTCAAATCATAAAGATTTCGGAAGCCAGCTATGATTTTCAGGAAGCTCATAGTCTGTCGAGTCCCACGTAACCATGTATTCCAGCCAAAACACAGCCAAGGGAAAAATTGCTTACTTCTTCTCCAACAACATTCACGCCTATGTTAAGCTTTGTTATACGGGTACACGAAAGTTGACACATTTCCAAATCACATAGAGTTATCGTTGGGAAAATGCCTGAACCCCCGAACCCAGTAACATCAAGGAGCTTTAGCATCTTTAGCGACTGACCTTGCTGGGCTATCAAAGGCATCGAGAACAGATTTAATTGACAACGGATATCCAAAACTTCGAAGTCGTCGCGGTATTCCAAAAGTTTCATTAGAAGGTGGGCGAAAGAATTTGGTGTGATGTCTTCGATAGGAAGAATGCCGCCTCGTTTCCTTTCCTCTTCCCAGCATGTGTTGTCAACACGTAGGCTTTTCAACTGTCCTAGATTCTCCGGTAAAACGCATTCAGAAAGTTACCAAGAAGATGCCATGCAATAGTAAGATCCTGGAGTTGGGAGAAATCCCATATCTGGCTCATGCTTTCTGGATTGTAATCCCATGAATATACTTCTGGAAATGTGAGGCGTTTGATAGGTGGAAGCCTACCTCGCCGGGGGTCGAATGGGCATGGAATGACGTTGTGTAGCCCGAAGTGGAAATTGACTCTCTCTATTCTGGTTGACGCAATCAAGAGATCCTGAAGATTATCAGACGGGCTTAAATCCCCAGAGTCTTCTACTCCGATCTCTACAATATTGGCAGCTAGCATATCTCTCATTGCGTAAGCGGCCCGTGGGGCTTCACGACGATACGCGAATTGGGAAATGATAAGTCCGACATTTGGCGAATGTTTGAATACCTTATTCAATTCAACATAAGTTGCCGACCGCCAGGGTTCTCTGATAACTTTTGGGCGGCTTGAGCCTTCTTCCCATCTTCAACAACGTCGTTAGAATCTGTATGATCTATCGCTTGACATTACTCACGTTATTGATTGGAGACGAGGGTAATTTATTAGAAACTGTGCTGAGAGCTCCCAATTGACAGTTGAGCTGACAATAACATGCCTGGCATGAAGCTGCATGTTTCTTATACCATTTTTGATGGTCGAGTCCAGGTCAAAGTCGGCCATGGTTAAATCGTCTCGAAGTTTGATATGGCGATACATAAACGGAATCACCATCTCATTCATCGTGCGAGACATAAGGCGAGTCTTGAAAAGACATTCTGGAGCTATGTTGTGAAGCTATTTGGTCAACAAAGTCTAACTTTATTGAAAGCGGACTCTGTACCTGTTCGACGATGCTGAGCAACACATCAGAGTTTAGATCGTACAGAAGCATAGTGGTTTGAATCTCGCTAGCACTGAATCTGACATTCAGTTCCTTACAAACGTCAACTAGAAAACGCAGTCGTCGATTTGGAGATATCTCGTGCACTTTTCTGAGGTCAATTCTGGATATCGACGTCTAGCTTCTCACCGCTTCGGGATGTAGATTACGCACTCCACTCCCCGTGGGCGAGAGCGCGGGGGTGGAGCAGCTGCAATTCCAGGGGTGATTCGCTTGAAAAGAACGCCTGATGCCCTGTGGTTAAAGCGGAAACGATGAGATTTCCTACAGCTTTGAAAAACACATTTACCAAAAAAAATGCTCAGAAAGAGACGGTTAGGTTACAAGTAAAAGTCAAGCCATCTTTTCAAAATTGTGCGATGAGATTGGGACAGGATTGCCAGATTTTGTCCCTTAAATCTAGGAACCTTGATCGTTCAGACTGAAATTTCATATTAAATGACAGTTTCAATAGCTGAATTCCACTGATCGTCAAGCAGCACAATTTTAAAAAGTTGTGGACTGACATTTTTCACTTCAAATTGGATCATTGAACTGACTTATCCTCAAAGCAACACCTTCCATTTCGAACAGGTTCGACTTCAGTCCTAACGGTTCAACCTCCTCAATCAATCTATTTGCCAGCAGCTGGGACGCAAAAGGTATTCGCAGTGAACACTCCTTGAGGATCATGCTTTGCCCTTTGATCGCGCAAGAACTTATACTTCTCCTCATTCTCGTGATAAGCGTACCAAACCTGAGAGAAATCATACTCCCCAAAAGAACCCCAAAGAACACGCATATCCTTGCTGCTGAAATTCCCTTGTGGTCCAAACACTTCCGTCTCGTTCTTTTCGCGCCATGCAAGAGCGGCGGCTTTCTTGTCTTTCTCGGGTAGATGGAAACAATCGAGTGTAGCGCACACAGTAGATTCTCTCCAGCTGTAAGAAGTGCCATTGTTTGCGTTTTTTCTGGTCATGGACTCGACGCCACCGAAGGGTTGGATTTGGGCGCAGATGAAGAGACCATTGTCTTTCGGTTGAACGACTTCTTCGATTCTCTCGGTGAGCCATTTGGCCCAGCCCGTTTCGGCAAGGTTCTTCTTGTCGCTCACGCGGGTTGATTTGACATAAGGCATAGGATATTCTCGAACTGAGTCGAGAATCCACCATTTGCTAGTCATTTGAGACATCGGTGTTGGCTTCAATGCCAAGTTGATGCTGATTGGAAGAGCGTCCTGCTTCAGTTCATTGAACCAAGCTGGATCATATTGGTCTGTAGGACTGAGCTTGACCCACTGAGCCCAGGCAAAGATCAGACGTGGCCACTTTGGCAAATCCTCGTCAATATTTGGAAGATTTTTGTCGCCATGATAGATGTCACGAAGTTGAGATCCTTTGGAGGGGAAGTGGGCTAAGAAATTGTTGCCAGAGCTGACAACACTGACACAAAGATCGTAGTTGCGTGGTACGGGCTTCTCTTTTTCGTCGGACATCTTGACAACAAAGTCGAGTAGGCGATTCAATGTTTCCTTGGAGTAGACATACATGCACTTCATTCCTGTCGACCCGTCATAATCTTCATCACGATAGATTTTGGTCGTGAAGTGGGTAACAACGCAAAAGTTTCCTGGACTTCCTCCAAGAATTGCTTTGAACAAAGCTGGGTCGTTGTGTTTGGAGATGGCTTTTGGCACGCCTTCGTGGTCAACAATTTCAATCTCAGTGACGTGATCACCAAGTAGACCAAAGCTACGACCGACTGTAGAAGAAAGTGTCAGCTATCTTAGGACATAAAACGAACATTTCTGAAAGATACTCACGTTGTCCATAACCTCCAGTCTGAACATGCCCACCAAGATGCACAGCAATACACTGTCCATGAGGAACAAAAATCTTGTTCTTGAACATATATGCCGAGAACTCCTTCAATGACCAACTGACACTAGTTCTAAGCAGTCCTTGCTTTCGGAGAAGTGTTCGGTCATCAGGACCTTGGAAAGTCTCCGACAAATCCAACTGAATGTTTGGAGCTGTAGCAGAAGAAGCTCCGCTGTACTGATGTCCTCCGGTTCTGATCGCAACAGCAACTCCCTGCTTTTTGGCATAGTCTAGAGTAGCAGCAATGTCCTCTCTGTTCTTGGGCTTGACGATGACTGCTGGAGAGGTGCGGTTTGCAGGGTAGGATGTGGTTGCATATTGGACAACTTCATTTTCGTAGAAGCCAAAGCCTCGGACGAAAACGTTTTCAGCGCCAATGGATTCAATGAGAATTTCGAGGTCGGTTGCAGTAGCCATGATGAATTGTCGATGGAGTTTAATGTTGGAAAATTTGATACTGGCTGTCAATGCTCTCCTTCGTATATATACGTTGGTGGTCTTTAAGATACGACAAGTCAAATGAATCGAAGTGCCTCGTCCTTCATCGGCAGCTGAGTCTCTACATTCTGCTGAGATGCATCATGCAATGGTTTCTCGGTCTAAGGAGAATTGTCTCACTCATCACCAAAGTCTCAGCTGCCGTCTTCAATTGTGCCAATAATCCTATATTTGCATGCACCTGAAATGCATCAGTTGATCAAAAGTATAAAAATGTCAAAACGAAAGCTGAGAATCTTTCACCGTCTCTGGCTAGTGGATTCAAAGCTTGAAGCTTCGATAGATCTCAATCCGAGTGAAGCCTAGCGGCTCTTGTATCACAAACTGTCTGCGAGTATTCTTTATCTGATATGATAAGTGAACCTTTAGATAGAGGCCCTTGAAGATATAATCCAAGGGCATGGGCGAGCTGGAAATTTTGACGTAAGTAGGAGAATTCTACAATATATTCCCCTAAGTCTTGTAATTTGTTACAATAATTCTGTTGAAGGTGTACGATCAGTATTTCCCTGGTCATTGCACAACATGCTGCCAAGGTGAATTAATCAACAACGCAGTATACTTGGACGCCGCCAGACTCAGCAGCTGAGAATTCCTACTTAGCGAGCGTTAGATTACCTCAACAATTTTTTCAATGTTGATACCTCGCATATGTTTGGAATAAAGTTCCTCGTTGTCGACTTTTCCAAGGCTGATCCAAGAAAGTCTCGCGGATGTTCCGTCACTATGCCGGTTTAAGCTTGCTCTGCTACACATCTCGTGAACTCCGGCGCCACATCTTGCGTTGTGTGAGCTGAGATTGCTTCTTCTGTTCTGCAGCTTGCGGGGTCCCGGAGTTTAACGAATTGTCGTTCGTTATGAGCGAGATGCTATCGAAATGGCACTGCGATGATCTTCACGGATCGTAATATATTCTGTGCAGATGAAACAGGCGCACCGGGACGTGCCGCTTGTTCAAAACTAGTCATCGTCGAACCAACACCCAATAGCTGAAGGGGACTCATAATGAGTGAACGTCGAAGTTTTCAAAGTTTCTCGCTTGGCTTTGAGAATCACACCGCAATTATGCTGTCTCGAGAGTGGGAAATAAAGACGGCTATGGGATAAAAATTTCAGCCATACTTCTATGCAAGTGCTCAGATCATGGAACCTGATTATTCATGGCTTGAATTAGCAGAAACGATTTTCGAGAAAATATGGCGCTTTTGTCCAGTTAACTCAACCTCGGAGATTGATTGGGTGCCGCGCTAGAACTCAGAAAGCTCAGTCACCTACTGTCATATACTCGTTTGGCTGTTCGACTGTTGAAGAGATCTGATGTATCATGCACGGAATCTGATATTACGTAACAACTCCTAGATTTACAACTTACTCCTTGCCGCATTATACTTCTTGAGATCCTTCGTCTCCTCCCTAATAGCAAGTTGATCCATAATCTCCTCACTGCCACCGCCTAAAATCAATTAGCGAACGCTTTTCAAAGACATTATATTCAGACTCACCAACAGCCATAACCCTCACGTCCCTCGAGATAGCCTCAACCCTACAGTAAATCAGCAAAATGCTTACCTTTCAAACAAAAACAAAACTTACCTTCCTCCTCTCCCACCCCTTGAATACCCTACCCCACCCATAACCTGCTGAGCTTCCCTAACACAAAACTCCAAACATCTTGTACTGACAACCTTCAACATCGCCGTCATTCCTCCAATCCTGACACCTCCACCCCTTCTATTCTCCTCAATCAACCAAGTCAACTGTTCCAAGAATGCCATCGCAGGTTCAATCACCCGTCCCATTACAACAAACTTCGCGCGAATAATGTCATTCTCAATCAATTTCTTCCCAAAAGTCTCGCGCGTACATGCGTACTGCCATGCATCCTCAACACACACTCTACTAAGCCGAATAGCTTGCGTCGCAATAGCTTTGCGCTCGGCATTGAAATTTGACATGATGACTTCGAAGCCGCGGTTTTCTTTGTGAAGCAGATTGGAAACGGGAACGTGGACGTCTTCGAACGTTATGAAGGTACTGCCCGAAGCTCCCACACCCGAGTTTTTCATCGGTCGTGTAGTCACGCCGGCGACTTTCAGCGGAATAACGAGAACAGACACTCCACCAGCACCAGGACCGCCGGTTCGGACGGCAGCGGTTACATAGTCGGCCCAGATTCCATTCGTGATCCATTTTTTGGAGCCATTTACGATGTAGTGATCTCCGTTACGGACGGCTGTTGTTTGGATATTTGCGACGTCCGAGCCGGCTTTTTATGTTAGCCTTTGGATACAAGAAGAGGGAGGAAGTACCATCAGGTTCTGTTATTCCTAGACAGAACCGCAAACTTCCGTTTGCCACGCTAGGGAGGAATTTGTCTTTTTGGGACTGAGTACCGAAATTTACGACTGGAGGGACGCCGATGCTGTTACCGCCTCCTAACCCCCATAGAACGCCTGTGAATCCCTGCAATACATCAATTTGGTGAACTCAAAAGAAGTTGCCGGAGGTGAGACGTACTACACGACTAATCTCATCTGTCAATATTAGTGTATGCCACGAATCCCAATCTTGAGCTTTGATATCGCCTGGTAAGCGGACATTTTCTAGGCCAGTCACACCGGCTAGATATCCGAGTTGGGCGTGTCTTTTGAATACCTGGTTGTATCAGTGTGAGATTCTTTTTTAACCACTCATATTAAGTGAGGGTATAAGTAAAGCATACTTCATCAGGGACTTTCCCACTTTCTTCCCATTCATATGCGAAAGGAATTATTTCTTCGTCGAAGTATCGACGGACTTCTTTTCGTAGATGACGGTGGGAATCATTGTAATGAGGAGTTTTGTCGCGCGAATACCAGAGGGGTTCTGCATATGGAATTGGGCTGCCGAAGGATGGCATTATTGTTTAATATTGAACTTGGGACGTGAGAGGTAGTTATGGTTAGAAGGAATAAGGGTGCGAGTTTTATTTAGGGAAATTATGAAGAATTGAGAAAGTACTAATTGAGAATTAGAAACACGTTCGGATTGTAAGCTGCCGGCTATTACTCAATATTGGACTGTGAGTTTATTAACAGTACGGTGTTGTCCATGTCGTAGCTCAAGGGAAGAGGAGTGACTGCCGTGCCTCGGCTGAGGGTAAAACATACTCGTGACGTCGATTGAGAATTTTAACGGACATTAGAGAGCTACTAGTTCAAACGTGCGATTAATGCTCTCCGCTCTCAAGAAGACAGCTCGACAAATCGTGCACATTGCACGGGCATTGGAAGGATGGAATCCGCCGAAATGGATGAGGATTCAGTGAGGTAAGTGGAGCTATTTTCAGAATGTGAATTTGACGGAATATCGTCGGGCCGCTAACTAAATATATTTATAATTCAACCTGTCGCTGAAGCATTGACATATCGTTCAACTGGAATCAATAGTCCACACCTTTGGTTTTTATGTAAACAATCTATGCAGAAGCTGTTTTCCTGAAATTTCAAGCCTTCCAAATCATCTGTAGATCCAAATATCGTGAAAAACAAGATCATTGGCTATCAGTAGCTTGGTCAGCCGGTTTTGCCTGACTGCCTTAGCGGGCTGGTGCCTGTACAAAAAAGTGAATCAGAACTACCTAGGTACCAACATGAATTATCGGCGCGTCATTTTCAGTATATAACACACCACAATTTTCTCATTTTCCTTCAAACTCGATCAACTTCTTCAACGCGAACGAGAAATTCAAAATGCCTCCAAAAGCGCAAACCACGACGAGGACTTCGAGACTGACAAAAGATGCTGGAGTGAAGAAACCAATCGCGCCATTGAAGGCAAAGGCGGCGCCTAACAAGGCGATTCCAAAGGCAAAGAAAGATGATGAGAAGAAGGCGGAAAACCCAGTTGTGGAAGAAAAAGAGTGTAAGTTCGCATATGTACAATGTTTTTACAATGACGTCTGTGTTTCGAAGACTGACTCTGAATTTGAAATCTAGCCATTGAACCCGCAGAAAAACCCGCAGAAAAGCCAAAACCAAATATCAGCAGAAAGCGCGCGAACTCAGCTACAGAGGAGGTCGCAAGGCCTGTGAAGAAAGCGAAATCGGAAGCTTCAATCAACACAGCTCCCACCCAGAAACTCGATGTTTACGTGTTCGGATCTGGGGATTCGGCAGAACTTGGACTTGGAGACGCGAAAAACGTTAAGCGCCCTAGACTCAATAAGTTTCTTGATGCTGCGACTGTCGGGGTTGTTCAAATCGCGGTGGGAGGAATGCACTGTGTCGCTTTGACGCACGACCAGAAGATCTTGACTTGGGGTGTAAACGATAACTACGCGCTCGGAAGAGATACTACTTGGGAAGCGCCAACTAAGGATGTGGACGCGGATGACAGCGATGAGGAAGAAGAGAGCGATCTCAACCCTAACGAGAGTAAACCTACCGCTATTCCTACGGAGGCTTTCGAATCCGGCACACGCTTTGCTCAGGTCGCGGCTACGAACAGTGCTAGTTTTGCGCTCACCACAGATGGACATGTGTATGGATGGGGTACTTTTATGGTAAGTTGTACCTGTCGTGTGTGACGAGCTTATGCTGACATATTTAGGGTAATGATGGTATCTTTGGCTTTTTCAAGAAAGATGGAGAGAAGCAGCCAAAGAAAGAGAGAGGACAATCTACACCTGCCCTCATCCCAGAATTGAAGAATATTAAGAGTTTAGCTGCTGGAGGCGATCACATTTTAGCCCTCGACCACAAAGGCAACATCTGGGCATGGGGAGCTGGAGAACAAGGGCAATTGGGCCACCGCGTCGCAGAGCGTCGACGTCTCGAGTACCTCGTGCCAAATTTGGTGGGTCTTCCCAAGAACAAGATGACCTATGTCGCCTCCGGTTCCTACAACGGATTCGCTATCGACAATAAGGGCAAAGTCTGGACTTGGGGTTTGAACAACTACGGGCAAGCAGGTGTTACAAGCGGCGCAGGCACAGATAATGCCCTAGTCCAAAGGCCAAGCAAGATTAAAAGTCTTGAAGGGTATGCTATCAAGGGCATTGAAGGTGGAAGTCATCACTCTATCGCATTCACAGAGGACGGAACCACACTAGTCTGGGGACGATGCGACGATGGACAGAGCGGAATTGATTTGGACAAGATTCCAGAAGACGATATCATTTTCGACGCTAGGGAAAAGCCTCGAATCCTTGTGAAGCCAACTGCGGTCCCTGGAATCAAATCCGTCGCCGTCGCAGCTGGTATCGACAACTGTATTGCTGTTACGATGGAAGGTCAAGCATACTCCTGGGGTTTTTCTGAGAGTTACAGAACTGGACAGGGTACCACGGATTCTATCAAAGAGGCGACCTTGATCGATAACACTGCTACGAGAGGAAAGAAGCTTACCTTTGCGGGTTGTGGAGGACAGTTCAGTGTTCTCGCTGGGCCGATGTCGACTTGAACTGGGCGGCAAACAAATTGGATTTAGATATCTTCACACGTTGAATCGATGATCTATACTTGTATAATATTAAAACGGGCTGGACTGGGATAGGCTGCGTATACGAATAGGGCTCAGGTTAAATGATAGAGTGGACTTTCAAAATTGGAAAGGTATAGGAAGGCTTCCTGCATAACGGAAGATAGTATGTAATAATTTTGTGTTTACGCGTCACATTTACTTGGCTCAATACTTTTTCCTCAATAAATGATCCCATCCTCCCTTTCCATATCGCTCTCAATTCACCCGGACCAGGCCCACATCGGTTTCTGTCGGCCACCCCACATCTCGCTCACTCCAGACCCTGAACGCATTCTTCCAGAAAGCAAAACGTCACAACCGGCTTCGGACCATCGCAAGTCTCACCAATCTCTCCTATCATGAGATGGATAAACTCGCGGCCCAATGAGCCAAGATTTTCCGCGGGTTCTTGGAAGCACCACGTTGTTATCTTAGCGGGCTCCGTGCTTGCTTTCTTTTTGTTCTGGTATTACCCCTCCATCAACACCCGCCATCGCAGGATTTGAAAGAGAAGAATTTGGAGAAAGAGGAATTGAGCGCAGATATTTTGAATACAACGATTGGAAATATGGCTACTAAGACGTTTAAGTTGAATACTGGCGCGGAGATCCCGGCGTTGGGACTCGGGACGTGGCAGTCTGCTGCTGGGGAGGTGGAGAATGCGGTGGGTTATGCGTTGAGTGTTGGGTATAGACATATTGATGCTGGTGAGTTTTCCCTATCTTGCCTTTCAATTGGGGGGGATTTTTTTAATGGGTTGTAGCATACTGCTACGGTAACGAGGACGAGGTTGGAGAAGGTCTTCGAACTGCATTCGATAGCGGGATCGAGAGGAAAGATATCTTTGTTACCACGAAGCTATGGTGCACTTACCACTCCCGCGTCGAGGAGGCTCTGAATAAGAGTCTGAAGAGTTTGGGTCTTGATTATGTGGACCTTTACCTTGTTCACTGGCCTGTGGCTATGAATCCAAATGGTAAATACCCTCTCACTTAGTCAATAATAGTTGCACTCAAACACCACTGACACGCCTAGGAAACCACGACAAATTCCCCAAACACGAAGACGGATCCCGCGATCTCATAAAAGACTGGTCGCACGTACAGACCTGGAAAGCGATGGAGAAGCTCGTCGCGACGGGTAAAGTCAAGGCTATTGGCGTTTGCAACTACAGCGTCAAATACCTCGAGCAGTTATTGAAGGAGGCGAGTATTGTGCCAGCGGTGAACCAGATCGAAAACCATCCATCGTTGCCACAACAGGAGGTTGTTGATTTCTGCAAAGAGAAGGGTATTCATGTTACCGCGTATAGTCCGTTGGGGAGTACCGGCAGTCCCATGTTTGAGGCGGCGCCGATTGTGGAGGTTGCGAAGAAGAGGGGAGTTACGCCTGCTAGTGTGTTGCTTTCTTATCATAGTAAGTTTGACTTTGCACTCACTGCTTTTTAGTGGTTGGCTAATGATTCTGTAGTCGCTCGTGGCAGTTCGGTCCTTGCGAAGTCTGTCAACTCGGAGAGGATTAAGGCGAATATGGAGCTGATTGATCTTGATACCGAGGACATGAAAACTCTCAACGCATATGCGGACGGGCTCGAGAAGAGCGGAAAGGTCGTGAGATATGTGTATCCGGCTTTTGGTGTTAACTTTGGCTTTAAGGATAAGCCTGACGGGATGGTTTTGTCTTAGGGTTTGACTGAGCCTGGTGGAATTTGTTAGTGAACAATGAGGTGGATGGCAGATACCGTCGAATGGGTCGAAAATGTTTATAACTAGATTCTTTCTAAAAGTTAGTAGCTGGTGACGGAATACTTATCTCATCCCGCCAACTCCCGAGGTCTTCACAAATATCTCTCAAACGAGTCTCGCTGGTGATACATGTCTCTGGAGTCTGAACACATAGCTCGACATCTGTGTTCACTTTCATCTTAAAGCCGTTGGCAGAAATACGTCACGATGGATTGCTACTTTTCCGTCCACATCCTCTTGGTGGAGATTCTGATGGTTACATGCGTTGAAATATGACCACAATGACAATGTCCGGCTATCTAAGACTATTTTGAGTGTCAGCCTTCTTTGGTTTGCATTACCTACTTGTGGCGTCCCTTTTTGATTTGATATTTTCGGAAGCGATAGTAAGGGACAGCCCGGGAGATGTTCCCAAGAGGTGGTACTGAAGGTGTCGTTTTCTCGGTTCAATTGAGTTGTTTTTGAGACAGTCTTAGTATTCTAGTTTAGATGCAAACATCTGTTTAGTGATATCCAGAACAAAGCGAAGCAGATGGCGATAAGTCGAGAGGTCTCTGGGTTGGCGAGTGAGATCAGTCGCCGTGTGTCTGTGTCCATGTTTGTTTGGAAAGAATGGTTCGTATTCGTCGATGAAAGACAGCATTACCGTTCATAACAAACCAACAACTCCTACGTGTAAACCAGACTCTGTCTCAATCCACTTCCGAGCTTCTGGCTCAGCTTTCCTGGAATTCTATGCTGTTGGATATATATGAAACTCGTTTCCTGATCGCGTAGTTGGGATTCCACAACGCCACGATTTTGCGGAGCATCTCCACTTTTCCCCGAGTCTGCAGTAAAGGTTTCGGATGAACCTATAACAAAGTCGAACTTACCAACAGTTAAGTTTCATCTGTCACCGATACTACAGATTACAACGTTAAACATTTATGGATTCTTGTTGGTAAGTCTGAATTGTCTGTTGTGCTAGCATATTAACCGCTCGGAAATCGATGTGATTCGTCAACCGAGTGGGATGGTTCATCAGCCACAGCACCTACATCAATCCCAGTAAGTCTCTCTACTTTCGCCGCAATCTGTACTTCATCCTTCTTACTTGTACAACTGTCGACATCGTGGCATAGCCGTCTCCAACATGAATGAGTTGGAGAGGTCTCATAGCGGATATTCAAGAATGCGAACGCAGACTCGCATCAATTAGGTAGGTTTCTGAGATTTCAGACACGAACAGCGACCAGAACCAAATAGCTCGAAAATATCGCGACATGAGGATGCTTCGACATTGCGCCCGGGAGAATCGCGCATCCGATTCCCTCTCTTCGGCCCTCTATTGTAGTGCAATTGAAGTCGATTTCTACCTATCGCACAAACATCATAACATCCGGCCACTTCCTTCTCACTATACAGGAAGATAGGAACATTGATTACGAGGCTCCCACAGGCAGTGTTAACAATTCCTCCAACCTCACAGCGCCATCCAACCAACGGACGCGACCACCACAACAAGCGAATAAGATGGGAACAGTGAACCCGTCTGGATTCCGCTCAAGAACAACTCTTACGTGCACCGGTCTAGCGATGCAGGTAAATCTGGGGCAGCCTTCTATGTTGTTGTTGTTGTCTCGGGGGATTAGGAGTCGCGGCAGTGCGATGGGATTATTTTACGCAACTCGCAGTCACGACAAGAAGGTTATTTTTTTATTTATGGAATTTGTATGTTGGACATCCTGCATCCTGCACCCACTTCGAAAGCCCATTTGTATCCTAGATTCCGCACGAGATCATGAGTTCTGAATTCTTTTCATTCCATCACTGCACTTCTCTCAGTTTGAGTACATTCTCTTGTATTCGGGAAACGGTTTCTTTTCTTTCGATTTGTTTACTCTCGTTTTCCTTGCAGGTGATTGAAAAGATTCAAGATGCGCGCCGCTACCATTTCGCTTATTGCGCTCTTGGCCCTGACGGCTTCGGCTACCAATCATGAGGGGTATGGTAATGGGGGTAGCACACCAGATATGGGAGGAGGTGGTTATGGAGGAGGTGGAAATTATGGAGGGGGCCACGGAGGAGGAGGTGGTGGTGGTGGTTACGGAGGAGGTGATCATGGGAAAGAAACCTCAACTCCCTGTGATGATGATAAAACGACAACTCCGCCGGCAGTCCATACAACAACTACTCCTCCACCAGCAGAGACGACACCTCCAGTACCCTGCTATGGAAAAGATTGTACAACGACTACTGAACCTTGCGACGATGATAAGACAACAACAACTCCCCCAGCTCACACTACTACTACCGAGCCTTGTGACGAGACAACCACTCCACCACCAGCGGAGACCACTTATCCTCCGCCTGCTGAGACCACTTACCCTCCGCCTGCAGAGACGACAACTCCCCCAGCTCAAACTACTTCTACTGAGCCTTGTGACGAGACAACCACTCCACCACCAGCAGAAACAACAACACCACCGCCAGCAGAGACCACTTACCCTCCGCCTGCTGAGACCACAACTCCAGGCTGTGATGGTTATGATTGCACTCCTCCAATAATCACAACATCTGAACCACCACCTGCAGAGACAACAACCCCACCTCCAGCCGAGACGACTACACCACCACCATCTGAGACGACTCCAGGTTGTGATGGCTATGAGTGCACTACAACCCCACCAGCAGAGACGACAACACCACCACCATCTGAGACGACTCCAGGTTGTGATGGCTACGATTGCACTACAGCCCCGCCTCCAGCAGAGACAACAACTCCTTGCTATGGCGAAAGCTGCACAACAACGACAACGCCATGCGACGATACTACCACTCCTCCACCAGCTGAGACTACTACGCCTTCTTGCGATGGATATGAGTGTTCAGGCACTACAACTTCTACTCCACCGGTTGAGACGACTACACCACCTGTTGAGACTACAACACCGCCTTATGAGACAACACCACCACCAGTTGAGACTACTACGCCACCTTATGAGACCACAACACCTCCTGTTGAGACAACCACTCCTCCTTATGAGACTACAACACCGCCTGTCTACACCACTACCCCACCTGTAGAGACAACTACCCCACCTGTAGAGACAACTACCCCACCTGTAGAGACAACTACCCCACCTGTAGAGACAACCACTCCACCAGTCGAGACGACTACACCTCCACCAGTTGAGACAACTTCTTGCCCAATGCCAACTGCTGAGACCGTCACTGTAACAGCACCTCCAGAGACAGCTGCTTGCGCAACTCCATCTCCAGTTACTATTACCGTCACATCACCACCAGAGACCGTCACTTCGCCCCCAGAGACCGTTACTGTCACCTCTCCACCTGAGACTATTACCTCGCCTCCAGAGACTGTCACCTCACCACCAGAAACGCTCACCGTGACAGCACCTCCAGAGACCGTTACCGCAGCTCCAGAGACAGACACCGTGACAGCGGCTCCAGAGACTGTAACAGCAGAACCAGACACGGATACTGTAACAGCACCTCCAATGACCGTCACGGCAGAGCCAGAGACCGATACCGTAACAGCACCTCCAATGACTGTCACAGCAGAGCCAGATACAGATACCGTAACGGCACCGCCAATGACTGTCACAGCGGAGCCGGATACAGATACTGTAACTGCAGCTCCACAAACTGTTACAGCAGAACCAGACACTGTGACTGCAACATTACCTGAAGAGACAGAGACCTTGACATCGCCTCCAAAGACGGTTACAGCTACAGCACCAGCGGAAACAGTATATGTAACCAGTGTCTCTACCGTTCTCACTTGCGAGAGCACACCACCACCGTCATTCCCAACTACTACTTCTGATACACCATCATGCACTGGAAGTGAATGTTATACAGAAACTACAACTCCACCGGACGTCCCAGCAACTACTACCCCAGACGTTCCAGCTACCACAGAGCCCCCATGTGATTGTGAGGACGATAAAACTACTACTACACCATATGAAGCAACCACTTCAACTTGTGAAGGTGATTATTGCTCACCAGAGACGACATCTCCTTCATACAGTCCTGCCACAACAACATCGAGCTGTGAAGGAGAATCTTGTTATCCAGAGACGACATCTCCACCATACAGTGCTTCAACTACAGCCTGTGAAGGAGATTACTGCTCATACGATACTACAAGTGAATCATACAGCCCACCGACGACGACACCAACATGTGAGGGCGAATCTTGTTATACAGACACTTCTTCATCATCATACTACAGTCCTCCAACATCAACCCCATCTTGCGAAGGAGACTACTGCTCATCAGAGACCACAAGCGAATCATACAGCCCTCCAAGCTCAACAGACTACTCATACAGCCCTCCAAGTTCAACAGACTACTCCTATCCACCAGAAACCACAACTCCATCATACCCAACAACAACACCGTACTGCGACTCAGAAGCCGGAGATTGTGTACCACCTGCCACTACCACCGAGGAGCCACCATGCGACTGCACCGACGAATCCACCGCCACACCAACACCAACAACCATGGCAACCTGCAACCCATACGAAGCAGGCAGCGCATGCGCACCCGTAACTACCAGCAAGCCTGGCAAACCACCAGGAGGACACTACAACGGTACCGCAACACCAAGCTGGAACCCTCCATCTAGTGCTTACGGAACCGGAATCATGACACCAACGCCCTCCGGCCCACTGCTCACAAACAGTGCCGAGAAGATCGGTGGCGGTCTCGGTCTCGCATTTGTCGGAGGAGTTGTAGGATTATTGTTCTTGATTTAATTGTGAATGTGTGTGATAAAATGGTGTAGGAATTGTTTAGGAGTCAAAAGATTTTGTACATGTATACCCAGGTTAGACAATGGCGTAAGACAGGCGTTTTTGGGAGGAGATATTTCTCGGTCGAGACCTCGATACACTGAGGATTTGCTTTCTTTCTTTTTTTGTTTACTATTTTTTCGGAATTCATTGAGGGCGTTGGAAGAGGGGCATTAACAGGATGGAAGCATTGCATAATCCTAGGTCATGGGAGAAGATTTAGATATATCCGAGGGAGATCAAACTTTCCCTTGTTGATTAGCCACTTATTTTCTTGATTGTTTATGAAATTTAAAAAATTATATTCTATCCCGTTCGCCACACATACAAAGTGCTTTTTGGACGTTCACACCTGGCGAGATCGCAGAACCCCGATTCGACCGATCCCCAAAACCGAAAGCCAAATTCTTTCTTCCAACAAACAATTCCTTAATCCTTTATGAGTAGGAAATGGATTCCGATTCTCCCGTGACCACTCCATCTCCCGGCTGATGCGGCACCCACTCAAGCCTACGATTCCGCCCGCGCCACATTTGACATAAAGAGTCACTCTTTTCGCACAAAGGTCCACAACTAAGTGGATTTCAATTGTAAAGATTTCAGTTAGGTGGATTTCTAATTAAAATCTCACAACACACTAACCATACAATTCCATACACAAAAGTACCTGGATATCTCTAGCACCATCCTCACTCCATCCTGAAAAAATGTCTAGCCCAAAACATCCGCCCAAACAAATCCAGCACCACACAGAAGCATTCCTGCTTAACCTAGCACGATCACATCAGCTCACATCAAAGGACGTACAGTTTCTGGCTAGACGGCCGGAGTATGGGATTTGGACAAGTGAACTGGCGGAGAGGGATGGGCGGTGGACGAGGTTGATTTTGGGGGTTTGTGGGTGTGTTGTGTTGGGGTGGGTTGGGGTTGGGGTTGTTGTTGTTGGGAGGGGGTTGTGAGGAGGAGAGTGGTATGTGAAGGTGATGTGTATGAGGAGATGTATATGAGGAGATGTATATAACGGGAGGACAAAGTGTAAGGATAGAGAGGGAAGCGAAAACTGATTTTAGCAGGATAATAGAGTGTTGATAATTTAAACATCCTTACGTTATATATATAAATATACCTACGTAGCAAAATAACGCTTGAGAAGATTTCATTTACTCTCGACCTATTGTCCTCGAGTGTAAATTATGGCAACTTTCAAAAGTTGACCCTTTCGCTTAGTACCGAGGGTATGTAACAAAATACCTACACTCTTAACCTCGTTCTACCTATATTAATTCCTTAAACTCTGAAGCGCAATTTAATATCGTATACGCACAGCCACTCACTCACTGTTATTTCAAAACACTTCTCTTCAAAACACTTAATTACATCTTCAGCTCGCTCAATATATCCCCTTATATACATTATGTTCAAAACCAAACCCCCTCTTTTACCGATACCTATTCCTTCCTTCAACCAAAGGAAAAAATAATTGTCGGAGGACTTGCCTATCATCGTCCTATCAGGTACCATATTGTGTTAGCCTTGCTTGCCGCTATGAGGGGACGACTTCGTCGAAGATGGAGACGGCGCCATTACGGTCGGCAGCTTGGCAAAGAAAGTCGCTATGAGAGAGTGTCAAGTCAGTCTCCAGCTCCTTGAACTAGTTCGAGAATCATGGTAGCATAATCTACGTCAATTAGAGGTATCTTTAACGAATGTGTTACGATTGGGTGCCTCGTGAAATAGCGTATCCCTTGGTGATGCTTACTTTCTCGTTCTCCTTCGAGTCTGAGGCAATGAGAAATATAGTGGTATATAGCTAAGCGATGTGCTCTACACATGTGAGTTCAAAGAACATTTGATTGAGTAATTCCCATTTTTTGGGGTGTTTTGTCACCAAAAATAATGTGGTTTTGTAGCCTGGCTAACTATCTAATTAGTCTCCTATCTGTTTAGGTTTCTAAGAGCCGAGCGAGCACTACCTACTCCCGAGCATCATAGTTCCTTACTTCGTCGGTCTACAAGCAAACGGACTCTTAACTAAAAGTCTCACACTACACTAATAAAAATCCCATGAAGCGCCTCCAAAAATCAGAAATTCAACCACAACAACCATCCTCATTCCGTTTCAAAATCTTAACATAAAGAATGGCATACATAAGACGTTCCACCAAAGATCTAGGATCTCTCTATCATGATTACCACTCGCTTATGGACATGGCGAAAAAGAATCATCTGACCGCACGGGATATAAAGTTTTTGGCTAGCCTGCCACAGTATGAGCCCTATGAGTCGAGGTGGACGCCCGAACAATTGAAACAGGATCAGAGGGACGCAAAGAAGTTTGCGGCATTGGTTGCAGTCGTTGTGGTTGTTTTTTCGGTGGGGTTTGCGATGATGCTTTGTAGGAGGGTGGCTGATGCGGCTGAGTTGGGTAGGGGGGAGGGGGCTGTACGGGACTTCCGTATATGAGGAGAGGATGAGAAGGGAAATTGAGAGAAAATTGATAGGGGAAGGAAAGAAACGATACGGGATTATGGGATATACTAAACTTCCTACTCACGATCTCGAATCGCAGGGGCAAAATCTTGATGATCTTCCACCATACGCACCACCAATCCCCCAAAACCACAATGACATTTCATCCACCCCAGAACTCAACTCCAGCTTACCACCAATCTCACAACTTAATCTCAACCACCACCATACCTCCCTCCTCACATTAGCTCAAACTCATCACCTCACACCACAGGATATTCAGTTCCTGGCTGCACAACCTGAATACGGTACACCGGCTCAACAGGAAGCGACAGAAAGGACGAAGAAAGTTGCGAAGTGGGTTGTGGGGATCTTTTTGGTTGTTTGGGTGTCGGGTGTGGTGGGGATTATTGTGTTGGGTGTTACGAGTGGTTAAGATTTAGGAATGGGAATTCGAGAGTTTGAGATCGTATTGCGTGGATGAGATGGCAGAGTATGCTGGGTTGACGAGCAAATTCGCGGCTGTAGTTTTTAGTGGATGGAGAACGGGCGTTCTATATCTATGAAAACGTGGATTCCTTCGAAGGAAGATACTTAAACCAGGAACAGAATTCAGATGCTGCCATCTTGACTTTGAAAATAAGAGGTGCAGATTTTGTCTGTGGGAAAAACCACGAAGATATAATGCATACATTATGTATATTTCGATATTCTCTAGTTGAAAGATAATCAATTGTTAGAGCACGTCGTGTCGCATTATCATTCCGTATTAACAAATCTCGCACTTCAATAGGGAAGCTAGGAATAACCTTCCTCCACACTTGACTTCTTTCGAGAGGGAATATACCATCAAACTCTGAGATCAAGCTGTTATTCAAACAGATTAATGTGGTAGTTGTTCGACGCCGAACTCTAAAATTAGATCATCGGTCAGCTTCATTCTTCGCAAGGCCGGAAAAACCAGCGACTCTGTTTATGATTCCCGACATTTCCAAGAACAAAATACTCGTGATTTAATTTGATACATTCAGCATTCAGGCCCCAACGATCAGCTTCGCGACATTTTCAAATGCAGACAAAATTAGAGTCACTAGTAGTACTCACTACCACAAGTGGATTGCAGGACTGACAGGACATTCTTCAATTGTAATGTTGGAAATGAAACCAATTTTCCAACACTTTTTTCCTTGAATCCTTATAGGTCCTTTTTGAATAAGTCAATGTCTACTCGAACAGATTGAGTAAATATAGTCCACTGAGGAGATTCTAAAGTTATCTTACCAGATACCGCAAGGTGTCCAATAGGATCAACAACACATCGGTGTCTAATATAGCGTGTGTAAAATCACAGAGAGATCTTTTCCAAACACGTTCCATCTCTGAATTCAGCGAATCGCCTGATAAGGCTGATAATAATCGGTTATTATAAGAGATGGAAAAGTTGTGATTCACATACATTCCTCCATGTGTTCAATATTCTCCATTTCTCTTCCAAGACTTTCCAATTGTTCGTTTAGGACAGTTATCTGGCAACCGACACCAGCCCATCCCCTCCTGTCTACGCTTAGCAAACTCAGCCGCACCCATCGATGTAGCGTAGAGTGACCGCTCCGACGTCTCTGAATTTATCTCCTCTAGCTGGGACATTACTTGCAGTGAAGCACGGTCTGATAAAGCGTTCTTAACAGCTTGTATAAAGCGCGGTTCGGTTGCGCTTTCGCCGGTCATTAGCAAAGTGTCGACTTTTTGGGATCCGAGGAACTGTTGAATACGCATAGTTAGAGTGAATAAGTGATCCTTCCATTTCTCCCGGTTTTGATCGACTTCTAGATACCCGAAAAATCTTCTAAGACGAGATAGAGTATCTAAGTCTTCCCCTTCTTCCCCTTCTTCCGCCGGGTTCTGATGCAATTGTTCACTGCCTAGTTCTAGGTCCGCAAAGTAATTATCAAAGAGAGTGTTTCGGACGTCGCTGACTCGATTGAACGTTCCGCTAAGGGCCTGTTTATTGTAGTCCAGGTGAAGCACTCGATAACTTGGAAGTCTACTTTCTTCTGTACGACATTGATATGGGTCGGTATAGGTCACACAAAGCCCTCGACCATAACCGGCCATTGCTGCAGACATTGACACGAGCCTGGAGAAGAACACCGGGTTGTGTTTGTCCTTTATCAAGTCCTCCATTCCGAGAAAGTCGAAAACGTCTTTGATTTCCCAGTCGTTAAGGTGAACTCCAACTGGTGAAGATAATGATGCACCTCTCATCTTTACTCCTAGATGAGTCTCGACTTCCACGCGCAATTTCGATATCATTTCTGCTAAGATCCTAACATCGGGTGATGCTGGGCGAAAAAAGAATTTGTTAACATGACGTTTGACGTGGTACCACGCCCAGAGACCCAAAATTTTATAATGCTCATTCATGTCGCTTTCGTCGCCCCGGAAAGGTGGCTCTATCCCACTCGATATTCGTTGCACAGGACCTGTCGCGAAAACCTTCATCAAAGTAATGTATTGAGGTAGGCCATTGATCTTGGCTATAGGTATAATTGTGCCATTGTTATATTTGATGGACGCTGTTCTATGTTGGGCATTTTGTCAGCCATATTGACCGGCTTGTAATCAGTGAGAAGGCAAAAATAGCCATAACCCATTTCTAAAGCAAACCCGATTCCAGGAGCCGACAACTCCGTTTCGGAAGGACATCTGCATTTTGGTAGAGGACATATAAAATGTACCCCAGGCTGTTGTAGCAATTGCTGCGACGTCTCGCCAGTCTGTTGGGCGATGGAAAGCAATCCTAAGCCGAGCGACGAGCAGATGAAGGCCAAAGTCTTTCTCATTCTGCTGGCTGAAAAGCTGTCATAGTATGATGCTAACCCTCTTGAGTTTATACCTTGAAGTAGTTGAAGTGTGATCTCAGAGGCTTGAGTGATGTTCCAACCACGATGTTCCAACCGCCATGCACGTTGGTGGATGAAGATAATGGTGCACACGATTCACGACAGTCATCTAGCTTAGATTTGTGAAGCTTTTTCGAGTAATGTTTTTTGGTATATGGCAAGGATACGAATAGAACTCCCTGATCCGAACACACTTACCATTACTTTGCTGTACACTTCTGTATCCAGTTTAATCCACCTGTGTGTTTAAGGACCGACTGGACCTTCCAAGAGCCAAAATATCAGAAAGCGAATTTCACACCCCTTCCTTGACAGATATATCTGGCTCTTACTGATGAAGATAAAATTTTGTATTGAATCGAGATCAATGGGTATATATAAGGTATCGGGCAGAATATCGTTATTCTCCCCTACGGGCTCCCATTAGACATGCAACACACTGGTGATCTTCCCGAAATAAATCCAAGTTCCTTCTTTCCTGCGTATAGCGACTCAAGCCCCTACCCTTGGAAATAGAGTGCTGGAGTTGTCATTGGTAGAACCCTGCTGTATCGATGGAATGTTGAATGGCTGTCTTCGTACTGAAACTGTCATCCAAGGTTAAAATCTCTGGTATTTATTTGGCATCGAGCAAGCTGTTCGCTGGTTCAAGCCTTTCCATGTCTGAATAAATCGAATAAGCCGAATAGTGATGATAGGCTGAGCCTGTCTATTGGGAATATTTTGGCAGCAGTGAAAGTTCTTTGTAGAAGGGATTCTTGAAGGGCTTCTGAAGACGTGCTATTAAAGCCCCACTTCTATGTGCCCGATAGCGATAACGATCCAGAACGTTACTGCCGCAACTTACATTCTCCCCATCTTCCTCTCTTTCTAAATCCTTTATCTCTCCTGCTATTTTCATAACAAAGACAGTAGAGAAGACTCAAGATGCCCAACGTTCTGATCATCGGAGCTACGAGGGGCCTTGGAGCATCTCTTGCGAATGCATACGCTTCACAACCAAACACGACTGTTTATGGAACAACACGAGCCGCAACCGCCCCTAAAGGACCTGATGAGAAGATTGCATGGGTTCCGAACATTGATGTTAGTGACAGTGGCGTTGGAAAGAGACTGGTCAACCAACTGGGATCGCTAGGTGTTGCTGGAGGAATGGTGGGGGGCGACAGTGAGGTTAGGGGTTTTGACGTTGTGGTAAGTTGACACAAGGCAATTAGGATTGCAGGGGATAGAAGATATTGACGGAATACAGTTTATCACTGCTGGATACTTTGCAACTGAAGACTTCGTTGAAGGTCCGAAGTGGGAGGAGGAAGTCAAGATGTACAGTAAGCTTCAACTAGCTGTCGTCAAGAGACCAAGGCTAACTTCCTCTGCAGCAACTTCCGCCATCTCCCCACCATTCATCGTCCACTCCCTGACTCGCGCGAAGTACTTGACCAAGGGTTCCAAGGTCCTCCTGATATCTTCCGAATCCGGTTCCATAACCTTGCGACACGAGAAGGAGGGAGGTGGAAACTATGGACACCATGCTAGCAAAGCTGCGTTGAATATGGTCGGAAAGCTTCTCAGTCTGGACCTCAAGGATGAAGGTGTCATCATCAGCATATTGCACCCTGGATTTATGCGGACCGAGATGACTGCTGGTGTAGGGTTTGACAAGTACTGGGACGACGGAGGAGCTGTAACTCCGGATGAAGCTGCTAAGACTTTGATTGAATGGGCGGAAAAGCTTGATATGAGCAAATCCGGGGAGTATTGGGCACCAAGAGGACCACGTAAGTTCAATACAACGCGTTGGGGGGGGACTATGCTAATAATAACATAGGTGACATTGGTACAGCTGAAGTCACGATTGGCAAAGGCTTGCCTACGCCTCTACAACTGCCCTGGTAGATCTGGAGTTGCGCAGCTGAACACTCAGTCATGATTGTATGATAGCCAACGAGCAATGAATGACGAATTTTATTTGGGTCGAGATCCTGAAAACTCCATTGCCATTACTCCTTCCGTTATAAACAAATTCCCCATACGCTGCTTTTTGTCAAGCCATCTCCTCCCCGATGACTCTATTACTTCCACTCTCCAAAGATATGAAAGGAAATCAAGTTAATTACAAGGCCGCCATGATTCCGCCAACGATAGCCATTGCACCGCCGATCCCAGCAACGAGAGTCTGAGCCGCACCAGCGCTTGAAGAAGATGTCTTGGGAGCGCCAGATAATGAAGCACTGCTAGCGGTAGTCGAAGAAATAGCAGTAGGTTTACCACTTGTTGAGAGTCGAGTGCCATTGGTAGGGAGAACAGTGATCAGTCCAACAGTTCCGTCAATGGTTGCAGCAGTAATGACGCTGCTCAAGGAAAGGATGACAGAGGATGTAGCGTTGGAACCGGCACCAGCAAGATATGCTTTGCAGAGGGCTTGTCCTTGGTTGGCAGTGAGACCGACCTCTACTGGAGTACAGCCAGAGGAAACGACACATGGAGTTGCGTTGTCGGCAATGTCGGCTTGCTTGGGACCGCATTGGCATGGTGAGTCTGTAAGAGAGCAGCCGGCTTTCTCAATGGCATCACGAATGCATTTAACCTGATTGACGCGTCAGTCTCGATCTAGGTGTAAGGAATCTAGGGAGTAAATGATTCAACTTACGGCGCACTCTGGAATACCTTGCAAGTTTTGCGCGGAGGCAATGCCTGCAGCAGCAAGGACGACGACGGAGGTGAACTTCATATTTGCGATTGAGATGATATTAGATCAATTATATTGAGAAACGATTGTGGTATGCAAGTGCAAATTTGGTTGGTGTTTTGTGGAGGTGTAAAACGAGTGTGGGTGTTGAGGTTGTAGGAAGGTAAACAAGAAGCTTTACGACAGATTTCCTTTGTACGGCTTTTCTCACGCCACAAATTTATTCACGCATGCTGCAAACAGCAAGGTGGAGACGCCACCGAGTCACAAATTTCAATTCACCTCGAAGAAGGTGGTGTGAAACATAGGCGATATGGCCGCTTGCGTCTGATGTCTGGCTTGTCTTACAGCAGAATGCAGTACGAAAACGCTGTTATTAGGTTCTGCAGTGGCCACAATTTCGGTCTTTGAGGTATGAGAGACTTGCATGTGATTAATTACGAGCACTGAATACGAGCTCTGCTATTTGAAACAGTCGTACGAAATGATTGTGGTGCGGTTAATTGAAGCGAGGTAACAACTTGATCAGTTCATCCCTTGCGTGGCTTGAAATTGTCGAACTTCGATGGCTTCGTCAATTCCGCTACCCCGCTAATTGTATTAATATATTTCTAGAAATGATACAGAGGATCAACTTCTGTATGGGTATTCCTCAATTTTTCGCATAGTTATCAAGTAGCCGAATCTTCTTCATAAGAGAAACTTAAAAAGCTACGACGTCCTTGACGGCCGGACAGAATCACGAGTAGATGGAGTAGCTATTTTACCTCTTAGCTATGCAGCACTCATTGGGCACGGAATTATAAAAGGAAGGGCTCCTTAGGTTTGACCAATGATAAGTTTCATTAATCTGCTAATCGCGCTTAAATGAGTGTAACAGTTCAAATGACTTTTCTCCAGATTTCGAAACATCCATCCTTCCACCCGCAAATCCCTTCCACCACATGATTTCTCCCTTCCCCAGGCATGTAAAACCGCTTAGAAGTTGCGAAGAGGGTCACCGAGAAAGCCGGACAGGGCACTGATATCAACCATGATATACGTCTTGAGGAATCCGCCAGCAAATGATGACAATTTGTCTCCGAACGCTTGTTTGGCACTGGCAACAAATCTCCACTAATATAATTGGTCAGTATCTTCTCTATGAGATGAGAGTTTGAAGGTTTTCTCAAAAAGTACTTACCTGGAAAGCTTTCATGCTCTTATCGTGGAAAGCCAACCAACGCGTAGTCTTCTCTTTGTTCTGCCCATACTGGAAAGACTCGTCAACGACGATGGTGAGGTCTTCACCACCTGTCTTCTTGGCCTTAAACTCGTCGAGGTAGGCAGTTGAGATGAAGATTACGCCTTGCTCATCTCCTATCGAGAGATTAGCTACGAGGTCCCGATACAGGATGCAAAGAGGGATAGTATACCCTGAGTCTTGTTGAAGAAAGGCACGGAATAGTAATCTTGGGTTTTGTGGGCGAGATTTTGTTGCCATTCGACTTTCACCTTGTGCTCGGTGATTGTGTTGGCTGGAATGTAGATGGTATCTCCCTTTTCGACGACACCCATTTTGAAGGTTGTTGGTTGAGTAGTTTGGGGAAAGTGTTTGGTAGGAGTTCAGATGAATTTGTAGAAGAGTGTTGTTGAACGCTTGTTGATAGATGTGAGGATGTGAGGGCTAGATGAGGGAATCCATGGTATTTATACATTTCCGCCCGCTCTCAACTCATGATAAGACGCGACGTGATCATCTAACTCATAACTTCTGGCTCTTGGGATAACATCATACTACTGCAACCTCAGCATTCTTTCCAGAGCTCAGCTCTCCACAATGAGCGGGGACGGTCAAAACCAGAGTTTCCTGCAGGACTCAATCACCTAGACCAAGCTCTGTATAACGAGCGGTGAAGTTGGCAGCCAACCAATTCTACAGAACACAGTGCCCCACAAGAAAGAATGTTTCGTTTTAATCAGCAAGAGATGATGTTCGAATAACGAGGTTGAAGAATCCTACGATGGTGAGTATTATGGTTGTAGAATGTCATGAGTTTCACCTCGATCTAAACTGAATATTCCATCATATTTTCTGCAACGAATTAGTTTTTGTTCTAATTACCCTTCCGTAGACGATAACTAGTCCATATCTTGACACTTTCTCAACGCTACCTATTCAACTGAAGCTGGACTGTTGAAGTGTGGAGAATTTCTACATCTTTCCTCACATACACAACAATGCTCACAAGGTTACATCAAACAAACGAAACAACGGCACGACGCATCATGTACAGGTATGAAGATTCATCAATGATCTTCTCTTTTAGACAGCCATTTCATGATATGGCTAGCTGAGAACAATGTTCGCAGGAAGTAATGTCTCACGCATAGCTGCTCCATTGGTATCAATTCAACGCTTGGAACCCCACCTCTTTTCTGCACCTTTCTGAAGCCGTTGCAACTCGAGCAAGCTTTCAAAAATTCATGTTTCAGATAATACCTCAGCTCACTTTGGTGCAGCGAAAACGGCATATAGTGGCGATCTTCTCTAAGTCAGGATGCCATGGCCAGCAGCATTTTGTTCGCTTATGATGAGCATCGCAGCAGATACACGTGTGTTTGGCCAAGCTCAATAGCAGAACGCACTCTCCTTTCAGTGACATTTTGACAAGCAGAGTTTTTGTAAGTAACTGGTTCAAATATCGTCAATTATTAGAAACTGGTAAATAATCACATCGCAAATCTTCTCACCAATAAGCTGTTGGGGACCTGCGTCTCGGTATCTAGGTTCTTCAAACGTCCAAACACTTTAACTTAAGACCCGTCGAGTTTATGAATGAATAAGTAAATTTTGCTTCGATTTGCTACTAATCATCACTTTCACTACAACCGATTGTAATGTTACTGTATACCCTGGCTGTATCTTATGAATTGACGAAATGCCGGTAAAAATATAAGAATGCTATTTTTAATCAGTGGTTCAATAGTTCAAATGTATTGAGTGTTAATACAGAAAGTTTCAACGTAGTTACTTTCTATACACAAAGAGGAAAGGAGAAGTTGGGAAATTCGGAGAAACATTTAATGACTTTGCCCCACTACGTAACAATGATTTGTAACAAATAGACATTATTGTTCAATTTCTCATTACATCAAACCTTTTTCAGATAATTGTATTCATAAATACACCATAGAAATCAAGACTGTTAATATATACCAACACTACATATTCATGATCAGCAGTAGAATGTCCTCAACTTTTAGATTTCCGACTAACACTCCACACTGAATCACACAGTTTGTGATGTGAATTGCTAGATCGGTGGCATAGATTGCTCAACAAATCACAGCTTGTATCGTCTGCATCTCCAGACCGTTGTTGGTATTAAGCGCTTCCGGCATTCGTTCCTAAAGGTTGCAAACTTAAGCATTCTAGAATCTTGGCAGGAGATTACTTCCCAGGAACCTCAACACAAATCCAATCGGATTGAGACCAGAAAGACGAGTTCGCAAAATTGATTCATCCGTGCCCATTAACTATTGCCAATATACAAATCTGGATGCTGTATCAGCCAGCCCAGGAACGCCACAGCGGATGCAACCGAGGCAACGGGCCGTCGCGCGCTAGGGAATTTAGGACACCAACCCCGATGTTCTCCTTCATATCACTCTTTTGCACTTCGAAGAACAGTCATCTGGGCTAGACTGACCTACAATCATGAGATCGATCCATAAACGGTTTTCATCCCCAAATGTAGCAAAGATGTCACGTATTGAGGCAAGCTGAATGTGCCGCGCTACACCTATTTTCATCGTTTTCTGCAGGTGACGGGTCGGTAATTGTCCAAACGCAAAA